>NC_088239.1:39205277-39546943 GCF_036934945.1 Oncorhynchus masou masou | reverse complement strand
ACCAGGGTGTGTGGACTGAGTTGTAACTCTTTTGAAAGCATGTGAAGAGAGGACCTGAGTGGACACAGGACAAAGAGTGGTGGATGTGTAGAATCCTCCTTTGGGTGCTGTATGTGTTCTGTGCCACTTTGCAGGATGGAGCAGTGCTTCCAGAAGTTCCATGACATGTTGGCTAAAAGCAAACACTAAAGTGACAGTGTGAAATAAGATTATGTCCTACAAATATTTTATTGGCTTTGAACAGCTGTTTCAAAAAAATATTATCTCTTAAAACCTCTTGGAACTCTAGGGGCAGTATTTCATTTTTGGATAAAAAAAACGTTCCCGTTTTAACCTCTTACATCTATGGGGGTGCTATTTCATTATTGGATAAAAAAACGTGCCCGTTTTAAGCGCAATATTTTGTCACAGAAACATGCTCGACTATGCATATAATTGACAGCTTTGGAAAGAAAACACTCTGATGTTTCCAAAACTGCAAAGATATTGTCTGTGAGTGCCCCAGAACTGATGCTACAGGCAAAACCAAGATGAAACTTCAAACAGGAAATGAGCAGGATTTTTGAGGCTCTGTTTTTCATTGTCTCCTTATATGGCTGTGAATGCGCAAGGAATGAGCCTACCCGATCTATCGTTTCCCCAAGGTGTCTGCAGCATTGTGACGTATTTGTAGGCATATCATTGGAAGATTGACCATAAGAGACTACATTTGCCAGGTGTCCGCCCGGTGTCCTCCATCGAAATTGGTGCGTCATCTTCAGCTGCAAGTCTTTTTCCAAGGGATTCAGAGGAGAAAGTAGACATCCACGAACGATATATCAATGAAGAGACATGTGAAAAACACCTTGAGGATTGATTCTAAACAGCGTTTGCCGTATTTCAGTCGATATTATGGAGTTAATTTGGAAAAAAGTTCGGCGTTTTGATGACTGAATTTTAGTGGTTTTTTTTGGTACCCAAACGTGATGTACAAAACGGAGCGATTTCTCCTACACAAAGAATCTTTCAGGAAAAACTGAACATTTGCTATGTAACTGAGAGTCTCCTCATTGAAAACATCCGAAGTTCTTCAAAGGTAAATGATTTTATTTGAATCCTTTTCTGGTTTTTGTGCAAATGTTGCCCGCTAAATGCTACGCTAAATGCTACGCTAGCTATCAATACTCTTACACAAATGCTTGTTTTGCTATGGTTCAAAAGCATATTTTGAAAATCTGAGATGACAGTGTTGTTAAGAAAAGGCTAAGCTTGAGAGATAGCATATTTATTTCACTTCATTTGCGATTTTCATAAATAGTTAACGTTACGCTAATGAGCTTGAGGCTATAACTGGATACAGATTTTTTTTCATAGCCAAACGTGAACAAAACGGAGCGATTTGTCCTACACAAATAATATTTTTTGAAAAACTGAACATTTGCTATCTAACTGAGAGTCTCCTCATTGAAAACATCTGAAGTTCTTCAAAGGTAAATGATTTTATTTGAATGCTTTTCTTGTTTTTGTGAAAATGTTGCTGGCTGAATTCTAGGCTTATAGCTATGCTAGCTATCAATACTCTTACACAAATGCTTGTTTAGCTATGGTTGAAAAGCATATTTTGAAAATCTGAGATGACAGTGTTGTTAACAAAAGTCTAAGCTTGAGAGCAAATATATTCATTTCATTTGCGATTTTCATGAATAGTTAACGTTGCGTTATGCTAATGAGCTTGAGGCTATAAATAGGATCCCGGATCCAGGATTGCTTGACGCAAGAAGTTAATTAAAAAAACATACCTAAATAAAGTTTGAACCTGAGTAGTCTATCTATATATGGGAGGTAGTCTGACTATCAAGAAGTAGCAGATAACATATATATATATAACAGGTGAGGATAAATTAGGCTTGGTGAGAAGGCAGGGTAATTCTAGGCAAACAGAATAATTGAACCTGTACGATTCTGAAAGAAATTAATATCCAAAAAGGAGAGGTTAATTTAGTCTAGAGTAGTGAGTTATTAAGAGACATTAACGTTGAAAGTCCCAAAAAGAACATCCTATGGGTGAAATGTGATGTCCGATCGAAAGTCTTCTATGGACGCGGTTCACAGGAAGGAAAATACATACTGATAATTTTTAAAGAGACACACACATAGTCAGACAGAAAAGGAACAAAAGTGATTTAGTAACGGTATATTGCAAATTTCTAGAAGTACACGCACATATAATGTAAAATTAAATAAAGAAAAGCATAGATAAGTGATTAAATACCATAGCTAAGTAACGGTAAGGATGTAGAAATTCCTCAAAGGAAGTGTCGGAAACTAGCGGGAGATTACCGTTTATAGGAGAACAAAGAGAATGGAAGGGAGGCGTCCAAAATCTGACTCAGACAAAGAACCTGAATGGAAGGACGATTAGGACGATTTTCTGGGAATTCTAATAATATAATTATTGGCGGGGAAACACAATCATTTTAATAGCGGGACACCAAGGTACAGTACTTCAGCTTTGAAACCGATAGAATAAAATTGATTTTAGATTGTAATTCACCTATTGGCATGTTTTGCCGGAAAAATACGGTCGCCAGTGTTTGTCTAAATATAACTGAACGTTATTATGTGTTTTAGATTTATTTGAAAAAAAGGCATTAAAAATCATGGCGAGACAATTGAGGTAATACGCTATTTTGCCCAAAATGATCTGGTGGAATAATGTATTGAGAGGGGAGTCGTATTTAAATAAATGTATCATAGAAGAGAAAGTCACCTAAAGTTAAATGTAGGGAATAACAGAGAGATACGATACAATTTTGTGCTATCCGGATGTTATAGCTACTTATGAATCGACTGACATATGATAAATTTAGCACAAAACATGGTACGTTTAAATGTTCGGGTATAGTAAGTTGAGAAGATGGGTTGGTTTTACTTTGATGATTAGAATTTAAAACTGAACGCAATCTGAATAGGGAATATATATTTTACAGAGGCAGGCAGATTTGTGGTGTTGTTTCACGTTGAACAACATCGTTCCTCAAATTTAAACAGAGAAAAGGGGTTGTGGCATTTAGAGGGAAAATGCGTGCATTATAGCTTAGAGTTACTTTTCAAAAGCGGCTAAAAGTTCCAAATACATTTATTTTAAAAAGGAGAAGTATCGTAAAGATAGTCTGAAAAGATGCTACAGCTTGCAACGGAAGTGCTAGGCACTCAATGGGCTATAAAATAGGTAAGAATAGTTTAATCGTAAAAAGTTGTGATTGTTTTTCCGAGTATTGATTTTTGGTTAGGTAACGCCAGGGAATTCGAACAAAAAGTAACGTATTCTAAACATTATCTGTTTTCCGTTTTCATTGTGGGAAAAAAAATCAAATGTCTTATCTTAAAGGGACAGTGCATGGTTATCACAGTGGTTTGAGAGTATGGCAGTATATAAAATATTTTGGGATGACAATTTGAAGATAGACTGAATGAGTTACATGAAACATCGAGAGATTTAAAACAAATGATGTGAAGGGATTAACAGAATTATTAGGTTTCGTTGTTGTAGTAAAAGTTTGGGTTAAGGGGGTTTCCCTGTTAAAAAAACAACGAAAAGACAATTACGATTTATACCCATCGAAATGTTTTATAAAATTAGCCAATTTAGAGATATTGGTTTGAGTGATAAATTATAATTCAAGATTTGAACAGATGTGATAAATTAGGTTTGGTTTATGGAACAACAATTATTTACAATTCATTGAAAGTCGCTACGAATTGGGCTGAGGTTGAGCGTTTGATGATGACGTCACTAGCGAAGCACTGTTGGTCGCCACGGAAATTACGTTGTGAATTGGGGTAACGGAGAAAATTGTTTGTCTGTTAGAAGGAAAATGCGTGCATTAGTGTTTCGAGCCACTTTTCAGAAGTTGATAAAAATGACAAAATATATGTTTAAAAGTAATTTGAGAGTCGCTAGGATAGTCAGGAAAGATGCTAAAAACTAGCAGCTGATTCGCTAGGTGGGTATCATTGATTTGTGGCGTTTATTTGGAACAATGTTAGGGTATTTAATGTTGAAAAGCAACCTCTGTAGAAAAACATAACTGCATATGTTTCGGGAAGTTAGCTTGGTTGAATTTGGTTATTTGAGCTTTTCCCCTGATACGTAGACATCCGTAACAGGGGCAAGAGGGTGTTTTTATTTCTTGAGGAAGGCAGAGAGGGTAAGGAGTGGAAGAGACGGGGTGAGAAGCTGTACAGAGAATGGACAGAAGGCTGGGCCATTGCATCTCCCACTGTTCTGCTTGCTGTGGTGAATGAAGATTTGTGTGTGTATGGTGTAAATTGAAGCTTACTGGCGTAAATGAAGATTTGTGAGACTCAAATCGTGTGCATGAAATACGCTTGATATTCAGTCAGGGACTAATATCGGTATGAATGAGGTCGGGGACCAAGCGAGTGTGGTACATTAGGTATTTCAGTTGGAGCTAGTACCGGTGAGAATGTTGAAAAAGTTGCAGGCTTGCTGACGAGAAGTTTGCACAGAGTTATATCATAGAATATTGAGGGGGTGTGCATGACTGTTGGAAAAAGTGTTAAACTCTATTAACGTAAAATTCTGCGTGTAGATTTATATTATGAGGTTTGAAATATACTAATATTGTAGAATTACATAATCAACATCTGAACATACTTACGTTAAACATGAATTGAGCCACTGAGTAATAGATAAGATATACACTAGGTACGGGGCGACGGGAGTGGTCGATGTAAGACGGGAGTGGTGTTCTAACCAAGTGCTGAGAAATAAGGTAGATTTATTTTGTTATTTTAATTCATTTACACAAGTACTTCCCAGTTATTGATTTTGGTTTGATTGTTCAGATAACACCATTGAAATTAAACAGGAGGTTAAGGTATACTAACATTAGAATCTGTTTTCATTATGGGGAACAATGAAAGGCCCGCAGAGACAGTATATGTTTATCACAGTTGTGTGTGTGTCTAATGGCTGGGTATTTAAGAAGTATTTTGGGGAGACAATTTGGAGAAACACGAATAAAACATGAAACATCGAGACAAATTATTTGAGTTTGAGGGGATTATCATAATTATTAGGTTTTGTTTTTGTAGTAAACATTTGGGTTAAGGGGATTTCAATGTTCCCAGAGACAAGATATCTTAAAAGGGTACACTCATATATGGATTATTTAGGAGTTTTAATTAGACAAGGGAATAACGTAGTCAAAGACGAGACAGTTATTTAAATCAAAATTCATTCTAAAAAATAATGAAGAGACAATTACGATTTATGCCCATCGAAATGTTTTATGAGCTTTTCCCCTGATACGTAGACATCTGTAACAGGGGCAAGTTTTGTTTTGATTTTTTCTTGAGGAACTAGCCGATGTAAACGTGATGGTAAATTTTGGGGTTTGATTTAATTTAGTTAAACATTGTGTTCTGGCGTGTTTAGGTGGGATTCTTTGTTCCGGGACGGATGGGAGTTACCTAAAATAAGTAAAATAAAGGAGCCATGGGAGTATGCGAATGCATATTTATTAAATATCGGGGGATTAAATTACGGATTTCTTACACTGAGAAATGTACGACATTTGCGGCAGAGTGAAAAAAGTAATACATTGGATAATAATGTTATCAGGTTTAATTGTATCTAAGGGTAGCATGTTCATTTAAGTAAACATATACGTAGACAATGTTTAAAAGTTATGATTAATGATTTGAGTCAAAGTGGAATTATCATTAGGCTTAGTTATAGTTCACTTATTGAGTTTCTGAATCGAAGTAGCATAGTGAATGCCAGTTAGGCGTGTTGTGTCTCACTTTTAGAAGCCTCCTGGGATTATAATTTTGGGGAGACTGGGGGAGAGAGCGGCCATAAACGACCAAATTGAAAAAGGTCTGTAAATATATACACATAAAACAATTGTTAGAACTATTTGTTTTAGTGCAAAGGTATTTTATGGGTTTTAATTACACAGGTGATTATTTTTATTTTAAGGATAAAGGGTTCTTTATGTCTAATGTGGTATGACCTTTTGACCTTACCGTGGCTATCTTTTGGGGTCTGATCAGCCCCGGGGGAGAGCCATTTGTATAATGAATTGTGGTCAGTTGGGTTACTAATTTTAAGGTAAATTAGTCATAATGGAGTGTTAGTTTGGGGTTTAGAATTATTGTTTGAATCACTGAAGCTGATGTACATTATTAGCTGTGAAGTTTTGAATTGGCTATTATGGATTTGATATTACAACAGAAAATACTTATATTTATCATTGAGAATAAATAGGGGTGATAAATTACTGTAGATAACGTATTCCACCCTATGCAAATTATATTAAATTCCATGTTATTGTCAGAATATTGCGGATCCCTGAGGTAAAGAGCTTGTAAAGTGTAGGAAGGATTTCGATATGGTTAGCATTTGTTCAGGCTCTGGTTAACCATTAGGAGGTCTTTTAAATAGTATTAAATTTGACAGGAATATAGGACATCTGTGGTGATTTAGGATTATTATAAGGATTAAGATAGATTGATTAAAACCTGTTAGAGATCGGGCTACGTTTTTCAACATTCTGTTAAAATCACGCAACATTTCAACGTCCTGCTACTCATGCCAGGTGTCACGCCCTGGTCTATATTTATTATGTTTATCTTCATTTATTGGGTCAGGCCAGGGTGTGACATGGATTTATTTGTGGTGTGTTTCGTCTTGGGGTTGTGTGGGGTGTATTGCATAGTCTATGGCTGCCTGAGGCGGTTCTCAATCAGAGTCAGGTGATTATCGTTGTCTCTGATTGGGAACCATATTTAGGTAGCCATATTCTTTGTGTGTTTGGTGGGTGATTGTCCTTAGTGTCCTTGTTCCTGTCTCTATGTTAGTTTTACACTAGTATAGGCTGTTTCGGTTTTTGTTACGTTCTTTTTGTTTTGTATTATTTTGTATTGATTCGTGTTTTACGTTTTTTCATTAAACATGGATCGCAATCTACACGCTGCATTTTGGTCCGACTCTCCTTCGCCTACAGAAAACCGTTACAGAATCACCCACCACAAACGGACCAAGCAAAGTGTCAACAGGCAGGTGCAGCAAAGAGAGGAATGGACGAATTGTTTGGAGAAGGACCCTGGGATCAGCCTGGAGAATATCGCCACCCCAAAGAAGAACTGGAGGCGACGAGAGCTGAGAGACGCTGGTATGAGGAGGCAGCGCGGCGACGCGGATGGAAGCCCAAAAGTCAGCCCCAAAAATTTCTTGGTGGGGGCTCAGGGAGAGTGTGGAAGATTCAGGAGTCAGACCTGAGCCCACTCTCCCTGTTTATCGTGAGGAGCCAAGGAGAAGACCAGAACCGGTGTTGGAGGTGAGCGAAGCAGAGACTGTGAAGGAGTTAATGGGGAAATTAGAGGAGAGAGAAATGAGGGAGTTGCTGTGTTGGTGCTTTTTGCATGGAATTCGCCCGACGGAATGTGTCAGGGATTTGATGGCACCTGGGTCAGCGCTCCATACTCGTCCTGAGGTGCGTGTTAGTCGGCTGGTGAAGTTGGTGCCAGCCTCACGCACCAGGCCTCCTGTGCACATCCCTAGCCTTGCACGTCCTGTGCCAACACTGCTCTCAAGATCTCCAGTACGCCTTCACGGTCTAGCCTATCCTGTGCCACCTCCACACACCAGCCCTCCGGTGGCAGCTCCCCGCACCAGGCTTCCTGTGCGTGTCCTCGGCCCAGTACCACCAGTGCCAGCACCACGCATCAGGCCTACAGTGCGCCTCGCCACTCCAGCGCTACCGGAGCCTTACGTCTGTTTAGCGCAGCCAGAGCCTTCCTCCTCTCCTGCGCTGCCGGAGCCTCCCGCCTGTTCAGCGCTGTCGGAGCCTTTCTCCTCTCCTGCGCTACTGGAGTCTCCCGCCTGTATAGCGCAGCCAGAGCCTTCCTCCTCTACAGCACTGCTGGAGACTCCCGCCTGTTTAGCGCAGCCGGAGCTGTCAGTCTGCATGGAGCAGCCAGAGCTGTCAGTCTACATAGAGCAGCCAGAGCTGTCAGTTTGCATGGAGCAGCCAGAGCTGTCAGTCTACATGGAGCAGCCAGAGCTGTCAGTCTACATGGAGCAGCCAGAGCTGTCAGTCTACATGGAGCAGCCAGAGCTGTCAGTCTACATGGAGCAGCCAGAGCTGTCAGTCTACATGGAGCAGCCAGAGCTGTCAGTCTACATGGAGCAGCCAGAGCTGTCAGTCTACATGGAGCAGACAGATTTGTCAGTCTTCATGGAGCAGCCGGAGCTGTCAGTCTACATGGAGCAGCCAGAGCTGTCAGTCTACATGGAGCAGCCAGAGCTGTCAGTCTACATGGAGCAGCCAGAGCTGTTAATCTTCATGGAGCAGCCGGAGCTGCCAGTCTGCATGGAGCTGTCAGTCTGCATGGAGCAGCCAGAGCTGTCAGTCTCTATGGAGCAGCCAGAGCTGTCAGTCTACATGGAGCTGCCGGAGCTGCCAGTCTTCATGGAGCAGCCGGAGCTGCCAGTCTGCATGGAGCTGTCAGTCTGCATGGAGCAGCCAGAGCTGTCAGTCTGCCAGATCCGCCAGAGCTGTCAGTCTACATGGAGCAGCCAGAGCCGCCAGTCAGCATGGAGCAGTCAGATCTTCCAGATCAGATGCCAGTCAGCCAGACTCTTCCAGATCCAGCCAGACTCTTCCAGATCTGCCAGTCACTTTTCCGGATCTGCCAGACTCTTCCGGATCTGCCAGTCAGCCAGACTCTTCCGGATCTGCCAGTCAGCCAGACTCTTCCGGATCTGCCAGTCAGCCAGACTCTTCCGGATCTGCCAGTCAGCCAGACTCTTCCAGATCTGCCAGTCAACCAGATTCTCTCTCAGTGCCGGGCTTCCTCTCAGTGCCGAGCTGCCCCTCAGTCCCGAGCTGCCCCTCAGTCCCGAGCTGCCCTTCTGTCCCGAGCTGCCCCTCTGTCACGAGCTGCCCCTCTGTCCCGAGCTGCCCCTCTGTCCCGAGCTGTCCCTCTGTCCCGAGCTGCCCCTCAGTCCAGTGGGATTCTGGGTGAGGACTACTAGGCCATGGTCGGCGGCGAAGGTGGACTATCCTAGGACGCGAGGAGGGGGGACAAAGACATTTATAGAGTGGGTTCCACGTCCCGCGCCGGAGCCGGAGCCGCCACCATGGACAGACGCCCACCCGGACCCTCCCTATTGTTTTGATGTTCGTCCGGGAGTCCGTACCTTAGGGGGGGGGGGTTCTGTCACGCCCTGGTCTATATTTATTATGTTTATCTTCATTTATTGGGTCAGGCCAGGGTGTGACATGGGTTTATTTGTGGTGTGTTTCGTCTTGGGGTTGTGTGGGGTGTATTGCATAGTCTATGGCTGCCTGAGGCAGTTCTCAATATCGTTGTCTCTGATTGGGAACCATATTTAGGTAGCCATATTCGTTGTGTGTTTGGTGGGTGATTGTCCTTAGTGGCCTTGTTCCTGTCTCTATGTTAGTTTTACACTAGTATAGGCTGTTTCGGTTTTTGTTACGTTCTTTTTGTTTTCTAGTATTTAGTATTGATTCGTGTTTTACCTTTTTTCATTAAACATGGATCGCAATCTACACGCTGCATTTTGGTCCGACTCTCCTTCGCCTACAGAAAACCGTAACACCAGGAATATAGTATATGCATATGATTAGTATGTGTGGATAGAAAACACTCTGAAGTTTCTAAAACTGGTTAAATGATGTCTGTGACTATAACAGAACATGTTTCGTGGTCAAAATCGCAAGGAAACCTGATCACAAAATCGACGAAGAAAAAATCAATCCGCCAGTCTCTGTATTGTCTATTGCAAGGTATAATAGATAGCGATCGGCTTACAGTTCCTACAGCTTCCACACGATGTCGCCAGTGTTGTGAATTCTATGCAGGTAAATCCTTGGTCATATGAGTAATAGGCACATCCTGTCTTCGGGTACACAACAGGAAGTTATGGAAGGGGGAAAGTGGACGTCGTTTTCCAAACTTGCTCCTATTGAATACAGATCGCTCCGTGATCAATTTGATCGTTTATTAACATTTACTAATACCTAAAGTTGGATTACAGAAGTAGTTTGAAGTGTTTTGTCAAAGTTTATAGGCAACTTTTTTAATTTAAAAAAATAACGTTGCGTTTAGAAACAGTGTTTTTCCTGGATCACACAGTCTTCATAAATGGACATTTTGGGTATACAAGGACCGATTTAATCGAAAAAAAGACCCAATTGTGATGTTTATGGGACATATAGGAGTGCCAACAAAGAAGCTCGTCAAAGGTAATGAATGTTTTATATTTTATTTCTGCATTTTGTGTAGCGCCGGCTACGCTAATTCTTTTGTTTACTTCCCCTTCAGGTATTTCGGGGTGCTGCATGCTATCAGATAATAGCTTCTCATGCTTTCGACGAAAAGCATTTTAAAAATCTGACTTGTTGGCTAGATTCACAACGTGTGTAGCTTCAATTGAGTACCCTACATGTGTGTTTTAATGAACGTTTGAGTTTTAACGAGTGCTATTAGCATTTGGCGTAGCACATTTGCATTTATTGTTGGCAAGGTGGGACGCTAGCGCGTCGGGTTGCGAGAGGTTAAGGAAATGTAAGGACTTTTGAGATGGCCACTTATAGACATGTTTCTCGGATGGGGCCACAGTGTCTCCTGACCCCTCCTGTCTCAGCCTCCAGTATTTATGCTGCAGTAGTTTATGTGTCGGGGGCTGGGGTCAGTTTGTTATATCTGGAGTACTTCTCCGGTCCAATTCGGTGTCCTGTGTGAATCTAAGTGTGCGTTCTCTAATTCTCTCCTTCTCTCTCTCGGAGGACCTGAGCCCTAGGACCATGCCCCAGGACTACCTGATATCATGACTCATTGCTGTCCCCAGTCCACCTGGCCGTGCTGCTGCTCCAGTTTCAACTGTTCTGCCTTATTATTATTCGACCATGCTGGTCATTTATGAACATTTGAACATCTTGGCCATGTTCTGTTATAATCTCCACCCGGCACAGCCGGAAGAGGACTGGCCACCCCACATATGCTCTCTCTAATTCTCTTTCTTTCTCTCTCTCGGAGGACCTGAGCCCTAGGACCATGCCCCAGGACTACTGACATGATGACTCCTTGCTGTCCCCAGTTCACCTGGCCGTGCTGCTGCTCCAGTTTCAACTGTTCTGCCTTATTATTATTCGACCATGCTGGTCATTTATGAACATTTGAACATCTTGGCCATGTTCTGTTATAATCTCTACCCGGCACAGCCAGAAGAGGACTGGCCACCCCACATATCCTGGTTCCTCTCTAGGTTTCTTCCTAGGTTTTGGCCTTTCTAGGGAGTTTTTCCTAACCACCGTGCTTCTACACCTGCATTGCTTGCTGTTTGGGGTTTTAGGCTGGGTTTCTGTACAGCACTTTGAGATATCAGCTGATGTACGAAGGGCTATATAAATACATTTTATTTTATTTTATTTTTTTCTTAAATCAAGGATTTTAGATAGTTAAACAGTGGGACGCTTAGTGGCATTTTGAGAAATAGCAGAAAAAGTAATTACTGTTTAAAATCGGTAAATATAGATATTTAAGAACGTATATAAATAGCACAGATACTTCTTAAACTAGATAAGCCACTGGACAGAGAATTGATACAGGATTGGGATGAATGGATGCCCAAGAGAGAATTGGACATACATGATAATGTCAGAAAATAAGGATAATTTACTAATCCTACCTAAGTCATTATTTAGGGTATATAAGGTTGATACCTGGGCAGAGCCAGGTATCAGGTCTTTATGTGAAGGCTGGAATGCCAGACTGTCCCTTTTCTGGTTCCGGCTGAGGGCATTAAGATGGGAGTGGGTAAGTTAGTGGCCTATTGGATAAGAAACTAATAATAAAAAATAAATTAAAACATTTTTTAGCTATCAGATAAAACATATGAGAAACTGTTTGTTAACCAAGCCTGTATGTCCAGGATTTTATGCATTACAGGTGAACTACAGGTGAAGTCACTCAATCCAGTCCCAGAGGCTTGTTGGGGGGACCATACAAAGGACTCCTGGTGACAGCTAGCTGAAAGAGCTACCTGGATTCATATCGCACGGCAGGAGGGTAAGACACATTGACAGTGTTCGAGAGGAGAACTGGAATTAACAGAATAACAGAATTCCGGGGGCCATCTCTCGAATGAAGTAACCCTCCCTGTCCTGTCACCCCTGTTTTTGTTCATAGAAGTGAAGATGTGTCTGGCTCTTGCTAAGTGATGTGTTCTCGGGGAAAGGGCGGGGCTTCACATCGAAGCTGTTCGTCTGAGCTGTCTTATCGTGGGTGACATATTCCTGATACAGCACATCCTACTTGAGTATGCGGAAAGTGGTTATTTGACCCAGGGTTTAGACGATGAGGATTTTGTTCCAAAAAGAGCATAAGAGATCCCTAGATCTGGGTAGACAGGAAGTTAGAGTAGAGGTTGGGAAGGATCTCTCAATGGAGTTTTATGTAGATCAAAATGTAGTCTCTAACTACATGGCAGTCTAGGACTCTGAGCCATTATGGCATATATCGGTGGTGTAGGAGTCCTGGAGGGCAGGTAGTTTGTCCCCCCGGTGATATGTTGTGCAGACCTCACTACCCTCTGGAGAGCCTTACGGTTGTGGGCGGAGCAGTTGCCGTACCAGGCGGTGATACAGCCCGCCAGGATGCTCTCGAGGTTTTGTGCATCTGTAGAAGTTTGTGAGTGCTTTTGGTGACAAGCCGAATTTCTTCAGCCTCCTGAGGTTGAAGAGGCGCTGCTGCTCCTTCTTCACGATGCTGTCTGTGTGAGTGGACCAATTCAGTTTGTCTGTGATGACCATGTTTGATGTTTGTATGCCGAGGAACTTAAAACTTACTACCCTCTCCACTGCTGTTCCATCGATGTGGATAGGGGGTGTTCCCTCTGCTGTTTCCTGAAGTCCACAATCATCTCCTTAGTTTTGTTGACGTTGAGTGTGATGTTATTTTTCTGACACCACACTCCGAGGGCCCTCACCTCCTCCCTGTAGGCCGTCTCGTCGTTGTTGGTAATCAAGCCTAACACTGTTGTGTCGTCCGCAAACTTGATGATTGAGTTGGAGGCGTGTGTTGCCACGCAGTCGTGGGTGAACAGGGAGTACAGGAGAGGGCTCAGAACGCACCCTTGTGGGGCCCCAGTGTTGAGGATCAGCGGGGTGGAGATGTTGTTGCCTACCCTCACCACCTGGGGGCGGCCCGTCAGGAAGTCCAGTACCCAGTTGCACAGGGCGGGGTCGAGACCCAGGGTCTCGAGCTTGATGACGAGCTTGGAGGGTACTATGGTGTTAAATGCCGAGCTGTAGTCGATGAACAGCATTCTCACATAGGTATTCCTCTTGTCCAGATGGGTTAGGGCAGTGTGCAGTGTGGTTGAGATTGCGTCGTCTTTGGACCTATTTGGGCGGTAAGCAAATTGGAGTCGGTCTAGGGTGTCAGGTAGGGTGGAGGTGATATGGTCCTTGACTAGTCTCTCAAAGCACTTCATGATGACGGAAGTGAGTGCTACAGGGCGGTAGTCGTTTAGCTCAGTTACCTTAGCTTTCTTGGGAACAGGAACAATGGTGGCCCTCTTGAAGCATGTGGGAACAGCAGACTGGTATAGGGATTGATTGAATATGTCCGTAAACACACCAGCCAGCTGGTCTGCGCATGCTCTGAGGGCGTGGCTGCGGATGCCGTCTGGGCCTGCAGCCTTGCGAGGGTTAACACGTTTAAATGTTTTACTCACCTCGGCTGCAGTGAAGGAGAGACCGCATGTTTCCGTTGCAGGCCGTGTCAGTGGCACTGTATTGTCCTCAAAGCGGGCAAAAAAGTTATTTAGTCTGCCTGGGAGCAAGACATCCTGGTCCGTGACTGTGCTGGATTTCGTCTTATAGTCCGTGATTGACTGTAGACCCTGCCACATACCTCGTGTCTGAGCCGTTGAATTGAGATTCTACTTTGTCTCTATACTGACGCTTAGCTTGTTTGATAGCCTTACGGAGGGAATAGCTGCACTGTTTGTAAACGGTCATATTACCAGTCACCTTGCCCCGATTAAAAGCAGTGGTTCGCGCTTTCAGTTTCACGCGAATGCTGCCATCAATGTTTTTATCGTTGCTATGGGAACGACATCTTCAACGCACGTTCTAATGAACTCGCACACCGAATCAGCGTATTCGTCAATGTTGTTGCCTGACGGAATATTGTTGCCTGTACATGTATGAATTTTCTCTCTTGCTCCCATTCCCAATTGTATATAATATAGTCAGGAGTTTAGAACAGTGCCTTGGTACAATTGAATGAACTATCTCCAGATGGCAGGGACGGACTCTTGATGAAAACTTCAGATCGGGGTGCAGGTTCACCTTCCAACAGGTTAACAACCCTAAGCACACAGCCGAGACAACGCAGGTGTGGCTTACTTGACATTATCTGGATAATGTGTGAAATGCTAGTGAATATGATAACCGAGATGTCTATTTTCTGGGTGACCTAAAAACTGACTGGCTTTAGTCAAGCTCAAGAAGAAGCTGCTTACAGTAACCAATGCCTGTATTCTTGTTCCGGTTATTAATCAAGCTACCAGAGTGTTTACAAACAGTACAGCCACTATATCACCCAGGTGTATTGATTATATCTTTACTAATGCTGCAGAACTTTTTTCGAAAGAGGTTTCCACACCCATTGAGCCACAATATAATAGTTGAATTCAGAAATGCCAAAGTTCCAAAGACAGGGCCTACAATAGTGTATATGTTTTGTAGTGATTCCTATGCTGAAGAGATAAAGAAGATTTATTTGGTGTATTGGGGAGCACACAGACACTGCAATTAAAGTATTTATGAAAGGAGTCCTTCCTGTTATTGATAAACATGCACCTATTAAGAAACTGACTGCTAGAACAGCTAAGGCACCGTGGATTGATTAGTGTCATGACTGTCCTGTGAGGATCACAATAGGTCAGATCAGCTTGGCAATGGTTGACAACAACCAGACCTTCTCCCACCCACAGAAGAGACAGTTGACACCCTGTTGTAAATCACAGGAGAAGGTGGACTCTTTCTCCCACTACAGTAAAATCCACCAGAGGAATGTCTTTGTTAACAGACATTTCCCGTCAAAACTATAACACGGTCAAAAGTGGATACTGGAACAATAATTCTAACATAGGAATGTGGACTACTACCTTATACACACAAGTGTAAGGGAAAAAAAATTATGTACAGTGGGGCAAAAAAGTATTTAGTCAGCCACCAATTGTGCAAGTTCTCCCACTTAAAAATATGAGAGAGGCCTGTAATTTTCATCATAGGTACACTTCAACTATGACAGACAAAATGAGAAAAAAAATCCAGAAAATCACATTGTAGGATTTTTTATGAATTTATTTGCAAATTATGGTGGAAAATAAGTATTTGGTCACCTACAAACAAGCAAGATTTATCGCTCTCACCGACCTGTGACAGGCTCCTCTGTCCTCCACTCGTTACCTGTATTAATGGCACCTGTTTGAACTTGTCATGAGTATAAAAGATACCTGTACTCTTAGAACTACCTCTCCTGGCTCCGGGAGAATTGTCATAAGCAACCGCTGAATAGCATAGCGCAATAGTCAAAAAATATTACTAGAAAATATTCATATTCATGAAATCACAAGTGAAAAACCTCTTGATGCTATGGGGGCGCTATTTCATTTTTGGATAAAAAGACGTGCCCGTTTTAAGCGCAATATTTTGTCACAAAAAGATGCTCGACTATGCATATAATTGATAGCTTTGGAAAGAAAACACTCTGACGTTTCCAGAACTGCAAAGATATTCTCTGTGGGTGCCCTAGAACGGGAGCTACAGGCAAAACCAAGATGAAACGGCATCCAGGAAACCAGCAGGATTTTTGAGGCTCCGTTGTCCATTGTCTCCTTATATGGCTGTGAATGCGAGAGGAATGAGCCTGCCCTTTCTGTCGTTTCCCCAAGGTGTCTGCAGCATTGTGACGTATTTGTAGGCATATCATTGGAAGATTGACCATAAGAGACTACATTTTCCAGGTGTCCGCCCGGTGTCCTCCGTCGAAATTGGTGCGCTTTTTCAGCTGCTGGTATTTTTCCATGCGATTCTGAGGGGAAAGCAGGCTTCCACGAACTGCATATCAATGAAGAGATATTTGAAAAAACACCTTGAGGATTGATTCCAAACAACGTTTTGCCATGTTTCGGTCGATATTATGGAGTTAATTTGGAAAAATTTTGACGTTTTGGTGACTGAATTTTCGGTTCGTTTCGGTAGCCAAATGTGATGTACAAAACGGAGAGATTTCTCCTACACAAAGATTCTTTCAGGAAAAACTGAACATTTGCTATGTAACTGAGAGTCTCCTCATTGAAAACATCCGAAACTCTTCAAAGGTAAATGATTTTATTTATTTGGTTATCTGGTTTTTGTGAAAATGTTGCGTGCTAAATGCTACTCAAAATGCTAAGCTAGCTTAGCATACTCTTACACAAATTAGTGATTTGCTATGGTTCAAAAGCATATTTTGAAAATCTGAGATGACAGTGTTGTTAAGAAAAGGCTAAGCTTGAGAGCAGGCGCATTATTTTCATTTTATTTGCGATTTTCAGAAATCGTTAACGTTGCGTTATGCTAATGAGCCTGAGGCTTTAGTCACGATCCCGGATCCGGGATGGGGAGTATCAAGAGTCACCCTGATGTCTCAGATTTGGAAATTATGCTTTACAGCGAAAGCAATGCAAGCGTTTGTATTTCCACTTAGCATCAGGAAGCTTGGTCACAAAAATCTGAAAAGCAATCAAATTAACCGTTTACCTTTGATGATCTTCGGATGTTTTCACTCACGAGACTCCCAGTTAGACAGAAAATGTTCCTTTTGTTCCATAAAGATATTTTTTATATCCAAATACCTCCATTAGTTTGGCGCGTTATGCCCAACAATCCACGGAAATAGCGGTCACGACAACGCTGACAAAAATTTAAAATGATATCCATAATGTCGACAGAAACAAGTCAATGTTTTTTTAGAATCAATCCTCAAGGTGTTTTTCAAATATATTTTAGATAAAATATCAACCAGGACAGTTGGCTTTTCACTAGGACCGGGAGGAACAATGGCTGCGTCTCTCTTTTATGCAAGAATCGCTCTGAGAGCCCCCACCTATCCACTTACGCAATGTGGTCGTTCACGCTCATTCTTCAAAATAAAGGCCTGAAACTACGTCTAAAGGCTGTAGATACCTTAGGGAAGCCATAGACAAAGGAATCTGGTTGATATCCCTTTCAATGGTCAATAGGGATGCATAGGAATTACAGAGCTTTCAAAATAAGAGTCACTCCCTGATTGGATTTTTCTCAGGCTTTCGCCTGCAATATCAGTTATGTTATACTCACAGACAATATGTTTACAGTTTTGGAAACTTTAGAGTGTTTTCTATCCTAAGCTGTCAATTATATGCATATTCTAGCATCTGGTCCTGAGAAATAGGCCGTTTACTTTGGGAACGTGCATTTGCAATATGTTTCATCACGAATTTGTCACGCTCAAAAATCCTGCAGGAATGCAAAATTGACTGACCTGATGAACACAGGATGGCCCGGCAGTGATAGTTGCTCCTTTCCATCGCTCGTTGCGTTGACTTCATCATCTCCATTTGGTGATGTTTTTTCACTGTTGAATCATATTGCAAGTTCACGTGCATTTGCAATATGTTTCAATGGGAATTTACCATCACGAATTTGGCATGCTCAAAAGTCAAACTATACTTTGCTCAAACTTTTGTCAACTTTTATTATCATAATTTTTTTTAACTTGTGCATAAGGAACATGTTTTGCCCATTTGCAATATGATTTCATAGGAAGTCAAAGTCAAAAGTCACTTTTTGGGGGCCAAATGCCATAAGAAATTTGACATGCTCAAAAATCCTTTAGAAATGCAAAATTGACTGGCCCGATGAACTCGGGATGGCCGGGCAGTGATAGTTGTTCCTTTCCATCACTCGTTGTGTTGATTTCATCATGTCCATTTGGTGATGTTTTTTTCCCTATAGAATCATATTGCAAATGCACGTGCATTTGTAGTATGTTTCAATGGGCATTTACCATCACGAATTTGTCATGCTCAAAAATCCTGCAGAAATGCTAAATTGACTGTCCTGATGAACACAGGATGGCCAGGCATTGATAGTGGGTCTTCTCCATCGCTCGTTGTGTTGATTTAATTATGTCCATTTGTTTATGTTTTCTCACTTTTGCAAAGTCACTGTGCATTTGCAATATGGTTCAATGGGCATGTACCATCACGAATTTGTCATGCTCAAAAATCCTGCAAAAATGCAAAATTGACTGGCCCGATGAACTCGGGATGGCTGGGCAGTGATTCTGGTTCCTCTCCATCGCTCGTTAGGGTTGATTTCAGAATGTCACTTTGGTGATGGTACCTCACTGTTTAAACATATTGCAAATGGACAAGAGTCACCAGCAAGTCACCGTCCATCAGTCAATTAGATATCATTCTGACACCAAACTGATACAAAATGACACCAAACCCACTTTTTCCAACTCGTTTAGTAGTCAACTATCGCATACTACAGAGATTGCCCAAAATTCACAACGCATTCTATTCAAACCATAATAAAAATGTAAAACACGTAGTTATGTTCCAGCTGCGGGTCCAGTTCAGATGTCATGTGTAGGCCTAGCTGAGGCGACCCCGAATCCCAAGTTTTGGCTCGATAGGTCATTTGGTGTCCGAGCAAGACCCTAATTGGTGCTGAAAATCCACTTTTTTCCATGACTTGCTACGTGGTCCTTGAATGAGCTATCGGACAGAAACGTTGGGGTCCGTCTATATGGGCCGAGCTGGTTCCAATGCACCTACTCTTGCGTCACTGAGACTTTTCTAAATGTCGTCATTTTCGTAATGGTCAAAATGAATTGAAGTCATTGCAAATGTACGAGGCTGTTTCTCGGTCTGAGAACCTTTTAGAGCCACATAACTCACCACACACTATCGACCTGAACAGGATTCTAAAGTTTCGGAACTCTAGGTCTGACGGTTCTTTAAAAGTTCCAACAAGGTTAACTAATGCAGGCAGTGTATGTCTCTACGCACCCCAATGTGTCCCTCATTCCAAGCTGTGTGTGTGTGTGATTTAGTTTTTCTTTGAAATTTTATGGGAAAAATGACTGATTTACAGTTCATGGGGGTTGCCTAATCAAACATATGAAGTTTTGGAAAGATCTGACTTTTTTAACCCTTCGAAACAGCACCTGAGACACCAATTATGGCACTTCCGGTTGGCACAGGAAGCTATAAGTCAACACATATCCTCATTGGGGTATGCTTTTACAGAATCCTGAGTTTTAAGTCATTACGTTAAGAACTGACTGATTTACACAGGGTTGAATGCACTATGTCTATCAAACTGTCGGAAGGGTATGGATATACACTTTTAGGGTGATTTTAACCATTTCCTGTTTGTCCAGGAAGCTTAGAATCGACACAGGTAGACCTCATAGTGTCCTGATGGACTGTCATTGAAGACAGGTTCATAAGGCCTTCATAACCCACATAGGCTTCAGGTTGACTTTAGAGGAGCAGGCAATGTATTCCTATGGGTAGAGATGTCATTGTAATCTGTGAGATCAAAAAACCCTGTTTTACTGTTACGGGTTAATGCCACACGGTCAAGGTTAGGCTTGCACAGATCGGGAGGACCTTAGGATCGTACCTGAGGTCGAATTGTGCTTCTCACCCTAACGGTTCTCTCACTGTCACCCAAAAGCAAATTACATTTAGGGCCAGGCTTCATTTTGGGCCTACTTTTTTTTCACGGTCGCTGCACTCAGAACGAGCTGCGGTCAAGTGGGGCATCTCGTTGAACTCGGTATGGCCTAGAGAATATGGAAATGCCATTGCAGGCTCTGTGTGTCTTTAAGCACCGCACTTTGTCACTCCATCCTTGCTGTGTGTGTGTGTATGTGTGTGTGAGAGAGAGCTTTTCTTTGACATCTGTTGGGAGAAATGACTGACTTACAGTTAATGGGGGTTGCCTAATCACACATATGAAGTTTTGAAAAGATTTGACCTTTTTAACCCTTGGAAACAGCCACTATGACACCATTTTAAGGCACTTCCGGTTGGCACAGGAAGCTATAAATAAACTAATATCCTGATTGGGGTATGCTTTTACAGAATCCTAAGTTTTAAGTCTTTACGTTAAGAACTGAGTTATTTACGGAAGGTTTAGTGAGTGTGTGTTATTTCAGAAAATCATAGAAAATCACAGAAATCTCGCAGAGCTCTGCAGCACACTTTATAAAGATTCGTATGAACACCCTGCAACTGGATCTGTAACTGTTAAAAAAAAACAAATATTTTTGAAAATCACCAATTTGACATTGTACGATTTCTCTTAAATGACGATAGATAAATGGCTGGTTCTTTTTTTATTGACACCGGAAGCTCTTTAATTAAGCTCTTTAATCCCCAGAAAAATTACCATAACACAAATACCGTTGAGGCCTAGACGCCATCTTGTTCGGGGCCAACAGCCCATTATGCCAAACCTACGCTCACCAAGTTTCGGCTTCAAAATATTTTCAGTTTTGGAGATAAGGCCCCGTCGTGATTCGTGATGTTTTGTACATTTGCAATATGATTGCTTCTTGTGGGATTTACCGGGAGAGCGGAAAAATGACCAAAATTCGATTATTTTATAAAACAGAAACCGAATGTCCGAGAAAGTTCGTTTGATGACTTTCCGGTAGATCCGGCCCTGCCGCACAGCCCGACGCCGACCGCGAATTTTAGAAACGTTCTCGGACGTCTAGTAAGGGGCCGTACATTTGCAATATGGACTTTCTCACTAACCATACGGCAAATGTCAAAATGTTCCCTTAAGGTATGATAGCGGGTAACTATTTCACCGTGATTTTATTTAGACCTTGATAATCAATGCACGGACGTAAACCGCCATCCTTCTTTCTCACAAAAAAGAAACTCGAAGTGACTGGTGAAATGGATGGCTGAATGTACCCCTGACACAGGGATTCAGAGACATGTCTCCTTAGCCACCGTCTCCGCTTGCGACAGGGGATACACGTGACTCCTGGGATATGCAGCGTCTACCAGGAGATCTATCGCACAATCCCCACGTCGATGGGGTGGTAATTGCGTCGCCTTCTTTTTACAGAAGGCGAGAGCCAAATCGGCATATTCGGGGGGAATGCGCACGGTGGAGAACTGGTCTGGACTTTTCACCGTAGTAGCACCAACGGAAACCCCTAAACACCAACCTGAGCACTCTGCGCGACGACCCCGTGAGAGCCCTCTGTGGCCAAAAAACAGTGGGGTATGACAAGCTAACCAGGGTAGGCCTAGCACCACCGAATACGTAGGAGAATCATTAAGGAAAAGACTAATCTTCTCCTTGTGACCCTCCTGCGTTATCATACACAAAGGTGCGGTGACCTCCCTGATAAGCCCTGACCCTAATAGTCGACTATCTAAGGCATGAATAGGGAAAGGCATATCCACAGAAACAATAGGGATCCCTAAACTATGAGCAAAATTTGTATTAATGAAATTCCCAGCCGCGCCTGAATCCACTAGCACCTTATACTGGGAATGCAGGGAAAAATCCGGAAAAGTGACAGAGACAAACCTTAGTGCAACAGAGGGCTCTGGATGAGAATGGTGCCTACTCACCTGGGGTGATGCCAGAGTGCCCTGCCTGCCTTCTCTATTCTCAGAGGAACCAACCCGGCACCGGCCAGCAGTGTGCTCTCTGTGACCATAGATGTTGCTTGAGCGGGAACCCCATCCGGTCTCCCTGCGCATCATCCCTCCCAATTCCATAGGTTTGGGAGATAGGGTCTGGGAGGATGGAACAACCAGACCCCGATCTAGACGTCCACGAGGAGCCAGCATGTTGTCCAGCCTGATGGACATGTCCACCAGCTGGTCGAAAGTGAGGGTGGTGTCTCTACAGGCCAGCTCCCGACGGACGTCCTCGCGTAGACTACAACAGTAATGGGCAGCCAATGTCCTAAACAAGCAAACTCCTGTGCACTCCTCGTCTCCTGCCTCAGATGATAGAGGCGCTCACCCGCCACTTTGCCTTCGGGTGGGTGGTCGAATACTATCCTGAAATGACGGGTGAACTCCTCAAAATGGTCCAACGCCGCATCCTCCTCTCTACACACAGAGCTGGCCCACTCCAGGGCTTTCCCAGTGAGGCATGAGACGAGAGTGCAACTCTTCTCAGGGTCCGATGGTACTTGGGAGACCGTGGCCAGATACAAGTTCAGTTTAAGAAGAAAACCCTGGCAGCCGGCAGTATCTCCGTTGTATTCCGTGGGTGGGGATAAATGGATCTTATTAGGTTCAGGAGGGGGAAAAGCGTTCAAGGGAGATCCCGGTTGTGGTAGTGGAGGTGCTGGAGAAACTCCCTGTCTCTCCCAGCGGTCCATATTCTGGACAATGCAATCCATGGCGGCGCTCAGACAGTCAATCCCCTCCTCTTGTTCCCGGACGCGTTCCTCCATCTCCATGAGCGAAGTGTCTTCTCCTGCTGACTTCATATTTTTGGTCAGAGATTCTGTCAGAGTCGTGTGTATAGGTGGCAGGGAAGTCAGGCGCAGGAGAGTCAAACGGAGTGTAAATGGAGTCTTTTAATATAAGTCCAAACACTAAATATGTACATACATAAACAAACATGGGTACGAGGACCCGTCGCGCACCTATACAACATAAAACAACACTTGACATAAAACAATCTCTGACAAAGACATGAGGGGAAACAGAGGGTTACATACACCACAGGTAATGCATGGGAATGAAAACAGGTGTGTGGGAAGACAAGACAAAACCAATGGAAAATGAAAAATGGATCAATGATGTCTAGAAGGCCGGTGACGTCGACCGTGGAGCACCACCCGAACAAGGAGAGGCAATAACTTCGGCAGAAGTCGTGACACATTCATTCACATTCACATTTCCACAATCTTCAAAGTGTTTTCTTTCAAATGGTATCAAGAAAATGCATATGCGTCAGATCCTGAGCTACAGGCAGTTAAATATGGGTATGTCATTTTAGGCGAATACTGAAAAAAAGGGTCTGATCCTCAAGAGTTTTTAAATTACATATAGTACCAGTCAAAGGTTTGGACACACCTGCTCATTCAAGGGTTTTTCTTTATTTTTGAAATGTTCTACATTGCAGAATAATAGTGAAGACATCAAAACTATGAAGTGACACATATGGAATCATGTAGTAACCAAAAAAAGTGTTAAGCAAATCAAAATATATTTGATATTTTAGATTCTTCAAAGTAACCACCCTTTGCCTTGATGACAGCTTTGCACACTCTTGGCATCCTCTCAACAAGCTTCACCAGGAATGTTTTTCCAACAGTCTTGAAGGAGTTCCCACATATGCTGAGCACTTGTTGGCTGCTTTTCCTTCTCTCTGCGGTCCAACTCATCCCAAAACATCTCAATTGGGTTGAGGTCGGGTGATTGTGTAGGCCAGGTCATATTGTGCAGGATTCCATCACTCTCCATCTTGGTCCAATAGCCATTACACAGCCTGGAGGTGTATTGGGTCATTGTCCTTTTGAAAAACAAATGATAGTCCCATTAATTAAGCACAAACCAGATGGCATGTTGTATCGCTGCAGAATGCTGTGGTAGCCATGCTGGTGAAGTGTGCCTTGAATTCTAAATAAATCACAGACAGTGTCACGAGCAAAGCACCCCCACACCACCACACCTCCTCATCCATGCTTCATGGTGGGAACCACACATGCGGAGATCATCCGTTCACCTACTCTTCGAGTCTCACAAAGACACGGCGGTTGGAACCAAACATCTCAAATTTGGACTCATCAGACCAAAAGACAGATTTCCACTGGTCTAATGTCCATTACTCATGTTTCTTGGCCCAAGAAATTCTCTTCTTCTCATTGCTGTCCTTTAGTAGTGGTTTCTGATTCACGCAGTCTCCTCTGAACAGTTGATGTTGAGATGTGTCTGTTACTAGAACTCTGTGAAGCATTTATTTGGGATGACCTTCATGTCTTAAAGTAATGATGGACTGTCGTTTCTCTTTGCTTATTTGAGCTGTTCTTGAAATAATATGGACTTGGTTTTTTACCAAATAGGGCTATCTTCTGTATACGGTATTACCTTGTCACAACACAACTGATTGGTTCAAACTCATTAAGAAGGAAAGAAATTCCACAAATTAAGAGCACACCTGTTAGGCAATGAGGCATTCAGGTTACTTACTTACTTTGTGTCTTTGAACACCCCTGGGATAATGTACATTTTGATGAAGCATTATGTCAACTCAGAAACACAATGGTAGGGATTAACTGAGCTGGGCTTGGGTCATTGATAAATCATTGTCTCAACGCAGCCTTATAATGCTATGAAAGGATCCAGGAATCCAAATGATTTGTGTGGATCCCATCCTCCTTATAAAATTAGCTTTGTTTCCAGAAGGTATCAAAATGGTCAATGTCAAAGTCTGCTGAACCGTTCAATGCCACGATTTAGGGAGGGCACAGGGCCAGATATTATGGGGTGTTTGTTGGTGTTTGTTGTGACCCAATCAGTTCTTTAAAATCCATCTTCAGCTGTTCTGAGCTGCCCTTCATAATGTCATTGAATCCCAAATGAACTATGATAGACTCAATTTCCTGATGCAGGTTTAACATGTTTGGGAGGTGTTTATTGATGTACTCATGCTCCTGGATAGCACAACGTTTGTGCTCCAGGAACGGAGAAATTTCTCACCATTGAACTGCCCAATACAACGGCCGGAGACGGGGATGGAGAAATCCTCCCATTCCTACTCCTCACATAATTTGTTAAACCTTTCACACGCCCACGAGAAGCAGGAGAGCTTATGCCGCTGCTCCCGGTGATAGGTCCAGACCTCCCACGACTTGTGACATGGAACCATCACTGATTGGAACATTATTCTTGCTGTTCTCCATCTACTTCACTACAGGGTGTATCAGAAGAAGATGGAGACGACTTCCATGGCAGTCAAGTTCCAGGTAGCACAGGCCATTCAGATAGGGACAGTTGACAAGGCGGGGAAACATCCATCGGGTCCGATCTACGTCCAGCCATAGAAGCTGAGAACGAGAAATTTCCAATTTGTGGTTTCCCTATTAGTTCATGCAGAACTGAGATTTGTTTGCTAAGGATAGCCACCTCATTCCTGTAATCCTCTGCTGGCAAACAATTGCCGCAATGGATTGTCAATATTGTCCCCGGACAAGAGTGTAAAAAACACAGGTTCTTCAGTACTGGAAATGTTCTTTAGCTATTCCATGCAAAGCGGGCTCCATTGCAACCTAACCTGCTGGCTAGTTGGTAGACGGTGTTGACACTAGTATCCAAGTTTGTGAGTTCAAAAGTTTTCAGCGTTGAGTTGGTGTCCCCCGACAGTAGCCAATGATGCGCAGCTCACTCACTGGTGATGGCCGATGTGTTCGTGCCAAAAACGTATCTCTCTCTTGTTTTACTTTGTAAAAACAATGCTGGTAGCTCAATTAGCCTATTTGGAAGTTCATAACTTGGTATTCTACAGACAGATTAGTCTTCTCTTTTCAGCAGGATCCATGTGCTATCCACCTGTGTTTTCCTGTGCTAAGATTTGAAATATTGCGAAAGGTCTGTTTTGGCTGTTCACTGACAGATTTGATGCGCGTACTGTTACTGTTAGGAAAATTATGATTAAATGACTGAACAAATCATTTTAAATGGAACTGTAACTAAGTAAACTTATACTTATACTGTTTTATTATACCTGATTAACAATATGAGTTCATAAGAAGGGATTGTGTGACACGGACAAGGAGTAATTAAAGTTAATGAACACCATTCCAACTAGAAAGAACGGAATGGTTTGTGGATTAAGTAAACAGATAAGGTAGTTAACCTATGGTTGAACTGACGAAACTGAGCTCTGGGATGTTTTAGATAAGGCAGTGAGTGCATTCCTAGGTTTTCTGTTAATTAGAACTGTCAGCTAAGTGGTGATCGATAATGGTGAGGAGTCAAAAGTTAATTCAGTTTTGTTGTGTGTCCTGTGTATGTGCTAGGGGGTCAGAATGAACTTTGAATGAACTTTTAAAGTTCCCTTTGTCCCAGTCTGGAGGAGGAGATTATTTTTTTAAGCAATGAAATGACGTCATGTTATTGTATATAAACTGTTGCTCGTGGTAACGTGGCAGCGCGCTCCGAGAATAAATTCTGTTACCTATTATTGAAAAAACAAGAATCTTACAAATTCTCATAAAATAGATTAAGGGAATTCAATTACTGAAAACACATTGGTATAATTAAATTACAGTAACATTTCAGTGTATCCTTTATATGATTGACCATAATCTGTTAGCAGAACAATGTGTTGTGATTTTACACCTTCTGCCATATCATGGATCAAAAGCTATTTTTCTAATAGAACACAGAGGATTTCTTCAATGGAAGCTTTTCTAACGTAATACATGTAAAGTGTGGAATTCTGCAAGGGAGCTGTCTTGGTCCATTACTCTCTATTTTGCTGTACTGCTCCATATGGTCAGTAAGCTGACCATAAGGAGGTCTCTCCTCTACTACCGCATATCTATAACACAACATCCATGTGTACATGAATGTATAGTGCGTATGTTATTGTGTGTTTGTATGCATTTGTCTATGTTTGTGTTGCTTCACAGTCCCGCTGTTCCATAAGGTGTATTTTTACCTGTTTTTTTTATCTAATTTTACTGCTGGCATGAGTTACTTGATGTGGAATAGAGTTCCATATAGTCATGGCTCTATGTAGTACTTTGCGCCTCCCATAGTCTGTTCTGGACTTGGGAACTGTGAAGAGACCTCTGGTAGCATGTCTTGTGGCGTATGCATGGGTGTCCAGTAGTTCAAACAGACAGCTCGGTGCATTCAACATGTCAATACCTCTCACAAATACAAGTAGTGATGAAGTCGATCTCTCCTAGAAGAATTTCTCCTGTCATAGAAGTGAGTTGCTAGTTGAGTAGCAATTTTTACACATGTGGTTAATGTAAGACTTCAACAAGCTTTTTGAAGTGAACATACATTTTTATGGGTAGCCAGGTCCTACAGAAACAATGTGTTCTAGAAGAAGTTTGAGTCCTCAAAAGGGGATATATTTTGGGGTTAAATAAATATAGAAACATATATATATATATATTATACAACTTTTGAAGTTAATGTAATGCCATTGTTAAGTGAACCACTCTGGAAAAGGGCGGAATTGCTTCTCCAGATGTTTACATTTTTAAAATTTATTTTTCACCTTTATTTAAACAGGTAGGCCAGTTGAGAACAAGTTTTCATTTACAACTGCGACCTGGCCAAGATAAAGCAAAGCAGTGCGACAAAAACAACAGAGTTAAACACAAACAAACGTACAGTCAATAACACAATAGAAAAATATATGTACCGTGTGTGCAAATGTAGAAAATTATGGAGGTAAGGCAATAACTAGGCCACAGGGGCAAAATAATTACAATTTAGCATTAACACTGGAGTGATTGATGTGCAAGTAGAGATACTGGGGTGCAAAAGAACAAGAGGATAAATAACAACATGGGGATGAGGTGTGCTATTTACAGATTGGCTGTGTACAGGTACAGTGATCGGTAAGCTGCTCTGACAGCTGATGCTTAAAGTTAGAGAGGGAGATATAAGACTCCAGCTTCAGTGATTTTTGCAATTTGTTAGCCATTGGTAGCAGAGAACTGGAAGGAAAGGTGGCCAAAGTAAGTTTTGGCTTTGGGAATGACCAGTGAAATATACCTGCTGGAGCGTGTGCTATGGGTGGATGTTGCTATGGTGACCAGTGAGCTGAGATAAGGTGGGGCTTTACCTAGCAAAGACTTATAGATGACATGGAGCCAGTGGGTTTGGCAACAAAATGTAGCGACGGCCAGCCAACGAGAGCATACAGGTTGCAGTGGTGGGTAGTATATAGGGCTTTGGTGACAAAACGGATGGCACTGTGATAGACTACATCCAGTTTGCTGAGTAGAGTGTTGGAGGCTATTTTGTAAATGACATCTCCGAAGTCAAGGATCAGTAGGATAGTCAGTTTTACGAGGGTATGTTTGGCAGTATGAGTGAAGGAGGCTTTGTTTGCGAAATAGGAAGACAATTGTGGATTGGAGATGCTTAATGTGAGATTGGAAGGAGAGTTTACAGTCTAACCAGACACCTAGGTATTTGTAGTTGTTCACATATTCTAAGTCAGAGTAGTCCAGAGTAGTGATGCTAGTCGGGCGGGTAGCAAGTAATCGGTTGAAGAGCATGCATTTAGTTTTACTAGCAGTTAAAAGCAGTTGGAGGCCAGAGAAGGAGTGTTGTATGCTATTGAAGCTCGTTTGGAGGTTTGTTAATACAGTGTTCAAAGAAGGGCCAGATGTATACAGAATGGTGCTGTTTGTGTAGAGGTGCGTACACCTCTTGGAGTTTACTGGGAATTTATTTCCTTTACATGGTAATGTGGAGAAAAGGGGCTGGACGGAACCAAAGCAAAGAAAGTAAAAGTTAGCGTCCACTCTCCTACCTTATCTGCCTACCCACTACTTCCCTAAACTTAACGCCACCTGGCGCGCTAACCAAAATACAGGGGGTGGTCCGCCCAGGTCTTACCTAGTGTGCATAGACAGATTACATACTATGTGTATATGTATGCCCACATGCCTCTTGCCTAAGCACTCCCAAGGTCCCTTCCCCCCTGGGAACAAATAAAACAGAATAATACAAACTTAAAGTGAACAATTTCAATAATCAAAAACATTGAGTCCTATTGGCACACACATACCTCAGAAGTAGCGGCTATAATATACTTTCAGCAAACTGTCTCTGAGCAACAACCAACACAGGACATCCTAGAAGCTCTCTTCCTCAAAGGAACACTGCAGAAGGAGTTTGTAATTGCAGACAGCTATCCCCTCACAAGAGGGCAGGATCAGAGCTACAATCGGCAATGGGGCCCGACCAATCAGCTGCTTGGGGGAATCCAGGAAGCCATTTCCTGAAATACACACATACAGTACATATACACAAACCCACAATACAAAAACTGGGGAACGTAACAAGGTGGATCAGAGAATCACCAGCAGCAAGAGCGACATCATTGATATATACAGAGAAAAAAGTTGGCCCGAGAATTGAACCCTGTGGCGCCCACATAGAGACGGCCAGAGGTCTGGACAACAGGCCCTCCAATTTGACACACTGAACTCTATCTGAGAAGTGATGTTAGCATGAATGGGATTTTAATTTCACTGTCTAGTGATATGAATAACCATTTCAGAGTAGAGAAGTGTAGGCAAGAGAAATATTCAATAATTGTTGACAAAGATGGAATATGGCAACTGTCTGCTATACAAAACCTTGGGGAAAAATAAAGAGAAATATCTAATTCCTTGACAAAAACATGATGGTCTTTAACTATTTTAGCCCTAGTAAGAAAACGGCATGACAAATTATTTCTGGAGAATCATGACAGGACATAGAAGAGCGATAAAGAAAGTTTAAGGACTCCTGGTGAACAGATCGAAACATTGAAAGAAGAAATTCACCAATTACAGGCAAGGGTCGTAAAAACAGACTTGGTCCCCACCTGTGGACCATTTGTTCCCTCAATCAACCCTCAGGCTGAGTTGCGCAATCATGATCGGGTTTCATGCATCTGATCAGCATTGCCTGGCTTTGAGTCAACAGATTCTGACAGCAGTGACGAACGATGTCTTAGACCAACCAGAACACAGGCTGTAAAGGGTACTAAAGACAAACTTCCGGTGAAAGTAATCACATATATCAGCATCTCCAAAACAGTTGGATGAATGGTCAAAAACATTGAAACATCCACGAGAAGTGGGTATGAAAACATGGGACCATTTGAAGCGTTATCAGAAACTCTACAGTCTACATCCTTATGATTGGGTTACAGTTATTAGCCTTTGTTTTGAACAACCGTGAACATGGTGTACATGAAGAAAAGGTTTATAGAGCTGTGGGTGGTGAAGAGCAAGATGTGGCTGATGGATGGAGAGCCATACATGTTTTCCTTAAGGGTCTGACCAATGCAACCACCAATTGGGGAGAGATAAACAAATGTGTTCAAAAACCGAAAGAACCGTTTGTTAAATTTGAAGGGAGGTTTAGAGCAGAGGTGGTTAGACACGGTGGGTTACCTGACATGAATGATGAAGATACACGTAATTCCTTCTAAAATGTGCCAATCACTCATCAGCTGATGCAATCCATACATGATGATTTGCGAAAAACTTTTGTTTCCACAACTACTGACTAGGAGAGACAAAACTACGGTGACATCCTCGACCGGTTGTCACGACTGGACAGAGACATCAATCAACGTGATAAACCGGCTGTTATCAGAGTTGTGCAGGTTCTGAGTGAAACCAACAACATTATTCGTTCGGCAGAAGAGAAACCTGGTGAATGTCATTATTGCGAGATTTCTGGTCACTGGCAACAAGAATGTTGGAAAAGAAAACGTGTTCTTATGAGGAATGGCCAGGAGAAGCAGGGTCAGTCTAAGGGAAAATGGAATCAAGACAACAGCCCAACGACACAATGCTGATGCAGAAATTTAAGAAGCTCTCTCTGGCTCAGCAGCAGAGTTTGATGGATGCTGTGGAGGGAAACTAATAGACTCCTCTTACGTCCCATCTCAGCTAGTGTACATATGAAATCGGATGGAATATATGTGGACATGACATTTGCAGTAGATCTTTTTAGTAGATACGGGTGCTGAAGTCACTGTATTACCCATATCTTGCCCATTTACTATGTCCTCAGTACACGGGCAAGAAGATGAGAGCAACAGGAGGGGGGGGAGACAGATATGAAACCGACCAAACCATTATCAATTTCTATTGGTCCAAGAAAGATTGATGCAGGGGTGTGGATAGGCTCATTTGAACAACCTATTTTAGGCCTTGATGTTATTATGCAACTTGACTCTATATTGAACATTTCTGAAGGGAAGGTAATGTGACAAATCAGACAACTGCAGGGATCTACAGTTCAGAACCATCCTATTTGGACTATGAAGAAAAATTAGTGTGGAACTTTGGATATGGAACCAGTGTGCTTGACAGGTGTTGCCCCACCTTGCACAAAACAATATCCCATTAGCAAGGAAGCTATGGTCGCTACTAAAGTAGTGATTAAAGATCTATGGGACATCGGTATAGTTGAAAAGACACATTCTGCCTCTCATAGCCCAGTATGACCGTAGTGACAGGGATTACATGAATGCAAATGAAGCCATCTCCAAGCTCACTCCACTCCACTCCATTTTTCCCCTCATTGTCACCTGTTCACTCTGTGTTCTCAGTCATTGATATTGCTAATGGGTTCTGGTCGGTACACTTACATCCAGAGGTCCATCCATGGCTTCCCTTTTCTGTGGATGGTCAACAGTATCAGTGGACTAGGACTCCTATGGTAATTCATAATAGTCCTTCAATTTACCATCAGGCATTGCGGAGACCTCTCCAAGTTCTCCCTCAGATGTTATCTGTTGTCATACAATATGTTGATGATATTTTGTTGGCATCAGAAGTTGAGGAAAGACATGCTAAGGATCTAAAATCACTGTTAGACCATTTGCATGCCAAAGGCCATAATGCTAGCCCTAAGAAGGCCCAACTCATGCAATCACAGGTGATCTATCTTGGTCAACTGGTCTCACAGGGAAAAAGAGAAATTACACAAAGTCTTACAGTTGCCATACAAGCTGCCAAGGAGCTCACTACTATTAAAGAACTTCACTCCTTCATGGGATTGTGCAATTACAACAGATACTGGGTGGACCCCTTCGCCAAAATTGCACAAGCCCTTAATAACCTAAAGGGAGATCCTGATTCAAAAGACTGTAGTCTTCACGGAAGAACAAACTAGCTTTGTCTTCAGTACCGGATTTGGTCATTCCAGGCCAACCATTCACCCTCATTGTAGCTGAAAAAGATGGATACATGATCTCAGTGCTGGCACAAGACCATGGAGATTGTCAGAAATCTGTAGGCTACTATTTGAAGAAACTGGATGATGTGGCATTGGGATGGGGTCCCTGTCTCAGACCTATGCAGGCTACTGATGTCATTGTGTCGATGGTGGCATCACTTGTTCTCGACCAACATCTTACCATCAAGTGTCCCACATGCTGTTCATCAATTAATCGAGCTGCACAGGTCACAGCTGCTCGTTGGAACTGATGGGGTCAAATTGGGGTCATGATAGGGGCTGCACCAAATGTTTGATGTATTATAATAATTAATTATGCTTATGTTGTATTAAGAGAAGGGGAAGGGCTAAAATACCCCTTCCCCACTACATTTATTGGGTCCTAGACGACACATTAACAATATATATACATTATAAGGTTTAAAATTGTTTAAGGTTTAAAAGGTTTTAAATTATTTTTTCATTGGGAATCCAGATTTCTAAGGGAACTTCTTGCAGTACCTATCACTTCCACTGGATGTCAACAGTCTTTAGACATTGGTTGAGTTAATTCCTTTGTGTAATGAAGAAGTAAGGCCATCTTGAACGAGGGTCACTTGAAGTGTACTGTTCGATAGAGGCGCGTGACCAGAAAGCATGCTTCAGTTTGTTTTCTTCCTGTATTGAACACAGATCATCCCGTCTTCAATTTTATCTATCATTTACAAAAAATACCTATTACAAAAGTAGTTTGAGATGTTTTGGCAAAGTTTGCAGGTAACTTTTGAGATATTTTGTAGTCATGTTGAGCAAATTGGAACCGGTGTTTTTCTGGATTAAACGCGCCAAATAAATGGACATTTTGGATCGACAGAATTAATCGAACAAAATGACCATTTGTGATGTTTATGGGACATATTGGAGTGCCAACAAAAGAAGGTAAGGCATGAATTACATTGTTATTTCTGCGTTTTGTGTCGCGCCTGCAGGGTTGAAATATGCTTCTCTCTCTTTGTTTCCTATGGTGCTATCCTCAGATAATAGCATTGTTTGCTTTTGCCGAAAAGCCTTTTTGAAATCTGACATGTTGGCTGGATTCACAAGTGTAGCTTTAATTTGCTGTCTTACATGTGTGATTTAATGAAAGTTTGATTTTTTATAGTAATTTATTTGAATTTGGCACTCTGCATTTTCCCTGGCTTTTGGCCAGCTAGCGTCCCACATATCCCAGAGAGGTTAAGAGTCATCAATTGGAAAACTCTGAGTTTATCTTATACACAGATGGTTCAAGCATTGTGGAGAGGGCTGTGAGGAAGGCAGGATGGGCAGTTACTGCAATGGACAATCAGATTGTGACAGGCACACTACCTGCAGGAACATCAGCACAGGTGGTAGAATTGGTGGCTTTGACAAAGCATGTAAACAGGCTGAAGAAAAAACAGCTAATATCTACACAGATTTGAGATATACTTTTGGTGTTTCTCATGAGTTTGGAAAAATATGGATAAACAGAGGATTCATGCGTCAATGCGAGCTCCTGTGAAGAAAGGACCAAAGGTGATGGCTCTACTGAATGTTCTCCAGTTACCTGGACAAGTTGTAATTTTTTAAATGAAAGCACATGGAAAAATCTTTACAGATGAGAGTAAAGGTAAGGATTTGGCTGACAGAGCTGCCAAGAGAACACCTCTGTCACCTAAACTGATTAGGATATACAACTTTGATACATTGCAACACATCAGAGATATGCAAAGCAGTGCACCAAAAGATGAAGTGTGGGAATGGATGGCTGCAGGGTGCAAACTCAATCAAGAAGGTGTGTGTCCCTGAGATGAGATGTGTAGCGCCGAATGCACTCTTACCCTTCTTGGTGACACAGATCCACTCTTTGTGACACATTGGTGTGGACAAGATAGTTTATCGTTTTGTCAAACAAATGGTGGAATCCTGGTGTTCAGAAAGAGGCTCAGGCTGTTGTGGCGAATTGCAACATTTGTATGGAAAACAATACCAAAGGACGAGTGAAAGTGCAGACACAGCGAGCGCCTGCCCCACCAGGACCCTTCAGACATCTACAGCTTGATTACATCACGCTGCCAAAATGTAAAGGACACAATGTGCTGGTCAATGTTGATCATTTCTCACGATGGGTTGAAGCCTACCCTATTAAGAAAGGAACTGCACAACACACAGCAAAAATTCTATCCTTCCCAGATGAGGATTTCCGGAACAGTTAGATTCCAACCAAGGCACTCATTTCACAGGAAAAGTGTGTCAGGAGGTAGATCGTCTTCTGAACATAGACTGGCAACTACACTGCCCTTATCATCCTCAATCGAGTAGACAGGTAGAACGCACAAATCGAGTTTTGAAACAGAGACTTTCAAAGATGCATCAAGAAGGGATGACATTGCCGGATGCATTGCCTACATAATTATGTAGGATACGGGCAACACAAAACTAAAAGGTTTGAGTCTGGTCAATCCATGTCACTACCAGGCACGTTAGATTTGAGAAAAGCAGACGTTCACTTTATGAGTGACACGATGCTTACATATTGCATACAACTCTCTAATGCAGTAGGGGAAGACAAGTAAAGACAAGTAAAAGAGGTGTGGTGAATAAGTCCCGAGGCGGGGCATGATGTAGTATCAGGACAGTGGGTGATGGTAAAAAATATGTAATACAGATATTAGGGCCAAAATGGGAAGGTCCTTATCAAGTGTTGCTCATAACGAGGTCAGCAGTAAAAGTCCAGGGAAAATCACGATGGATAAATATCACTCATTGCAAGGTTGTCCATATTGATGACAAAGCGGAGCCTGGAGAATAAAGAACTGATTGATTAGCAATCGGGGCCCAATCTCGGGTGAAGAAGCATAGTAAGATGATCAGAACCTGATAAGCTTCTATGTTGTACACCGCAGTCATCATATTAGAGATATCAAGGTGAAATGTCCAACGTTTTCCTGAAAATCGGAACATGCTTACTTAGGGAAATCTACGTGAAATATCAATTTCTCTTGAAATCAGGACAAGTTACTTTCACTTTTTTGTTTCCTTATTACAGGTTATGAGAATCTACAGTCTGAAGCTGAAGCAATATCCCTTGATGGAAGGACTGTACTTGAAATGATACAAGACTAAGCGTTCATTAGAGAAGTCCTTATGAATCAGTGGAAAGGCATTGCGCCGATAGAAACAAGCATCTTTCTGTTAAGAAGAAGGACGGGAGGGGTTATGCCTCATGATTAACGAGACGTGGTGTGATCATAACAACATACAGGAACTCAAGTCCTTCTGTTCACCTGACTTGGAATTCCTCACAATCAAATGTCGACCACATTATCTACCAAGATAATTCTCTTCGATTATAGTCACAGCCGCATATATTCCCCCCCAAGCAGACATATGAATGGCCCTGAACAAACTTAATTTTACTCTATGTGTCACGGTTGTCCTCCTCTTCATCTGAAGAGGAGAGGCGAGAAGGATCGGAGGACCAAAATGCGGCGTGGTATGTGTTCATCATGAATTTTAATAAAGAAAACACTGAACACTGAAACACTATACAAAAACAATAAACGAAATAACAACCGTGAAGCTAATGAGAACTGTGCTGACACAAGCAATCAACATAGACAGAATCACCCACCACAACAGGACCAAGCGGCGTGGTGACAGGCAGAGGAAGCAGGAGCAGCGCAAGGAGGAATGGACATGGGATGATGTATTGGACGGCAAGGGTTGCTACACATGGGAGAAGATCCTGGCGGGAAAGGATCACCTTCCATGGGAACAGGTGGAGGCTGCTAGGAGAGCAGAGGCAGCCGGAGAGAGGAGCCGGCGATATGAGGGAACACGGCTGGCAAGGAAGTCCGAGAAGCAGCCCCAAAAATTTGTACTGTCACACCCTGACCATAGTTTGCTTTGTATGTTCTATGTTTTGTTTGGTCAGGGTGTGATCTGAGTGGGCATTCTATGTTGGATGTCTTGTTTGTCTGTTTCTGTGTTTGATATGGTTCTCAATCAGAGGCAGGTGTTAGTCATTGTCTCTGATTGGGAGCCATATTTTGGCAGCCTATTTGGGGTTGGGTTTGTGGGTGATTGTCTCCTGTGTCAGTGTTTGTTCCACACAGGACTGTTTCGGGTTTACACGTTCGTTGTTTTTGTAGTTTATTCATGTATAGTTTTCTTATTAAAAACAAACATGAATTTCAACCACGCTGCATTTTGGTCCTCCTCTCCTTCGACGGAAGAATCCCGTTACACTATGTCAACTGGAAACCACATATCCTGAGGCTGCATTCATTGTAGCTGGGGATTTTAACAAGGCTAATCTGAAAACAAGACTCCCTAAAGTCTATCAGCATATCGATTATTCAACCAGGGCTGGTAAAACCCTGGATCGTTGTTATTCTAACTTCCGCAACGCATATAAGACCCTCCCCCGCCCTCCTTTCGGAAAAGCTGATCACAACTCAATTTAGTTGCATCCAGCCTATAAATTGCGTCCAACAACAACATTGACAAATACGCAGTTTCGGTGAGCGACTATATTAGCAAGTGCATCGGCGATGTCGTACACACAGCAACTATTAAATCAGAAACAGTGGATTGATGGCAGCATTCGCGCGAAACTGAAAGTGCAAACCACTGCTTTTAATCATGGCAAGGTGACCGGAAACATGACCGAATACAAACAGTGTAGCTATTCCTTTGAGCATGCGCAGACCAGCTGGCTGGTGTGTTTACGGACATATTCAATCAATCCTTATCCCAGTCTGCTGTTCCCACATGCTTCAAGAGGGCCACCATTGTTCCTGTTCCTAAGAAAGCTAAGGGAACTGAGCTAAACGACTACTGCCCCGTAGCACTCACTTTCGTCATCATGAAGTGGTTTGAGAGACTAGTCAAGGACCATATCACCTCCACCCTACCTGACACCTTAGATCCACTCCAATTTGCTTACCGCCCCAATAGGTCCACAGACGAAGCAATCACACTGCACGCTGCCCTAACCCATCTGGACAAGAGGAATACCTATGTAAGAATGCTGTTCATCAACTACAGCTCAGCATTTAACACCATAGTACCCTCAACTCGTCATCAAGCTCGAGACCCTGAGTCTCGACCCCGCCCTGTGCAACTGGGTCCTGGACTTCCTGACGGGCAGCCCCCAGGTGGTGAGGGTAGGTAACAACATCTCCATCCCGCTGATCCTCAACACTGAGGCCCCACAAGGGTGCATTCTGAGCCCTCTCCTGTACTCCCTGTTCACCCACGACTGCGTTGCCATGCACGCCTCCAACTCAATCATCAAGTTTGCAGACGACATTACAGTGGTAGGCTTGATTACCAACAATGACAAGACGGCCTACAGAGAGGAGGTGAGGTCCCTTGGAGTGTGGTGTCAGGAAAATAACCTCACACTCAACATCAACAAAACAAAGGAGATGATCATGGATTTCAGGAAACAGCAGAGGGAGCACCCCCCGATCCACATCGACGGGACAGGAGTGGAGAGGGTAGTATGTTAAGTTCCTTGGCGTACATATCATGGACAAATTGAATTGGTCCACCCACAAAGACAGCGTGGTGAAGAAGGCGCAGCAGCGCGTCTTCAACCTCAGGAGCCTGAAGAAATTTGTCTTGTCACCAAAAGCACTCACAAACTTTTCCAGATGCACGATCGCGAGCATCCTATCGGGCTGTATCACCGCCTGGTACGGCAACTGCTCCACCCACAACTGTAAGGCTCTCCAGAGGGTAGTGAGGTCTGCACAACGCATCACCGGGGGCAAACTACCTGCCCTCCAGGACACCTACACCACCCTATGTCACAGGAAGGCCATAAAGATCATCAAGGACAACAACCACCTGAGCCACTGCCTGTTCACCCCGTTATCATCCAGAAGGCGAGGTCAGTACAGGTGCATCAAAGCAGGGACCGAGAGACTGGAAACAGCTTCTATCTCAAGGCCATCAGACTTTTAAACAGCCACCACTAACATTGAGTGGCTGCTGCCAACATACTAACTCAACTCCAGCCACTTTAATAATGTAAAAATGTATGAAAAATGTTTCACGAGCCACTTTAAAACCTGTTACGGCTGCGATAGCTGTACAGGCATCAAAATCAGCAAAATTCCAGAGCGCCAACTAATAGTACTCCATACAACTCAAACTTTCATTAAAACACACATGCTGGGTACTCAATTAAAGCTACACTCGTTGTGAATCTAGCCAACATGTCAGATTTGTAAAATGCTTTTCGGCGAAAGCATGAGAAGCTATTATCTGATTGCATGCAGCCCCCAGAAACACACGAAGGGGACGTAATCAAAGAAATTAGCGTAGCCGGCGCTACACAAAACGCAGAAATAAAATATAAAACAATCATTACCTTTGACGAGCTTCTTTGTTGGCACTCCTATATGTCCCATAAACATCACAATTGGGTCTTTTTTTCAATTAAATCGGTCCATATATACCCAAAATGTTCATTTATGAACACCGTGAAATCCAGGAAAAAACTCAATTTCCAAACGCAACGTCATTTTTTTAAATTAAAAAAGTTGCCTATAAACTTTGACAAAACACTTCAAACTACTTTTGTTATCCAACTTTAGGTATTAGTAAACGTTAATAAATGATCAAATTGATCACGGGGCGATATGTATTCAATAGCAGCAAGTTTGGAAATCGTCGTCCGTTTTCCCCCTTCCATAACTTCCTGCTGTGTACTCGACGACAGGATGTGCCTATTACTCATCTGACCAAGGATTAACTACAATACAATTCACAACACTGGCGAGATCGTGTGGAAGCTGTAGGAACTGTAAACTGGTTGCTATCTATTTTACCTTGTCATAGACAACTCAGAGACTGGCGGATTGATATTTTTTTCTTTGAAAATGTGAACAGTTTTCCTTGGGATTTTGACTCCGAAACACGTTCTGTTATAGTCACAGACATCATTTAATAACCAGATTTAGAAACTTCAGAGTGTTCGCAGCATCCTTAACAGGTTTTAACCTGTGCCACGACATAAAATGTTTACATACCCTATATTACTCATCTCATATGTATATACTGTACCCGATACCATCTGCTGCATCTAGCCTATGCCGTTCTGTACCATCACTCGTTCATATATTTTTATGTACATATTCTTCATTCCTTTACACTTGTGTGTATAAGGTAGTTCTTGTGAAATTGTTAGGTCAGATTACTTGTTGGTTTTTACTGCATTGTCGGAACTAGAAGCACAAGCATTTTGCTACATTCGCATTAACATCTTCTAACCATGTGTATGTGACAAATACAATTTGATTTGACGGGCGGTACACTGTAACACGTTACATTATACCTAAGTTACCCCTTTATGGGTGGTAGACTAACACAGAAAATGTTTGGTTTTATTCATTTCTATGCACTACACCGGGGCGAAGAATAAGAGTGAACCCCTTCTGATGATAATAATGACTGACATTTGTTGATTGTTCACTCTGTTCAATTTATTGAATGGTATGGAGTGATGGATCTCTAAGAAGTCCACATGTAGCACAAGTGTATGATTAAATTGCATGATTAAATTGGAGGAAACTCCAACACGGGTTATGTGGGAAAGGATTAAATTGAAGCTTCAGCATGGAGAAAACTCAATCTGTAGCTCATTTATGAGTTGGATGGTGCGGTTGCTGAGGTGAAAACTGTGTTTGAGGAATTGTTGCATTTCCATTGTCATTTTTGTTGCACTTGCATGCAGTAGCATTTATGAATCACATATAGACTGAATTCAACAGCAAGGCCCAGTTCTGTCTTATATTCCTCGCACGGGGCTCTAATATGCTGCGACTTTACTTCCATTCATCTGATGATTGTTATTTATTTAATCCACTATGTTTCATTGTTACCTGATTAAATTAATCATGTAACAATTAACTCATTGGGATCTGGGGCACCACGGAAGAAGTTATTTAGAGAGTTACCATCTCCCGAAATAAACTCTATAATGTCTTTACCTATCACATCTATAAACAGTCATCTTATTAATCATTAGCTCTTATCAAATACTCATTCTGAACGATCTTAACCTTCTTGGATTTGCAAAAACCCCAGCCTTGCACATTATTCAATACTACACAAATTGGTTTAATCATTTATTTACTAGCTAACTAAATAATAACACAGAATACACATACACGCTTACATGAGACAAAGGTCCCTCGTGGGCTAACAAGATATGACAGCTTGTTACAACATAGATAGGGAAGAGGGGGAGAAAGATAGAGGAAAAAGGGACACATTCTATAACTATTCTCCCATTACCCATATACCTTGCACAAAAACCACCGCCCGTTTGGAATAAGAAATCATTAATGTATTTATGTGTGAAATGCCTTTGTTCGTCGTTTAGAACTAGGCTTTGCTATTGAATTCAGTCTATATGAATTGTGCAGCAGATTACGTTATACATCATTAGAGCAGTAGGCAGGATTTGTTGTTGAGTGGTGTGTGTGTTTCCATTTGAAAAAGATAGTCGAGAGATTGACTCAGGTGTTGTATATCTGACAAAGAGTCAGAGTGTGTAGGGTGAATTAATTAATTCTTAGAGCTAGGACATATGGGCCTGTTGATTTAGGAGAATTGAGAAGATATATTTGTTGGTCAAAGCAAAGCATTATCTCTCTGTCTATCACACTTAAAAATGTGAAAAGTGACAGCGAATATTTCTTTATGTGTTCTGTGAGGTTCTGTGTTATACACTATAGCCCTTACCATATCATATGTGATGGAATATTATTTGCTGTTTGCTTGTGTGGGTATATGTGTTATGCAACATGGCTGACTTGAGACATTGTTAACCGTTTCAGGGCCATGGGACTTTCTCATGATGGAAAAATACAGAATAACATGAAGACAGGGACTGTGCAATGAGTTGGGGGGCACATTCAGAACATAGTGTTGCGAGAACAAACAGTCTTTTGTTAGTTAAAAACTTCTTGATACTACCCATCCCGCATAACGCAGTGGACATAAATATCCCTAGAAAATGTTCCTATTCATGAAAATCACAAATGAAATATATTGAGACACAGCTGAGCCTTTTGTTAATCACACTGTCATCTCAGATTTTCAAGATATGCAGCCAACGCTAGACAAGCATTTGTGTAAGTTCATCCACCTCTGGCCTGCTCGCCTCCCTACCACTGAGGAAGTACAGTTCCCGCTCAGCCCAGTCAAAACTGTTCGCTGCTCTGGTCCCCCAATGGTGGAACAAACTCCCTCACGACGCCAGGACAGCAGAGTCAATCACCACCTTCCGGAGACACCTGAAACCCCACCTCTTCAAGGAATACCTAGGATAGGATAAGTAATCCTTCTCACCCCCCCTTAAATGATTTAGATGCACTATTGTAAAGTGGCTGTTCCACTGGATGTCAGAGGGTGAATTCACCAATTTGTAAGTCGCTCTGGATAAGAGCGTCTGCTAAATGACTTAAATGTAAATGTAAATGTAAGTTTATCATGGCATAATGCTATGCTAGGCTCTGCTACCAGCAGGCAACATTTTCACGAAAATAAGAAAAGCAATCAAATTAAATCATTTACCTTTGCAGAACTTTGGATGTTTTCACTCAGGAGACTCCCAGTTAGATAGCAAATGTTCCTTTTTTCCAAAAATATTATTTTTGTAGGCGAAATAGCTCCGTTTGTTCTTCACGTTTGGCTGAGAAATCGACCGGAAAATGCAGTCACAACAACGCCAAACTTTTTTCCAAATTAGCTCCATAATATTGACAGAAACATGGCAAACGTTGTTTAGAATCAATCCTCAAGGTGTTTTTCACATATCTATTCGATAAAATATCCACCGGGACAATTGGTTTCTCATAAGAAGCGATTGGAAAAATGGCTACTTCTGTACTTTACGCAAGATTTTCTGCGGGAGCCATCATGTGACCACTTGCTCAATGTGGTCCCTTACGGCTATTCTTCAACATAAATGCGTAAAAAGACGTCACAATGCTGTAGACACCTTGGGGAATACGTAGAAAGCTCATTCGTAGACCATTCACAGCCATATAAGGAGTCATTGGCATGCAATGCTTTCAAAATATGGGGCACTTCCTGATTGGATTTTTATCTGGGTTTTGCCTGTAACATCAGTTCTGTTGCACTCACAGACAATATATTTGCAGTTTTGGAAACGGCAGAGTGTTTTCTATCCAAAGCTGACAAAATATCGTGACAAAATATCCTGTTTAAAATGGGAACGTTTTTTATCCAAAAATGAAAATACTGCCCCCTAGTTACAAAAGGATAACAGGAGCCAGGTGCCTGATAACTGTATATTCTACACAACTACAACTACTGACCGCTGAAGCGCCCGGGGGATGGGACCAGCTCTGTGCCAAGAATCAACGATAGGCTGGGTGAGTCTAAAACACGCCCAGTCTCTACTCTGACAGGCCGGCTCGGAAGCAGGAACTATTTCTGCCAAGAGTATATTATAATATCTTTGTCAGGAAAAAGTCAGTTCTCTGTTTGCCCTGACAGGTGGGACAGAGAGCCTGTATATACGACAATTGCATTTACCACTTATTGCTTAGCTAATAAAAAATACATAGTATACAATCGGTGACTCAGTGTCATACTTATCCTGATACCAGATTCGAATTGACGCAACCCTAACAGTTCCCATAATGTCGCTAGAAAAAACACCTATTGGATTGAACACGAATCGTTGTTAGTAAACCCCTGGTCCCGTATTGAAGGGGACCCTGTCTCTGCTTGGAAGTGAACATTCTTGTAAGAAAACGGCTAGCTTTGCATTCGATGTTAAGCTAACAAAGAAAGAGCAGCAATTTTCGTTTGTCACAGAAAAATACCGTGTGATTTCAGCTTTCAGGGCAAAACCCTGTGTATTGGGCAAGGGAAGTCCCGCCTCTGCTGGAATCCCTTGTGAGTTAATAACAGTTATCAGATTAATGCAAGTAAAGTCATGACACTAGTATTTACAGAACAACTGGTTCCGAGAGATAGGATCAGGACCTGCAACTGTAACAAAAAGGATAACTGCAGTTTAGCCATTATTAAATTAATGCTATGTATTGTCCTTTTTTATGTATTTATTTATGTAATTCTGTACCTGTCTATTAATGTTATGTATTATGTAATTTTATCTTGTTCTGTCCTTCAGCTGTAATTGTTATGTTTTATTTATTATTTTCTTATTTAACCTTTATTTAACTAGGCAAATCAGTTAAGAAAGAAATCTTAATTTCAATGACAGCTGAGGGACTGCCTTGTTCAGAATGGGAGATTTGTACCTTTTCAGCTCGGGGATTTGATCTTGCAACCTTTTGATTACTAGGTCAACACTCTAACCACTAGGCTACCTGCCGCAATAGGTAGCCTAGTAAAGGTAGCCTATTCCTATATTTTCATGTTCCCTTTTTGAAGTTCATCATTCGTCAAGGATGATTGTGTCTGACTTCTACCCGCTCAATGTATGTGGTTCTTTGGATTTTGTTTGAGTGACCATTTGGACTTGAGACAATGTTTAGAACTTGGCTAACTGGAGGGTTAGTTTTGGTCTTGTGTTATGATTTGGCTAGTAGCAAAGGCCCTTATATACTACGTGAGCTCTGGCGAGGAGCTAAGGCCCTTTTATAATAGGTGAGCTCTGAATAGTAGCTTTAGCCCTGTTGGACAATATGTGCTCTGGCATGTAGTTGTAGCCCTGTTGGACTAGGTGAGCTCTGGTAAGTAGCTGTAGCACCTGTTGGACTAGGAGAGCTCTGGCTTGTAGCTGTAGCCCTTGTAGGACAAGGTGAAATCTGGCTAGCAGCTGTAGCCCCTTGGACTAGGTGAGCTCATGCTAGAAGCTAAAGCCCTGTTGGACAAGGTGAGCTCTGGCTAGTAGCTAAAGCCATGGTTGGACGAGGTGAGCTATGAATAGTAGCTATAGCCCCTGTTGGACTAATTGACCTTGAGCTAGTAGGGGTTGCCTCTGTTGGACTAGATGAGCTCTGGTTAGTAGCGGTTGCACTTGTTGGACTAGGTGTGCTCTGGCAAGTAGCTGTTGCGCCTGATGGACTAGGTGAGCTCTGGCAAGTAGTTGTAGCACCTGTTGGACTAGGAGAGTTCTGGCTTGTAGCTGGAGCCCTTGTAGGACTAGGTGAAATCTGCCTAGCAGCTGTAGACCCTGTTGGACAAGAGGTGCTCTGTCTAGCAGCTGTAGGCCCTGTTGGACTAGGTGAGCTCTGGCTAGTAGCTAAAGCCATGGTTGGAATAGTTGAGCTATGACTAATAGCTGTAGCCCAGTTGGACTAATTGTGCTCTAGCTAGTAGCGGTTGCCCTTGTTGGACTAGGTGTGCTCTGGCAAGTAGCTGTTGCACTTGTTGGACAAGGTGAGCTCTGGCTGGTGGCTGTAGTCCTGTTGGAATAGGTGAGCTCTGGCTAGTAGCTGTGGCCCTCTTTGGAGTATTTTAGCTCTGTCTAATAGCTGTAGCCCCTGTTGGAATAGGTGAGTTCTGGCTAGAAAATGTAGCCCTGTTGGAATAGGTGTGCTCTGGCTAGTAGCTTTTGCCCATGTTGAACGAGGTGAGCTCTGGCTAGGAGCTGTAGTCCTGTTGGACTAGATGAGCTCTCTCTAGTTGCTGTTGCCCCTGTTGGACAAGGTGAGATTTCTCATGTAGCTGTTGCCCTGTTGGACTAGGTGAGCTCTGGCTAGGAGCTGTAGCCCTGTTGGGCGAGGTGAGCTCTCTCTAGTTGCTGTTGCCCCTGTTGGACTAGGTGAGATTTCTCTGGTAGCTGTAGTCCTGTTGGAATAGGAGAGCTCTGGCTAGTAGCTTTAGCCCTGGTGGACAAGGTGAGCTCTGGCTAGAAAATGTAGCCCCTGTTGGACTAGGTGAGCTCTGGCGAGTAGCTGAAATCCTGTCGGAATAGGTGAGCTCGGCAAGTAGCTGTCGCCCTGTTGGAATAGGAGAGCTATTTCTAGTAGCTGTAGCCCTGGTGGACTAGGTGAGCTCTGGCTAGAAAATGTAGACCCTGATGTACTAGGAAAACTATGGCTAGTGGCTGTAGCCCTTGTTAGACTAGGTGAGCTCTGGCTGGTGGCTGTAGCCTCTCTTGGACTAGGTGAGCTCTGGCTAGTAGCTGTTGCCCCTGTTGGAATAGGTGAGCTCTGGCAAGGAGCTGAGGTCTTGTTGGAAGAGGTGAGCTCTGGCTAGTTGCTGTGGCCCTCTTTGGAGTAGGTTAGCTCTGTCTAGTAGCTGTAGCCCAGGTTGGAATAGGTGTGCTCTTGCTAGTAGCTGTTGCCCATGTTGAACAAGGTGAGCTCTGGCTAGGAGCTGTAGTCCTGTTGGACTAGTTGAGCTCTCTAGTAGCTGTTGCCCCTGTTGGACTAGGTGAGATTTCTCTGGTCGCTGTAGCCCTGTTGGAGAGGTGAGCTCTGGCTAGGAGCTGTGGCCCTGTTGGACGAGGTGAGTTCTGGCTAGTGACTGTAGCCCCTGTTGGACTAGATGAGCTCTGGCTAGTGGCTGTAGCCCCTATTGGACGAGGTGAGCTCTGGCTAGAAGCAGGAGTCCTGTTGGACAAAGAGAGCTCTGGCTAGTAGCTTTAGCCCTGTTGGACACGGTGAGCTCTGGCTAGAAAATGTAGCCCCTGTTGGACTAGGTAAACTATGGCTTGTGGCTGTAGCCCTTGTTCGACTCGGTGAGCTCTGGCTGGTGGCTGTAGCCTCTCTTGGACTAGGCTAGTGGATGTAGCCTCTCTTGGACTAGGTTAGCTCTGGCTGGTAGCTGTTGCCCCTGTTGGAATAGGTGAGGTCTGGTGAGTGGCTGTTGTCCTGTTGGACGAGGTGAGCTTTCCCTGGTAGCTGTAGCCCTGTTGGATGGGTTGAGCTCTGGCTAGTGGCTGTATTCCCCGTTGGACGAGGTGAGCTGTCTGTAGTAGCTGTTGCCCCTGTTGGAATAGGTGAGCTCTGGGTAGTGGCTGTAGCCACTGTTGGAATAGGTGAGTTCCGGGTAGTGGCTGTAGCCCCTGTTGGACTAGGTGAGCTCTCTCTAGTTGCTGTGGCCCCTGTTGGATTAGGTGTGCTCTGGCAAGTGGCTGTATTCCCTGCTGGACAAGGTGAGATCTTGCTAGTGGCTGTAGCTCCTGTTGGACTTGGTGAGCTCTGGCTAGTGGCTGTTGCCCCTGTTGGAATAGGTGAGCTCTCTCTAGTAGCTGCAGCCCTTTTAAGGACTCAGTGAGCTCTGGCTAGTAGCTGTAGCCCCTTTTGGACAAGGTGTTCTCTGGCTTGGAGCTGGAGACTTTTTTTGTAGTAGCTAGTAGCTAATGCCACTGTTGATGAAGGTGAGCTCTGGCTAGTAGCTGTTGCCCCTTTTGGACGAGGTGAGCTCTGGCTAGTGGCTGTAGCCCCTGTTGGACTAGGTGAGCTCTCTAGTAGCTGTTGCCCCTGTTGGACTAGGTGAGATTTCTCTGGTAGCTGCAGCCCTGTTGGAGTAGGTCTGCTCTGGCTAGTAGCTTTTGCACATGTTGAACGAGTTGAGCTCTGGCTAGTAGCTTTAGCCCTGGTGTACACTGTGAGCTCTGGATAGAAAATGTAGCCCCTGTTGGACTAGGTAAACTATGGCTAGTGGCTGTATTCCTTGTTCGACTCGGTGAGCTCTGGCTGGTGGCTGTAGCCTCTCTTGGACTAGGATGGTGGCTGTAGCCTCTCTTGGACTAGGTTAGCTCTGGCTAGTAGCTGTTGCCCCTGTTGGAAGAGGTGAGCTCTGGCTAGTGGCTGTAGTCCTGTTGGACAAGGTGAGCTCTCTATAGTAGCTGTAGCCCCTGTTGGACTAGGTGAGCTTTCCCTGGTAGCTGTAGCCCTGTTGGATGAGTTGAGCTCTAGCGAGTGGCTGTATTCCCTGTTGGACTAGGTGAGCTGTCTGAAGTAGCTGTTACCCCTTTTGGAATAGGTCAGCTCTGGGTAGTGGCTGTAGTCACAGGTGAGTTCCAGGTAGTGGCTGTAGCCCCTGTTGGACGAGGTGAGCTCTCTCGAGTTGCCGTGGCCCCTGGTAGAGTAGGGGTGCTCTGGCTAGAGGCTGTATTTCCTGTTGGACTAGGTGAGCTATCTATAGTAGCTGTTGCCCCTATTGGACTAGGTGAGCTTTCTCTGGTAGCTGTAGCCCCTTTTGGACTAGGTGAGCTCTGGCTAGGAGCTGTAGCCGTTTGTGGAGTAGGTAGTGCTCTAGCTAGTAGCTAATGCCCTGTTGGACAAGGTGAGCTCTGGGTATTAGTTGTTGCCCCTGTTGGTATAGGTGAGCTCTGGCAAGGAGCTGTAGTCCTGTTGGAATAGGTGAGCTCTGGCTAGTAGCTGTGGCCCTCTTTGGAGTATGTTAGCTCTGTCTAGTAGCTTTAGCCACTGTTGGAACAGGTGAGTTCTGGCTAGAAAATGTAGCCCTGTTGGAGTAGGTGTTCTCTGGCTAGTAGCTTTTGCCCATGTTGAATGAGGTGAGCTCTGGCTAGTGGCTGTAGCCCCTGTTGGACAAGGTGTAGCTCTGGCCAGTGGCTGTAGACCCTATTGGACGAGGTGAGCTCTGGCTAGTATCAGGAGTACTGTTGGATGAGGAGAGCACTGGCTCGTAGCTTTAGCCCTGGTGGACACGGTGGGCTCTAGCTAGAAAATTTAGCCCTGTTGGAGTAGGTGTGCTCTGCCTAGTAGCTTTTGCCCCTGTTGGACGAGGTGAGCTCTGACTAGGAGCTGTAGCCATGTCAGAATAGGTGAGCTCTGGCAAGTAGTTGTAGCCCTGTTGGACTAGGAGAGCTCTGGCTAGTAGCTGTAGCCCTGGTGGATGAGGTGAGCTCTGGCTAGAAAATGTAGCCCTGTTGGACAAGGTAAACTGTGGCTAGTGGCTGTAGCCCTTGTTCAACTAGGTGAGCTCTGGCTGGTGGCTGTAGCCTCTCTTGGACTAGGTGAGCTCTGGCTAGTAGCTTTAGCCCTGTTGGACACGGTGAGCTCTGGCTAGAAAATGTAGCCCCTGTTGGACTAGGTAAACTATGGCTAGTGGCTGTAGCCTCTCGGACTAGGTGAGCTGTCTGTAGTAGCTGTTGCCCCTGTTGGAATAGGTGAGCTCTGGGTCGTGGCTGTAGCCACTGTTGGAATAGGTGAGTTCCGGGTAGTGGCTGTAGCCCCTGTTGGACTAGGTGAGCTCTCTCTAGTTGCTGTGGCCCCTGTTGGAGTAGGTGTGCTCTGGCAAGTGTCTGTATTCCCTGTTGGACTAGGTGAGCTCTGGCTGGTGGCTGTAGCCCCTGTTGGACTTGGTGAGCTCTGGCCAGTGGCTGTAGCCCCTATTGGACGAGGTGAGCTCTGGCTAGTAGCAGGAGTCCTGTTGGACTAGGAGAGCTCTGGCTAGTAGCTTTATCCCTGTTGGACACGGTGGGCTCTAGCTAGAAAAATTAGCCCTGTTGGAGTAGGTGTGCTCTGCCTAGTAGCTTTTGCCCCTGTTGGACGAGGTGAGCTCTGACTAGGATCTGTAGCCCTGTCGGAATAGGTGAGCTCTGGCAAGTAGTTGTAGCCCTGTTGGACTAGGAGATCTCTGGTTAGTAGCTGTAGCCCTGTTGGACTAGTTAAACTGTGGCTAGTGGCTGTAGCCCTTGTTCGACTAGGAGAGCTCTGGCTGGTGGCTGTAGCCTCTCTGGGACTAGGTGAGCTCTGGCTAGTAGCTGTTGCCCCTGTTGGAATAGGTGAGCTCCGGGAAGGAGCTGTAGTCTTGTTGGAATAGGTGAGCTCTGGCTCTAGCTGTGGCCCTCTTTGGAGTAGGTTAGCTCTGGCTAGTAGCTGTTGCCCCTGTTGGAATAGGTGAGCTCTGGCTTTTGGCTGTTGGACTAGGTAAACTATGGCTAGTGGCTGTAGCCTCTCTTGGACTGGGCTAGTGGCTGTAGCCTCTCTTGGACTAGGTCAGCTCTGGCTAGTAGCTGTTGCCCCTGTTGGAATAGGTGAGCTCTGGCTACTGGCTGTTGTCCTGTTGGACGAGGTGAGCTTTCTCTAGTAGCTGTAGTACCTGTTGGACCAGGTGAGCTTTCCCTGGTAGCTGTAGCCCTGTTGGATGGGTTGAGCTCTGGCTAGTGGCTGTATTCCCTGTTGGACTAGGTGAGCTGTCTGTAGTAGCTGTTGCCCCTGTTGGAATAGGTGAGCTCTGGGTCATGGCTGTAGCGACTGTTGGAATAGGTGAATTCCGGGTAGTGGCTGTAGCCCCTGTTGGACTAGGTGAGCTCTGGCAAGTAGTTGTATTCCCTGTTGGACTAGATGAGCTCTCCGTAGTAGCTGTTGCCCCTGTTGGAATAGGTGAGCTCTCTCTAGTAGCTGCAGCCCTTTTAAGGACTCGGTGAGCTCTGGCTAGTAGCTGTAGCCCCTTTTGAGCAAGGTGTAGCCCCTTTTGAGCAAGGCTTGGAGCTGGAGACTTTTTTTGGAGTAGTAGCTAGTAGCTAATGCCACTGTTGAACAATTTGAGCTCTGGCTCGTAGCTGTTGCCCCTTTTGGACGAGGTGAGCTCTGGCTAGTGGCTGTAGCCCGCTGTTGGACAAGGTGAGCTCTCGAGTAGCTGTTGCCCCTGTTGGACTTGGTGAGATTTGTCTGGTAGCTGTAGCCCTGTTGGAGTAGGTGTTCTCTGGCTAGTAGATTTTGCACATGTTGAACGAGTTGAGCTCTGGCTAGGAGCTGTATTCCCTGTTGGACTAGGTGAGCTGTCTGTAGTAGCTGTTGCCCCTGTTGGAATTGGTGAGCTCTGGGTCGTGGCTGGAGCCACTGTTGGAATAGGTGAGTTCCGGGTAGTGGCTGTAGCCCCTGTTGGACTAGGTGAGCTCTCTCTAGTTGCTGTGGCCCCTGTTGGAGTCGGTGTGCTCTGGCAAGTAGCTGTATTCCCTGTTGGACTAAGTGAGCTCTGGCTAGTGGCGGTTGCCCCTGTTGGACGAGGTGAGCTCTGGCTAGGAGCTGTAGCCGTGTCGGAATAGGTGAGCTCTGGCAAGTAGTTGTAGCCCTGTTGGACTAGGAGAGCTCTGGCTAGTATCTGTAGCCCTGGTGGACTAGGTGAGCTCTGGCAAGAAAATGTAGCCCCTGTTGGACTAGGTAAACTGTGGCTAGTGACTGTTGCCCTTGTTCGACTAGGTGAGCTCTGGCTGGTGGCTGTAGCCTCTCTTGGACTAGGTGAGCTCTGGCTAGTAGCTGTTGCCCCTGTTGGAATAGATGAGCTCCGGCTAGGAGCTGTAGTCTTGTTGGAATAGGTGAGCTCTGGCTCTAGCTGTGGCCCTCTTTGGAGTAGGTTAGCGCTGTCTAGTAGCTGTAGCCCCGTCTGGCTTTAAATGTAGCCCTGTTGGAGTAGGTGTGCTCTTGCTAGTAGCTTTAGCCCATGTTGAACGAGGTGAGCTCTGGCTAGTGACTGTAGCCCCTGTTGGACTAGTTGAGCTCTCTAGTTGCTGTTGCCCCTGTTGGACTAGGTGATCTCTGGCTAGTAGCAGGAGTCCTGTTGGACTAGGAGAGCTCTGGCTAGTAGCTTTAGCCCTGTTGGACACGGTGAGCTCTGGCTAGAAAATGTAGCCCCTGTTGGACTAGGTAAACTATGGCTAGTGGCTGTAGCCTCTCTTGGACTGGGCTAGTGGCTGGAGCCTCTCTTGGACTAGGTTAGCTCTGGCTAGTAGCTGTTGCCCCTGTTGGAATAGGTGAGCTCTGGCTAGTGGCTGTTGTCCTTTTGGACGTGGTGAGCTCTCTCTAGTAGCTGTAGTACCTGTTGGACTAGGTGAGCTTTCCCTGGTAGCTGTAGCCCTGTTGGATGGGTTGAGCTCTGGCTAGTGGCTGTATTCCCTGTTGGACTAGGTGAGCTGTCTGTAGTAGCTGGGGCCCCTGTTGGAATAGGTGAGCTCTGGGTCGTGGCTGTAGCCACTGTTGGAATAGGTGAGTTCCCTTTTGGACAAGGTGTTCTATGGCTAGGAGCTGGATACTTTTTGGAGTAGTAGCTAGTAGCTAATGCCACTGTTGAACAAGGTGAGCTCTGGCGAGTAGCTGTTGCCCCTTTTGGACGAGTTGAGCTCTGGTTAGTTGCTGTAGCCCCTGTTGGACAAGGTGAGCTCTCGAGTAGCTGTTGCCCCTGTTGGACTAGGTGAGATTTCTCTGGTACCTGTAGCCCTGTTGGAGTTGGTGTGCTCTGGCTAGTAGATTTTGCACATGTTGAACGAGTTGAGCTCTGGCGAGGAGCTGTATTCCCTGTTGGACTAGGTGAGCTGTCTGTAGTAGCTGTTGCCCCAGTTGGAATAGGTGAGCTCTGGATCGTGGCTGTAGCCACTGTTGGAATAGGTGAGTTCCGGGTAGTGGTTTTAGCCCCTGTTGGACTAGGTGAGCTCTCTCTAGTTGCTGTGGCCCCTGTTGGAGTAGGTGTGCTCTGGCAAGTAGCTGTATTCTCTGTTGGACTAGGTGAGCTCTGGCTAGTGGCGGTTGCCCCTGTTGGACTCGGTGAGCTCTGGCTAGCGGCTGTATTCCCTGTTGGACTAGGTGAGCTCTGGCTAGTAGCTGTAGCCCCTGTTGGACTAGGTGAGCTCTCTCTGGTTGCTGTGGCCCCTGTTGGAGTAGGTGTGCTCTGGCTGGAGGCTGTTTTTCCTGTTGGACAAGGTGAGCTCTCTATAGTAGCTGTATTCCCTGTTGGACTAGGTGACCTCTCTCTATGAGTTGTTTCCCCTCTTGGACTCAGTGTGCTCTGGCTAGTGGCTGTATTCCCTGTTGGACTAGGTGAGCTCTCCGTAGTAGCTGTTGCCCCTGTTGGAATAGGTGAGCTCTCTCTAGTAGCTGCAGCCCTTTTAAGGACTCGGTGACCTCTGGCTAGTAGCCCCTTTTGGACAAGGTGTTCTCTGGCTAGGAGCTGGAGACTTTTTTTGAGTAGTAGCTAGTAGCTAATGCCACTGTTGAACAAGGTGAGCTCTGGCTCGTAGCTGTTGCCCCTTTTGGACGAGGTGAGCTCTGGCTAGTGGCGGTTGCCCCTGTTGGACTCGGTGAGCTCTGGCTAGCGGCTGTATTCCCTGTTGGACTAGGTGAGCTCTGGCTAGTAGCTGTGGTCCCTTTTGGACTATTGGAGCGCAGATGCTAACAGCTTGCTGCTGTCCTATCTTTTTGAACAGTTATTTGCAACTCGCCTATGGACCAATGTCAGGAACCAATTTTAGGAACTCATTCGGTGTCTCAACTTACTGCTGAGAGTTATTATAATAGAATGCACAAGGTGCAATTTCAAAATTTGGTTGTGCATCAGCAGTCACTCAATTTGCCCATGTCAGCAATTGTTTTTAGATTGGCCAGCTGTCTAAACTCGTAATAATCATGGTTGAATTACCGACCAGGATCGACCCATTGATCATCAGTTATCATACTAAAACTTCAAACATTTTCCTCCACAGTCTGGGAAAATCTTTGGAAATGCAGGAAATTAGCTGTAAATCTGCACATTTTTCTCTCCGCCCTATGGCAAAATGAGTAGAATTGTAAGAAATGAGTTATACAATTGTAAAATCTTTTCTTCGCCCCATGGCAAAAACTGTGGATTTGCATGACACAGCCATCCTAAAAACCCAAATCTGATCATTATTCATATTCAATATTTTTTTCTGACTGTCCACACTCAGTTTTACATATCAGATTTGTGCATTCACACTGATGTAGCCTCTGAAGTAGCACACAGATGTAATGCTCATTTCGTGTCACTGTTCCTCTAAATTTGGGGGTGATTGTCGTGGTAATGGAAGGTCATGTGCAAAAGAAATACTTAAGATAAAAAAATGGATGTGTGTCCAGACTAAGGTCTAGATGCTTGAAATTCAAAATATGAAACACCAAAATTGTATCAGGATTGAGTGCCACGTATGAATTTGGAATTAAAAACATCAGATTCAATGTGGTTGTTGCTTAGCACCTCAACTGAGTGCCAGCCATAATTTGCAAACCGATTCTACATATTGAAACAGGCGAAAATGACATTTGTCAGTCGCCACCCTAAAGAACACAGCACCTTCAGCAATCGAATGAATGGCAAATGAACGGCAGACGTCAATCGGTGTGATTCCACTAGGTTGAATTAACGCTGTTTCCATGTCATTTCAACCCATGAAATCTATGTGATGATGTTGAATCAACGTGGAGAACTGATTGGATTTGCAAAACGTAATCAATGTAAAAAAAACTTTATCTAAATCTAATGACACGTTGTTGTTTTTTGGATTTCACATTGAGTTCACGTTTGTTTACAACTCAATCAAATCAAAACTAGACGTTGACCTGACATCTATGCTCATTGGAATGTGTTTTCTCCTTAAAATGACAATTATTTATGTCAAACAAAAGTATGCTAAACAAAAATATATATGTAAAGTGTTGGTCGCATGTTTCATGAGCTGAAATAAAAGATCCCAGAAATGTTCCATAAGCACAAAAAGCTTATTTCTCTCTAATGTTCTGCTCAAATTTGTTTACATGCTTGTCAGTGAGCATTTCTCCTTTGCCACGATAATCCATCCACCTGACAGGTGTGGCATATCAAGAAGCTGATTAAATAGCATGATCACTACACAGATGCACCTTATGCTGGGGACAATAAAAGGCCACTAAAATGTACAGTTTTGTCACACAACACAATGCCACAGATGATTCAAGTTTTGAGGGAGCATGCAATTAGCATGCTGATTGCAGGAATGTCCACCAAAGCTGTTACCAGATTATGGAATGTTAATTTCTCTACTATAAGTCACCCCTAACATCGTTTTAGAGAATTTAGCATTACGTCCAACCTGCCTCACAACTGCAGACTACGTATATGGCATCGTGTGGGCAAGTGGTTTGTAGTGATGTCAACATTGTGAACAGAGTGCTGCATGGTGGCGGTAGGGGTATGGTATGGGCCGGCATAAGCTACAGGCAATGAACACAATTGGAAATTACCTTTAATGACTGGGGCACTGCCAAATGCACTCCACAGATTGAACACTGCCCTTTTTGCGCAAATTCCAAACATATCGCTGAGCGTGCTAGGATAGAACTGGTTTCCATGGGTTTGATGCCATTCCACTCACTCTATTCCAGACATTATTATAAGCTGCCCTCCCCTCAGCAGCCTGCACTGATGCCTACGGTGGAGGCGCATGTGAACGCACAAATCTAGGGCAGAGTAGTGAGAGGAAGGGACTGGTTCCATTATCATGACCCATGGCGGATATACTGCAGAATCTAGAAAATATATTATTGGGTATGCAAGTGTTCAAACCCAGATCCTAAATATTTATTGAAGAACTGAACATTAAACATGGGGAACTGCAAGGCAAACAGACACGTGAAGGCAAAAGCATAGATCTTGTTTGGAAATGTCATTGGGCTGATATTTTGTATGTAAATATATATATTTACAGTTGAAGTCGGAAGTTTACATACACCTAAGCCAAATACATTTAAACTCCGTTTTTCACAATTCCTGACATTTAATCCTAGTAACAATTCCCTGTCTTAGGTCAGTTAGGATCACCACTTTATTTTAAGAATGTGAAATGTCAGAATAATAGTAGAGAGAATGATTTCTTTCAGCTTTTATTTCCTTCATCACATTCCCAGTGGGTCAGAAGTTTACATACACAATTAATATTTGCTACAATGCCTTTAAATTGTTTAACTTCGGTCAAAGTTTTGGGTAGCCTTCCACAAGCGTCCCACAATAAATTGAGTGAATTTTTAATTCCTCTTGACACAGCTGGTGTAACTGAGTCAGGTTTGTAGGCCTCCTTCCTTGCACATGCATTTTCAGTTCTGCCCACAAATTTTCTATGGGACTGAGGTCATGGCTTTTTGATGGCCACTACAATACCTTGACCTAGTTGTCCTTAAGCCATTTTGCCACAACTTTGGAAGCATGCTTGGGGTCATTGTCCATTTGGAAGACCCATTTGCGACCAAGCTTTTAACTTCCTGACTGATGTCTTGAGATGTTGCATCAATATATCCACATAATTGTGTGGACCAGTCCCTCCTGCAGCAAAGCATCCCCACAACATGATGCTTTACCCCTGTGCTTCACGGTTGGGATGGTGTTATTCGGCTTGCAAGCCTCCCCCTTTTTCCTCCAAAGTTAACGATGGTCATTATGGACAAAGAATTCCATTTCTGTTTCATCAGACCAGAGGACATTTCTCCAAAAAGTACAATCTTTGTCCCCATGTGCAGTTGCAAACCGTAGTCTGTCATTTTTATGGCGGGTTTGTAGCAGTCGCTTCTTCCTTGCTGAGTGGCCTTTCAGGTTATGTCAATATAGGACTCGTTTTACTGTGGATATAGGTACTTTTGTACCTGTTTCCTCCAGTATCTTCACAAGGTCAGTTGCTGTTGTTCTGGGATTGATTTGCACTTTTCGCACCAATGTACTTTCATCTCTAAGAGACAAAACCTGAGCGGGTTGACAGCTGTGTGGTGTTTATACTTGCATACTATTGTTTGTACAGATGCATGTGGTACCTTCAGGCGTTTGGAAATTGCTCCCAAGGATGAATCAGACTTGTGGAGGTCTACAATTTTTTTCTGAGTTTTTGGCTGATTTATTTTGATTTTCCCATGATGTCAAGCAAAGATGCACTAAGTTTGAAGGTAAGGCCTTGAAATACATCCACAGGTACATCTCCAATTCACTCAAATGATGTCAATTAGCCTATCAGAAGCTTCTAAAGCCGGGACATCATTTTCTGGAATTTTCCAAGCTGTTTAAAGGCACAGTCAACTTAGTTTATGCAAACTTCTGACCCACTGGAATTGTGATACAGTGAATTCTAAAGTTAAATAATCTGTCCATTAAAATTGTTGGAAAAATGACTTGTCATGCAAAGTAGATGTCCTAACTGACTTGCCAAAACTATAATTTGTTAACAAGAAATGTGGAGTGGTTGAAAAATGATTTTTAACGTCTCCAACCTAAGTGTATATAAACTTCCGACTTCAAATGTATATATATTTTTATGTAGACAAAAATAATTTCCTCTCAAATCATATATAAATGTCAGGTATTCTTAAGTTGTATTATGATTGACAAAAACAGAACTTTCACACGTTAACATTTTTTATTTTAAACAGTTATAGCATTTAACAGAGCAGGGCAGTCACCAGAGTTTACGAACATTCTGGACCCAGGCATTGAAGACCAGGCATTACATTGTATTTGCGGTTGGAGAAAAATAGCCTTTTCTAAAATTATTTCATGCAATTATACGTCATTTTACATGACTGGAGATATTTGAAGAATATTTTTTTTTATACCACACAAATGACTGACATGACAGGTTACACTGACATACTGAGACAATTAAAACGAACTACCCTGTCTTAAATGCAACCAATAGCATAGGCCAATAAAAAGAGTGGAGACCGATTGTACTATATGAGGAGGAAATTATAGTCCACAAACTTTCCAGTGGCACTGACTCATCCAAACTGACACGTGTTTTTCCCGTAATTGTATTTTGAAAGTTTGTGAAAGGTCTTTTAGCTGCTGCCTTCTGTTCATTGACAGACACTTCGACTGCTCTCATGTGTATATTTTCAACGATTTCATTTATTTCTCTAAAGACAGGAGTAATTATACAATTGGTCAAATTTATTTCAATTTATCTGCAGCACCTCCAGCACACCTCCTACGGCTATGTTTTCTTCCATGCACTGTGCTCTCCCCTATAAATTCAATGGATTGTGGTCAGTAACCCCATATGAGGTTATTGCGTATGTGAATATTTTCAGTAAGTTAATGAACAAGAGTTTATATATTCACTTATTTTTTCTTTTTAGCCAATAGTGGTTTTTAGCTACATTGTTATAGGAACTATGTAGGACTAATGGCCTTTTTAAAAAGACAGTGCAGTTGACTTAATTTTCCTGCATGAGGCTTTAATCATTGTAGCACAGAAACTATGTTATTAAGGCTAATTAGAAAATATTTAAAATTACTATGTGAAAGTGTTCAAAAGAGTCTTACCTTTCAGGAATGGGGTCATGGTTAATTTGCGAGTGAAGAGCAAAATAATCCACCAGACTATACATAACATGCTAGCAAAATGTTCTGATCAGTCCTGCTAATAGATGAACAAACTAGACTAATGATGATGTGCACTCACCTCAACTTAGCTAAATTTTCCCAGCCTAATTTGAACCAAATATCCAAACAGACATTCAGTGAACACTAAAATCTGACATTAATTGATTTATCAAGAAGAGTATCCATGTTTGTCTCAAAGCAGCATGATGGTGCTGTCCCAATCAAAACAGTGTTGAAATGATGACTTATGACTTTGAGAGTTTCACGTTTACACGGCTATATGAACTAAGTGACGCATTCAGTTGACAATTCTTTTTTACACCATCGCAGCAGTGTTAAAGCATTGGTTCACAACTCCGGTCCTCGAGTTCCCCAACAGTACACATTTTTATTCTAGCACCAGACAAGCACACCTGATTGAACTTGTCAACTAATCATCAGGTCCTCAATGAGTTGAATCTGGTACAGTATGTTTGTTCGGCGCTACAACAAAGATGTGTGCTCTTGGGGGTACTCAAGACTGGAGTTCGGAACTACTGCGCTAAAGATTCGGGTCTGACCCCCCAAAATTCGGGGCTGAAGCCCCGAAAGCCCGATCCTAGTGACATCCCTGGAACAGAGTTCCAGTATACAGTACATGTTTGATTACCATAGAGAAAAGTGAAATAATAAAATAAAAAAAATACAAATAAAGACAATTAACATTGCAATAAATGTGTTCTCTGGAGCTCCAAATTTACAAATAAAAATATATAAACTCCAAGGCTAGTTGGGCTAACTGATTAACATAACGTTATCAGATAAAATAACTATTGCTTAGACAAAGAGCACCTTGCTTGGTCAGCAACCACGTTTACGACATTTAAATAAAATTGAATTAGCAAGAGGGGATCCACTGTATATAACAAGGCTTGCATTGATATAACCATGTATTTTTATATGCTTACAAAAGTATTATGTTTTTAATCTCTAAATCTATTGCCTTATAATAGGCACCTCTGAATTGCATTTTTTCTCAGAATCATGAAACATGAAATTGGTTTTGAATTGGTGAATCTATTTGGCCATATATCAAGGATTTGGGTACCACACAGTAGCAATATGAAAATGTGTGACATATATAGTTAATCTGATCAATAAGCAAGACTCACTCAGGATAAATGTAATTTAATCTGCCACATTTGTACAGATTTGTGGTGGTTAATGGAGGTGAACCATTGTTTTGTGGTGAGTAACCTTACCTGACACCTGAATATGTGCATTAGCTCCCCATTGTGTATGGCAGAGTGGTGTAGTGTATACAATACCTGTAATTAGAGAAGCACCTCAGGTTGGTCAGAAACATGTGTGAGAGACCAGATTAGGTGGGGAGATCAGGGGCTGTATGTATAAACCATCTCAGAGTAGGAGTGCCTATTTATGATCAGCTTTTCTTTTCAGATAATAACGAACATGGTTATATTTGGACAGGAGGAACCTAATCCTAGATCAGCACTGCGACTCTGAGACGCTTGATAAATTCTGTAATCTGTTCTTACTTGTCTGTAACAGGTGAGAGCTCTGGCTCTGTGTTGAAGTTGCCCATAGGCACAGATATAGGATCAGCTTGCCCTACACAAATTAGGAAAAATCCAAACTGAACTCAGGTCAGGAAACTTCATGCTACACCAGTGCATACTGAGAATGGAAGAGTGATACATACAGTTGAAGTCAGCAGTTTACATACACCTTAGCCAAATACATTTAAAATCAGTTTATCACAATTCCTGACATTTAATCCCAGTAAAAATGCCCTGTTTTAGGTCAGTTAGGATCACCACTTATTTTAAGAATGTGAAATGTTAGAATAATAGAGAGAATTATTTATTTCAGCTTTTATTTCTTTCATCACATTCCCAGTGGGTCAGAAGTTTACATTCACTCAATTAGTATTTGTTAGCATTGCCTTTAAATTGTTTAATTTGGGTCAAACGTTTCAGGTAGCCTTCCACAAGCATTCCACAATAAGTTAGGTGAATGGCCCCCCAATGGTGGAACAAACTCCCTCACGACGCCAGGACAGCGGAGTCAATCACCACCTTCCGGAGACACCTGAAACCCCACCTCTTTAAGGAATACCTAGGATAGGATAAAGTAATCCTTCTCACCCCCCCCCCCTTAAATGATTTGATGCACTATTGTAACGTGGCTGTTCCACTGGATGTCATAAGGTGAATTCACCAATTTGTAAGTCGCTCTGGATAAGAGCGTCTGCCAAATGACTTAAATGTAAATGTAAATGTAATGTGAATTTTGGCCCATTCCTCCAGACAAAGCTGGTGTAACTGAGTCAGGTTTGTAGACCTCCTTGCTCGCACATGCTTTTTCAGTTCTGCCCACAAATGTTCTATGGGATTGAGGTCAGGGCTTTGTGATGGCCACTCCAATGCCTTGACTTTGTTGTCCTTAAGCCATTTTGCCACAACTTTGGAAGTATGCTTGGGGTCATTGTCCATTTGGAAGACCCATTTGCGACCAAGCTTTATCTTCCTGACTGATGTCTTGAGATGTTGCATCAATATTATCCACATAATTTTCCTCCCTCATGATGCCATCTATTTTGTGAAGTGCACCAGTCCCTCTTACAGCAAAGCACCCCCACAACATGATGCTGCCACCCCTGTGCTTCACAGTTGGGATGGTATTCTTCGGCTTGCAAGCATCCCCCTTTTTTCTCCAAAGATAACGATGGTCATATATGGCCAAACATTTCTATTTTTGTTTCATCAGACCAGAGGAAAATTCTCCAAAAAGTACGATCTTTGTCCCCATGTGCAGTTGCAAACTGTAGTCTGGCTTTTTTTATGGTGGTTTTGGAGTAGTGGCTTCCTCCTTGCTGAGCGGCCTTTCAGGTTATGTCGATATAGGACTCGTTTTACTGTAGATATAGATACTTTTGTACCGGTTTCCTCCAGCATCTTCACAAGGCCCGTTGCTGTTGTTCTGGGATTGATTTGCAGTTTTCGCACCAAAGTACATTTATCTCTAGGAGACAGAACACGTCTCCTTCCTGAGCGGGTGACGGCTGCTTCGTCCCATGGTGTTTATACTTGCACACTATTGTTTGTACAGATGAACGTGGTACCTTCAGGCGTTTGGAAATTGCTTCCAAGGATGAACCAGACTTGTGGAGGTCTATAATGTTTTCTGAGGTCTTAGTTGATTTCTTTTGATTTTCCCCTTGATGTCAAGCAAAGAGGCACTGAGTTTGAAGGTAGGCCTTGAAATACAGCTACAGGTACACCTCCAATTGACTCAAATGGTGTCAATTAGCCTATCATAAGCTTCTAAATCCATTACATCATTTTCTGGAATTTTCTAAGCTGTTTAAAGGCACAGTCAACTTTGTGTGCAAACTTCAGACCCACTTCAAAAGTGAAATAATGTCTGTAAACAATTGTTGGGAAAATTAGTGGTGCACAAAGTAGATGTCCTAACCGACTTGCCAAAACTATAGTTTGTTAACAAGAAATTTGTGGAGTGGTTGAAAAACACGTTTTAATGAATACAACCTAAGTGTATGTAAACTTTCAACTTCAACTGTATGAACACCACTAAAACACCTTGCTCACTCTTTTAGGTGAGGAGTATCAGCCAAAGGTAGTGACCAGGGCCCAGTTTCCCAAAAACATCTAAATAGTTCTTACGATTAACTTCGGAAACTGGGCCCTGATCGCTTATCTGACTGACATTCAATACAGAGTATGCTGTCAAGCATGGTCTTGAAGTGTGTCCTAAAATTACCACCACCCGACAGTATATCAAGTCTAATTGGTGTGATATATGCATTAATAATTATTATAGGCAGAAGGTCTGAGACAATATACACTGACTGGTTGCCACTGATATCCATTATGGCATAGAGACTGAGAGACGTGTCGGCTTCATGTTTGGGACTATCGGTAAGTGCTTTAAAAAAAATCAAGTCAAGCACCAAAGCACACAAAAAAAGCCTTCAGCATTATCAAAGTCTAAAATTTTCTATTGCACTTGAAGATTATTTCTTTACATAAAATATACAAATATAAAAGTGACGGAATACACATATATATGTACAGTATGTTTAATATTGTTCCCCATTACTTTAATTAATCTCTTGCACAGACTGTTGTTCCTTGGTATTTATTAAGTACACACTGTATGATATCTCACTATAATTCCAAAAGAAGGGGAATTGGCAGTATCGACTTAGTCTAGATGTCCCTTAACTTAAATGTTCATGAGAGACTGTTTGGCAAAGCCTTTTCTCCAAGAAGATATCCACAGCTTGTTTTTAGTTTAAATCATTCCCGAAGAGCAAAAAATAACAAATTGTCTTCTTTAGGAGCTATTAGTGTGAGAACTCCTCCATTCCTCCTTTGCTCTTCTCCTCATTCTCCCCCAGCACCAAAATATCTTCCCTTTATTTCTGCAGTCTGATGAGAGGGGTGATGAGGGAGTAGAGTGCAGAGGTCCTTCTTGGACAGTGCTTGAGGGAGGGAGTGGACTGTTCAATTCACCCCAACTGCATGGAGGTTCAGAAGTGAGGGTCCCTGCACACACAGCACCACACAGACATACACACCCTTACAGGAAACACACAGGGCCAACCTCCAGGTGGTAGTGTGATCCGAGAGTGGTCTTGGGTAAGTTATAGATGTTCACCACAGGGAGCAGGTTAGGATCCTGGGTGTGGAACACAAAATGGGTGTGGTGCCAGCGTCCATCCTTCATCTGTAATAGAGAAACAAAGAAGTCAAAGTAAAAGAGTTTCAGATTTTATGATTGATATGTCATTATTCTATTACTGTTCATAGTGCAGAAAATGGAAGTTGAGAGACTGGAGTAAGAAGAAGTAGCCCCTTTCTGATAGCCTCACAGATACAGACCAGGTAATGGTCAAATACTCTCCCCTCCATATGCATTTGGACAGTGAAGCTAAAACATGAGGCTCATTACTCCAGTATTTTTAATTTGAATTCAAATGTTTTATATTAGGCGACAGTACAGATTGTCACCTTTTATTTGAGAGTATTTTCATACATATCTGTAAGCACATTATGCATCTAGTCCTCACATGTGAAGAATTCACAAGAATTTGGACAAATTCAATTAACCCAGGATTCCTGAAATGTGACACCTGTGTTATGTTGACTGTAGTGATAGAGGAAGAATTTACTGACTTACTGTATGCACTTGTGAAAAGTGTAAACAACTAGTTTCCTAAAAAGACCAGATCATTGAACACCTAGAGAGAGGAAAAGGATCCTAAAAGAACATCACGCTCTGGCTAAGAAGACTTCAAGATTGCATGATGGTTTTGATGTGACAATTTTAAATGACCGAGAGGGTAATACAGGGTACTCTATGAGATTGGAATCCTCTGCAGTTGCTTCTGAGGATTATACCTTGGACCACTTTCCTGTATTAACACATCCCACCGACGAGAACCAGAGGACTACTGCATCTTGCTCTACACCATCAGAGGCAAAGTGGAATCGAGTTAGAGCAAAGAGAGGAGGAAAATTCCAACGTTTTCTCCCTCTGCCCTTTTGTCAAGACCTGCGGCTCTAACAGTTTTAGGGCTCTGGGCCCTCCGACACACTCCTCTGGACCTGGTCCTGGGTTACTGAGCCGGCCATCCCCTGGATCAGCCCCCATAGCTGCTGAGCCTTCTTCACCACGCTGTGTGGATGGACCGTTTCAGGTTGTCAGTGATGAGCACGCAGATGAACCCTCTCCACTGTGGCCCCGTTGATGTGGATGGGGAGGGGGTGCTCTCTCTGCTGTCTCCTGAAGTCCACAATCAGCTTGTTTTGTTGTCGTTGAGGGAATGGTTATTTTCCTGGCACCACTCCGCCAGGGCCCTCACCTCCTCCCTGTAGGCTGTCTTGTCATAGATGGTAATCAGGCCTACCCTTGTTGTGTCGTCAGAAAACTTGATGATTGAGTTGGAGACGTGCGTCCTGGGTGAACAGGGTGTACAGGAGGGGGCCCCACAAGGGGAAGTGTTTTTGCCTACCTTCCCCACCTGGGGTCGGCCAGTAAGGAAGTCCAGGACCCAGTTGCACAGGGTGGGATTCAGACCCAGGGGCTGGGCTTAGTGAAGAGCACTATGGCGATGAAGGCTGAGCTGTTGTCAATGAACAGTATTCTTACATAGGTATTTATCTTGTCCAGATTGGATAGGCATTGTGCAGTGCGACGGTGATTGTATAATCCGTTTATCTGTTGAAGCAGAATGGAAATTGTAGTGGGTCTAGGGTGTCGGGTAAGGTGGAGGAGATATGATCCTTAACTAGCCTCTCAAAGCACTTAATGATGACAGAAGTGAGTGCTACGGAGTGATTGTAATTTAGTTCAGTTACCTTTGCTTTCTTGGGTACAGGAATACGCAGGGACTTGAAGCTTGAGGGGACAACAGACTGGCTAGTGAGAATATGAATATGTCCATAAACACTCCTGCCAGCTGGTCTGCGCATGCTCTGAGGACGCGGCTAGGGATGCCATCTGGGCTGGAGAATGAGAGCTCACTGTCTTCATGAGCGCCAGTGGCCGGCATCGGTGGTTCTGCGTTTTTGCTTGAAGCGGGCAAAGGAGTTTTCTTTAGCTTGTCCGGGAGTGAGGCGTTGGTGTCCGCAACGTGGCTGGCTTTCCCTTTATAATCTGTGATTGTCTGGAGTCCCTGACACACACGTCTTGTGTCTGAGCCTTTGAATTGCGACTCCACTTTGACCCTGTACTGGCGTTTTGTCTCTTTGATTGCCCATAGCTGGTCCGTTTGTACACCTTGCCGTGGTTAAATGCGGTGGTTCACGCATGCTGCCGTCTATCCATGGTTTGTGGATTGGTTAAGTTCTAATCGTCACAGTGGGAACAACATCCTCAATGCACTTCCTGATGAACTCTGTCACAGAGTCAGTGTATACATCAATACTTTATTGTCCAGGGACTGAACTTTAATGAATAATATACTTGGAGGAGGTGGATGATATGCACACCTCCTGAGTCTGATTAGCAGCCCAGACCTTATTCCTGTTCTCTGTCGACGGTGCAGCCCCAGGATGAATGGAATTGCCTCTGGGAGTTCAAAGAAAGGATCCAATTCAGGAAAGTCGAATTTCTGATCGAAATTGTGACGAGTGACGGCCAATCTAATATCCAAAAGTTATTTTCAGCTGTAGGTAATAATGGCGTAAATATTCTGAGCAAATAATGTAAGAAATAACAAAAAATAAAATACAGCAAAGTTGACTAGGAGCTAGAAATATGGCGACATTGCTAGCCAACTTTGCCTCATCTGAGAATAATGTTAGCTAGCTATTAACTTAGTAACAGTAGATAGCTTGCTTTTGGTGGAAGAATTCAACATTTAGTGTGCTGAACTGGTTAGCAGCATCACTTTGATTTCATATGGCTGGCTGGACAAATAATCCTATGCTTTCATGACATTGTCAAACTTCAGAAATACTGCTCATTGGTTCACAAAACACCATGTAAAGTGGTATGACTAAGACTTCCTCATCAAATGTCTACATTATTTACAGATGTATTGTTTTAACTTCGATTAATTCGGTCTGTTTTAGACAGCAGAAGATGGAGTCCTAAAGATGGCGCTGCAATGCTTTGTTATGTCACTTGATTATGAATCTATACATTTTTTTGCTGGAATGGAATGTTCGTATACTGTATATTTATTTTCTCACCATGTTTTTTTATTTAATACAATTTTTACTAGCTATCTTAAGATGAATGCACTGACTGCAAGTTTCTCTAGATAAGAGCATCTGCTAATGTTTTACATCCAGATCTCATATTACTATATTGATTAATTTCTTAATGTTTTTTATTTTAATATTGATGTCAAAGTATCATTCCAACAGTTATTTACTAAAAATGTAGTTACTTGTAGATGTGACTGTAAAACCTAGCAGTACTACTTATTTATAGTGTTTTGCAAAAAAAACATTTGTCCCTCTGAAAGGAAGCGAGTGATAAAGATTTCAAGCAATCATTGAACAACCCCTCTTTAATAAGTTTTTTAACAATAAAAGTTAATTGACCATAATATCTGAAAATGGATATAGTGTATATAGCGTTTTGGAAAGAAACTTTTCATATGGAGGGGAGTATATTTTCCATACCCCTAATGGTTAGAATCAGGGGTAGGGTAGTGTAAATCGATCCTAGATCTGTGGTGAGAGACAACTTCTACCTCAAGCTCAGAGAGTGCACTCCACTGAGAGAAAATGGCAGCCGTACCCAACAGGAGTCCTCGATGACGTGAGGCTCCATCTCTCCTCCTGCCACAATGATCTCCCCACTCCACGCCCTGAAATGCACAGACCCCTTTGAAGGAGGCTGGTCCTCAGAGGTCCTCCAGATAGGTACGTTCAGGCAGTGGATGGTCACATGTTGCACCGCCTTTGAGCTCAAGAGATGCAGGAAGTTCATCTGGACACGCCCAACACTAATCTCCAGCTGCAATGTCAATAAAGAGGATGATAGTTGTTCAAAACAAATATACTATATCATAATATATAAATATAGAGTTGAAGCCAGAAGTTTATATACACCTTTACCAAATACATTTCAACTCTGTTTTTCACAATTCCTGATATTTAATTCTAGTAAAAATTCCCTGTTTTAGGTCAGTTAGGATCACCACTTTATTTTAAGAATGTGAAATGGCAGAATAATAGTAGAGAGAATGATTTCTTTCAGCTTTTATTTCTTTCATCACATTCCCAGTGGGTCAGAGGTTTACATACACTCAATTAGTATTTGGTAGCATTGCCTTTAAATTGTTTAACTTCAGTCAAAGTTTCGGGTAGCCTTCCACAAGCTTCCCACAATAAGTTGGGTGAATTTTGGCCCATTCCTCCTAACGGAGCTGGTGTAACTGAGTCAGGTTTGTAAGGCCTCCTTGCTCGAACACACTTTTTCAGTTTTGCCCACACATTTTCTATTTTCTATGGGGTCAGGGCTTTGTGATGGCCACTCCAATACCTTGACTTTGACATCCTTAAGCCATTTTGCCACAACTTTGGAAGCATGCTTGGGGTCATTTGGACCCATTTGCGACCACGCTTTAACTTCCTGACTGATGTCTTGAGGTGTTTCTTCAATATTTCCTCGTAATTTTCCTCCCTCATGATGCCATCTATTTTGTGAAGTGCACCAGTCCCTCCTGCAGCAAAGCACCCCACAACATGATACTGACACCCCCGTGCTTCACAGTTGGGATGGTGTTCTTCGGCTTGCAAGCCTCCCCCTTTTTCCTCCAAACAAAAAAATGGTCATTGTGGCCAAACAGTTCCATTTTTGTTTCCACAGACCAGAGGATATTTCTCCAAAAAGTATGATCTTTTTCCCCATGTGCAGTTGCAAACCGTAGTCTGGCTTCATGGCGGTTTTGGAGCTGTGGCTTCTTCCTTGCTGAGCTGCCTTTCAGGTTATGTCGATATAGGACTCGTTTAGCTGTAGATATAGAAACTTTTCTACCTGTTTCCTCCAGCATCGTCACAAGGTCCGTTGCTGTTGTTCTGAGATTGATTTGCACTTTTCGCACAAAAGTATGCTCATCTCTAGGAGACAGAACACGTCTCCTTCCAGAGCGGTATGACGGCTGTGTGGTCCCATGGTGTTTATACTTGTGTACGATTGTTTGTACAGATGCATGTGGTACCTTCAGGCATTTGGAAATTGCTCCCAAGGATGAACCTGACTTGGAGGTTACCATTTTCTTTCTAAGGTCTTGGCTGAATTCTTTTGATTTTCCCCTTGATGTCAAGCAAAGATGCACTAAGTTTGAAGGTAGGCCTTGAAATACATACATACACATACAGGTACGTACACCTCCAATTGACTCAAATATCAATTAGCCTATCAGAAGCTTCTAAAGCCATGAAATCATTTCTGGAATTTTCCAAGCTGTTTAAAGGCACAGTCTACTTAGTGTATGTAAACTTCTGACCCACTGGAATTGTGATATTGAATTCTAAGTTAAATAATCTGTCTGTAAACAATTGTTGGAAAAATGAATTGTGTCATGCACAAAGTAGATGTACAACCGACTAGCCAAAACTATAGTTTGTTAACAAGAAATTTGTGGAGTGGTTGAAAAACGAGTTATAATGACTCCAACCTAAGTGTATGTACATTTCTGACTTCAACTTTATATGCCATTTGCCAGACACTTTTATCCAAAGCGACTTACATTTTACGCAAGGGTGTTTCTTATTATTATAATGTACCCTACCGTTCAAAAGTTTGGGGTATCTTAGAAATGTCCTTGTTTTTGAAAGAAAAGCATTTTTTGGTCTATTAAAATATCAAATTGATAAGAAATACATTGTAGACATGGTTAATGTTGTAAATGACTATTGTAGCTGGCAATGGAAGATTTGTAATGGAATATCTACATAGGCGTACAGAGGTCCATTTACATCAACCATCACTCCTTTGTTCCAATGGCATGTTGTGTTAGCTAATCCAAGGTTATCGTTTTTAAAGGCTAATTGATCATTAGAAAACCCTTTTGCAATTATGTTAGCACCGTTGAAAACTGTTCTGATTAATGAAGCGATAAAACTGGCCTTCTTTAGAGTAGTTGAGTATCTGGAACATCAGCATTTGTGGGTTCGATTACAGGCTCAAAATGGCCAGAAACAAATAACTTTCTTCTGAAACTCATCAGTCTTTTCTTGTTCTGAGAAATTAAGGCTATACCATGTGAGAAATTGCTAAGAAACTGAAGATCTCGTACAATGCTGTGTACTCCTCCCTTCACAGAACAGTGCAAACTGGCTCTAACCAGAATAGAAAGAGGAATAGGAGGCCCCGGTGCACAACTGAGCAAGAGGACAAGTACATTAGAGTGTCTAGTTTGAGAAACAGATACCTCACAAATCCTCAACTGGCAGCTTCATTAAATAGTACCCGCAAAACACCCGTCTCAAACGCCAACAGTGAAGAGACGACTCTGGGATGCTGGCCTTCTAGGCAGATTGGCCAAGAAAAATGAAAGATTAAGATGGGCAAAAGAACACAGACACTGGACAGAGGAACTCTGCCTTGAAGGCCAGCATCCCGGAGTCGCCTCTTACCTCTTAACTAACACAACGTGCCATTGGAACACAGGATGGCGCCGACAGAGATGATGGCCTCGCTTCAGGTCCTTAGTAAACTATGCAGTTATTTGTTTTTTATATATTATTTTATGTATTATTTATTGACTTATGCTGTTGATTGACTACAGCTCAACATTTAATACCATAGTACCCTGGGTCTCGACCCCGCCTTGTACAACTGGGTCCTGAACTTGGCGGGCCGCCCCCAGGTGGTGAAGGTAGGAGACAACATCTCCACCCTGCTAATCCTCAACACTGGGGCCCCATAAGGTTGCGTTCTCAGCCCCCTCCTGTACTCCCTGTTCACCCATGACTGCATGGCTATTATGCACACTTCCAACTCAATCATCAAGTTTGCAGACGACACTACAGTGGTAGGCTTGATTACCAATAGCGTCGAGACGGCCTACAGGGAGGAGGTGAGGGCCCTCGGAGTGTGGTGTCAGGAAAATAACCTCTCCCTCAACATCAACAAAACAAAGGAGATAATTGTGGACTTCAGGAAACAGCAGAGGGAGCACCCCCTCCCCCCATCCACACCGAAGGGACAGCAGTGGAGAGGGTGGAAAGTTTTACGTTCCTCGGCGTACACATCAAACTAAAATGGTCCACCCACACAGACTGCGTGGTGAAGAAGATGCAACAGCGCCTCTTCAACCCGAGGAGGCTGAAGAAATGTGGCTTGTCACCTAAAACACTCAAAAGCTTTTAGAACTTGCTCCACACCCCCCATATAAACAAGTGACTAAACTACAGTCTATAAGCTCACATTCACGGGGAGCAGCAATTGGTAACTATAGTGTTTCAATATGAAAAACAGCACATGCACAATCAATCTTTTCTGCCTTGAAAGCAGTCCATCTCTTGTGACCAACTTTCAGGAGACATATAAAAAAGTCTTAATGAATTCACAAAGAAAGTGAAAAGCTGGTTTAAAAACATCAAGAACGCTACCATGTGTGATTATTTTGTAATACGTTTTGTTTATTTATTTTGTCATGTTTTCTTTTTCACTTATTTTAAAGCACAAATTTGGTGATTCATTATTCAAATTAGCACAAGCTAAAGCATAATGGTGTAATGCATATGTTGATACTTCAATGTTTTATTTGTACTTGTCCATAACAAATAAAGCATTATTATTATTAAATAGTTGAGAATGGGATAATGCTTATCAGTGAAGAAATATTGCAATTGTACTGGTTAAGTTAGTTGAGCAAGCAACATTTGTCCCACTAACCAGGTTTCCATCCAACCTTTTTATGCGACTAAATGTCATGTCGGATAAAAAAATGTAATGGCAGGCCTGATGGAAACAATTTGTCGGTAAACTTTCCCTTTTTGTTTACAAGGAGCTACTTCATAAACTTCTGTCGTATCTAACTTTGATGTTGAAGTAAAGACACCCGAGTTGCCTAACCCATTCAGAGGATTGGTTAACTTGAGGTTTCTAGGGACTCCACTGAGCTAGGTAAATCTGCTTTTAGTTTTAATGCATCATATTGCTGGAACAAAATTCAAAATACATTTCATCTTGATGTTCTGCTGCTGTTGAGGCAATTTCAAGTATTGATTGGGGACTTATTTGTGGAGGAAAGTAACTTTTTCTGGCTGATTTGTGATGTTTTATTTGTGCTTCCCATGACTGTATTTTTGTATTTTAACGTGTATATGTTGGGTATAATGTGTATATTTATGTTGTGTGTATATACAGGACATGTTTGTAAAAGACACCTAGGTGTCAATCGATTTCCCCTGTAAAAAAACAAGGTTGACAAAACAAAATACACTAGATGAGATATTTTTGTGCCTGTAAAGTTAATGATGCTTGAAATATCAGTGGAATCGCTTTTATGTGCAAATATTGATATAATAAACATCTTCTTGAAGTAAACTTGTAGTCCCACGATAACATGTTGTGTGGTCTTCCCACTACGACTAGTCGGGAAGGCATGCAGTTCATTAGGCTACAGATTAAATAAATGATGAACTTCACAGGGTGGTGAAAGTGCAAGGTGTTGAGCTTGATGCTCCTTTCCAATTAATATTAAGGGTCTTATTTTGGTGGCATGATCATCGATGCTTGGCTGCCATTTGACAAATAATTTAGCTCTTTTGTCCATAATAATCTAATCATGTAGGCTGGCTAGAGTGCACGTGCAAATATGAGAGTGGGCACACCTGCTATACATTACCAGTCAAAAGTTTGGACACAGCTACTCATTCAAGGGGTTCTCTTTACTTTATTCTACATTGCAGAATAATAGTGAAGACAAACATTATGAAATAACACATGGAATCATGTTGTCCCAAATTGTTAAACAAATCAAAATATATTTTATATTTGAGATTCTTCAAAGTAGCCTTGATGACAGCTTTGCACACTCTTGGCATTCTCTCAGTCAGCTAGAGGTAGTCAGAGGTAGTCCCCTGGAATGAATTTCAATTAACAGGTGTGCCTTGTTAAAAGTTAATTTGTGGAGTTTCTTTCCTATATAATGCATTTGAGCCAAACAGTTGTGTTGTACGGATGGTTTACAGAAGACAGCCCTATTTGTTAATAAGACCAAGTCCATATTATGGCAAGAACAGCTCAAAAAAGAAAAGAGAAATGACAGTCCATCATTAATTCAAGACATGAAGGTCTGTCAATCTTGAAAATCTCAAGAACTTTGAAAGTGCAGTCGCAAAAACCATCTATTTGTTTTTCAACAGGACAATGACCCAACACACCTCCAGGCTGTGTAAGGGCTATTTGACCAAGAAGAAGACGCCGCATCAGTTTACCTATATTTTGATTTGTTTAATACTTTTTTGGTTACGACATGATTCCATATGTGTTTTTTCATAGTTTATGTCTTCAATATTATTTTACAATGTAGAAAACAGTAAAAATAAAGAAAACCCTTTGAATGAGTAGGTGTCCAAACATTTGACTGGCACTGTATGACTCAATATATATTTTTTTATTAAAACCATCAGTAGAGTTGAAAATGCGACAGAAACCCATTTAGCTAAGCACAACTTTAAAAAAAAATCTGCAACAAGTACATTTGATGGAAACATATCTTTGTTGGGAAAATGTGCATATTTTTTCCTGCTGATTTTAGAATATTCCCTTTCCCATCTGGACAATAGGACCTACAGTTGAAGTCAGAAGTTTACATACACTTAGGTTGGAGTCATTAAAACAAAATTTGCAATCCCTCCACACATTTCTTGTTAACAAACTATAGTTTTGGCAAGTCAGTTAGGACATCTACTTTGTGCATGACACAAGTCATTTTTCCAAAAATTGTTCACAGACAGATTATTTCACTGTATCACAATTCCAGTGGGTCAGAAGTTTACATACACTAAGTTGGCCGTGCCTTTAAACAGCTTGGAAAATTCCAGAAAATTATGTCTTGGCTTTATAAGCTTCTGATATCATTTGAGTCAATTGGAGGTGTACCTGTGGATGTATTTCAAGGCCTTAACTTCAAACTCAGTGCCTCTTTGCTTGACATCATGAGAAAATCAAAAGAAATCAGCCAAGACCTCAGAAAAAAAATTGTAGACCTCCACATGTCTGGTTCATCCATGGGAGCAATTTACAAATGCCTGAAAGTGCCAAGTTCATCTGTAAAAACAATAGTACGCAAGTATAAACACGATGGGACCACGCAGCCATCATACCGCTCAGGAAGGAGACGCGTTCTGTCTCCTATAGATAAATGTACTTTGGTGCGAAAACTGCAAATCAATCCCAGAACAACAGCAAAGGACCTTGTGAAGTTGCTGGAGGAAACTGGTACAAACGCTTCTATATCCACAGCTAAACGAGTCCTATATCGACATAACCTGAAAGGCCACTCAGCAAGGAAGAAGCCACTGCTCCAAAACCACCATAAAAAAGCCAGACTATGGTTTGCAACTGCACATGGGGACAAGGATCGTATTTTGGGAGAAATATCCTCTGGTCTGATGAAACAAAAATAGAAATGTTTGGCCATAATGACCATCGTTATGTTTGGAGGAAAAAGGGGAGGCTTGCAAGCCGAAGAACACCATCCCAACCGTGAAGCGAGGGGGTGGAAGCATCATATTGTGGGGGTGCTTTGCTGGATGTTGGACTTTGAGGCTTCCCCCAGGTGATAGCGGTAGGCAACAACACATCAGCCACGCTTATCCTCCACATGGGGGCCACTCAGCAGGGGTGTGTGATTAGTCCCCTTCTGTACTCCCTGTTCACCCACGACTGCGTGGCCAAACATGACTCCAACATCATCATCAAGTTTGCTGATGACACAACAGTGGCCTGATCACCAACAACGATGAGACAGCCGAATGGGAGGAGGTCAGAGACCTGGCAGTGTGGTGCCAGGACAACAACCTCGCCCTCAACGTGAGAAAGACAAAGGAGCTTATCGTCGACTACAGGAAAAGGAGGGCCGAGCATAACCACATTCACATCGACACCTGTCGTGGAGCGGGTCGAGAGCTTCACTTTCCTTGGTGTCCACATCTCTAACACACGATCATGGTCCAAACACACCAAGACAGTCATGAAGAGAGCACGACAACGCCTATTCCCCCTCAGGAGACTGAAGATTTGGCATGGGTCCTCAGATCCTCAAACATTTCTACAGCTGCACCATCGAGAGCATCCTGACTGGTTGCATCACCGCTTGGTATGGCAACTGCTCGGCATCTGACCGCATTTCATGGTAAGGTTGTATTCGGGGCATTTGACAAATAACATTTGATTTGAAACTCTTTTGCCAATTGAATGGAAACCTAGCTACTATTCATGAAATACTGTGGTATCATATATTAAGTGTGACTGATTGTAGTATGACTGGTGATGTATGACCGGTGATGTCTGCAGTACCTTGGACACCGTTACAGGTTTTAGGCAGGTCTGCCCTCCACCTGTGAAGTTACAGGTGACCTCTATTGTATCTGAGGAGTAGCCCAAGTTTGGGTCAATCCAATAAGTGCCTAGGGAGAGAAAATAGTCAGTTACTAAACACACGCTTTCCCATTCTTCTTCTCCCTCTTGTGTGCACATACAGTACATGCATGCATGCATGCAAGCACACACACATCTGTCAACTCACCATCGCTCATTTTCTGTTCACAGCTGTGGAGGTCCCTGCAAATGCGGGCGGGGTTATCGCTGGTGCCCAGTGGATTTTTCAGGCTCTGGATCAGGTTACTAAGGTAGTGGAGGGTCTTAATGATCTCTGTAACATGGTCTAGCATAGGCAGGTCCATAACTAGCCAATTCTGCACAGAGATAGATATAGAAATTTATTTGTAGCAGTCTACAGTATATCAAAAAACATGAATGGATGACTATACATGAGAATACATGGATATGTTCACAGCTTATTGAGGGTATCATGGTACTGACCTCAGTCCTAAGTGGGGTGTTTATAGACTCAAACACCTGAAGGGAACTGTCCTGTTTCTGAATAAGAAAACAGCACAGACAACATAATGTAACATTACACTTTCATAGGACGTGTTTGGTACTGTAGTGATGGCCATAGTCAATAGTCACATAGTTGATGATGGCCATAGTCACAGTAGCTAAATGTTTTGGTGAAAGGTCTAGTGTACTTAGTGTATTGAAGAGACAATAACTTACAAATGACGGGACACCAGGAGGACCCTAGAGAAAATGGAACAATCAGTCAGGAGAAATAATTGTACAGATCACCTAAAGTAACACGGATGGAGTATGCTCCATCACAGTTCGATTGCAGGAACTATCAAGTAATGTGCCCTTATAAAGGACTAATCTTGCAATGTAGTCCTTGATGAAGCCCATCTGAATTCTTCGGTTGGAAGTTTCCTTTTTTTTTTATAAACAGCCTTCGTGTGTGATAATTTTTATCACTCACAATAGGGGTTTGCGATGCTACTTTCCAACATGCTAAGAGCAGGTAGTTTTGAGAATGCACTGTGAACTAAGCTGTTTTTATGAAAAACTGGAGCCCTTCAAAATTGAATTTGAGAGCAAATTAGGGTAACACGTTACATAACCATGTCAAAATATTGTTAGACTCCAGGTGAGAGTAATTGGATTCGTGGTGGGACCAGAAAAAAAGATGAAGAATCGTTCGCGATGCGCCTGCCTTGACCGCCTCAAATAGCCGACCAATCAGCCTGTCACCAACCCTTAGTAAAATTAGGAAAAAATGGTGTTTGACCACATACCATGCTATTTTACAGTAAACACATTGACAACAGACTTTCAGCACGCTTATAGGGAAGGACATTACACAAGTGACTGATGATTGGCTGAGAGAAATTGATGATAATAATATTGTAGGGGCTGTTTAGTTAGACTTCAGTGCGGCTTTTGATATTATCCATCATAGTCTGTTGCTGGAAAAACATATGTGTTATGGCTTTATACCCACTGCTATATTGTGGATAAAGAGTTACCTGTCTAACAGAACAGAGAGGGTGTTCTTTAATGGAAACCTCTCAAACAAAATCCAGGTAGAATCAGGAATTCCCCAGGGCAGCTGTCTGTGCCACGTTTTTCAAATTGCATTAATGACATGCCACTGGCTTTAAATAATGACTAAACTGCTTGGAGTAACCATGGATTGTAAACTGTCACGGTCAAAACATATTGATACAACAGTAGCTAGGATGGGGAGAAGTCTGTCTATAATAAAGTGCTGCTCTGCATTCTTAACAGCACTATCAGCAAGGCAGGTACTACAGGCCCTAGTTTCGTCGCACCTGGACAACTGTTCAGTCATGTGGTCAAGTGTCACAATGAGTGACTGAGGAAAATTGCAATTGGCTCAGAACAGACTCAAAGTGGAGGAGAGCTTGACTTCATCATTACTTGTATTTGTGAGAAGTATTGACATGTTGAATGCACTGAGCTGTCTGTTTGAACTACTGGCACACAGCTTGGAAACCCATGTATACCCCACAAGACATGCCACCAGAGGTCTCTTCACAGTCCCCAAGTACTTAACAAACTATGGGAGGCGCACAGTACTACATAGAGCCATGACTACATGGAACTCTATTCCACATATTGTAAGATTTAATAAATAAAAATACACCTTATGGAACAGCGGGAACTATGAAGCAACAGACACATGCATACAAACACATAATACACACGTACATATGGATTTTGTTTTGTATACATGTGTTAGTAGAGTAGGGGCCTGAGGGCACACACTTAATGTGTTGTGAAATCTGTTATGAATGTATTGTAATATGTATAACTGCCTTAATTTTGCTGAACCCCAAGAAGAGTGGGGATTCATAATTAATACACATACAAAGTTACAACAGCTGACATAACATATCATAACCTGTCATAATATAGCCATAACATTGTCATGACCCATTTATAGTGTTCCCGAGTGGCGCAGCTGTCTAAGGCACTGCATCTCAGTGATAGAGCTGTCACTAAAGACCCTGGTTTGATTCCAGGCTGTATCACAACCCTCTGTGATTAGGAGTGCCATAGTGCGGCGCACAATTGGCACAGCGTTGTCTGGGTTAGGGTTTGGCCTGGGTAGGCATTCATTGTAAATAATAATTTGTTAATAACTGACTTGCCTAGTTAAATAAAGGTTAAATAAAATAAAGAAAGATAAATAAATATTTACACCTGTTGTGACATATATTGCATTATATTATGGCTGGTTATGACAGCTACATAAGTGTCAAAACCCACATTTATTCAAGTTCTTTATTTCCCTGCCAAGAACTTTCCTTTTGTTTGAAACTTTGTTCTTGTAATTCTTTAATGTCATTTTTTTCAGCATATTTTAAATAACTTGTAGAAAATAAGCTTTCTGACAATGCCATGAAGCATTATGGCCATCTTGTTTACTTGAACTAAGAAAATACACTTTATGGCACTGTCTAGAAACATGATGACCACCATAATCATATAAGCCAGACAGGCCTATCTTGTACATGCCCTTATATCAGTCATCAGTCACAAAGAGGGTGTCCTGCTCCTGAAATCTGATCCTGCATTCATCCCAGTCATCAGCAACTGAGCATTGGGTTAGGTGCATGTCTGACATCAATGTGTGTGTGTCATGTTCTGACCATCGTTCGTGTGTGTTTTCCTTGTTTTAGTGTTGGTCAGGACGTGAGCTGGGTGGGCATTCTATGATGTGTGTCTGGTTTGTCCATTTCTATGTCAGGCCTGATATGGTTCTCAATCAGAGGCAGGTGTTAGTCATTGTCTCTGATTGGGAACCATATTTAGGTAGCCTGTTTTGTGTTGGGTTTTGTGGGTGATTGTTCCTGTCTTTGTGTTTGTGGCACCAGATGGGACTGTTTTGGTTTTTTCACATTTCTTGTTTTGTAGATTGTAGTACTTTCATCTTTATTAAAGATGCACAAAACTAACCACGCTGCATTTTGGTCCGCATCTCTTTCCCCACAAGAAAATCATTACAGAATCACCCACCAACCAAGAACCAAGTGGCGTGGTAAACAGAGGCAGCAGCAACAGCAGCAGAGGCAGCAGCAGAAGCAGCAGCAGGAGAAGCAGCAGCAGCAGCAGCAGGAGAGGCTGCACTATTTAGAGGAATGGACTTGGGAGGAGATCCTTGACGGGAAAGGACCCTGGGCAGAGCCAGGGGAATATTGCCGCCCCAAAGCCGAGCTGGAGGCAGCGAAAGCAGAGAGGCGGCATTATGAGGAGCTAGCACGGCAGAGCGGCTGGAAACCCGAGAGGCACCCATTTCTTGGGTTGGGGCACAGGGAGAGTGTGGCAGAGGCAGGAGCCAAACCTGAGCCAACTCCCCCTGTTAACCGTAAGGAGCCATGGATGTTATCGGAGCTATCGGCGAAGCTGAGGTATGAGTCTGAGAGGGTCGAGGAGTTATTGGACAGAATGGAGGAGAGTGAACGGATGGGAGATGAGGAGACACTCGAGGAGGTGTTAATAGAATTGGGGAGTGTGAAGACAGAGAGGAGTTGATTTGGCGTAGTATGCAAGGCATTCGCCCTCAGGTGTGTGTCTCCAGCCCGGTACCACCAGTGCCGGCACCCCACACCAGGCTGTCTCTCCGTTCCATCAACACAGGTGCTCCCGCCTGTCCGGCGCTACCAGAGTTTCCGCCCCTCAGTCCAGAGGCGCCAGAGCCCCTCAGTCCAGAGGCGCCAGAGCTTCTCTGTCCAGCGCCGCCTGAGCTACCCGTCTGCCCAGCGCCGCCAGCGCCGCCAGTCTGCCCAGCGCCGCCAGTCTGCCCAGCGCCGCCAGCGCTGCCAGTCTGCCCAGCGCCGTCAGTTTGCCCAGCGCCACCAGTCTGCCCAGCGCCGCCAGTCTGCCCAGCGCCGCCAGTCTGCCCAGCGCCGCCAGTCTGCCCAGCGCCGTCAGTCTGCCCAGCGCCGCCAGTCTGCCCAGCGCCGCCAGTCTGCCCAGCGCCGCCAGTGCCGCCCAGCGCCGCCCAGCGCCGCCAGCGCCGCCAGTGCCGCCCAGCGCCGCCAGTCTGCCCAGCGCCGCCAGTCTGCCCAGCGCCGTCAGTCTGCCCAGCGCCGTCAGTCTACCCAGTGCCGCCAGTCTGCCCAGCGCCGTCAGTGCCGCCAGTCTGCCCAGTGCCACCAGTCTGCCCAGCGCCGCCAGTCTGCCCAGCGCCGCCAGTCTACCCAGTGCCACCAGTCTGCCCAGCACCACCAATCTGCCCAGCGCCGTCAGTGCCGCCAGTCTGCCCAGCGCCGCCAGTCTGCCAAGCGCCGCCAGTCTGCCCAGCGCCGTCAGTGCTGCCAGTCTGCCCAGTGCCGCCAGTCTGCCATTCAGCCAGGATCTGACCGTCAGCCAAGATCCGCCATTCAGCCAGGATCTGCCATTCAGCCAGGATCTGCCAGTCAGCCAGGATCTGCCAGTCAGCCAGGATCCGCCATTCAGACAGGATCTGCCAGAACTGCCAGTCAGCCACAATCCGCCAGTCAGCCACGATCCGCCAGTCAGCCAGGATCCGCCAGTCAGCCAGGATCCGCCATTCAGCCAGGATCCGCCATTCAGCCAGGATCTGCCGGAACCGCCAGTCAGCCAGGATCCACCATTCAGCCTGGATCCGCCATTCAGCCAGGATCCGCCATTCAGCCAGGATCCGCCAGAACTGCCAGTCAGCCAGGATCCGCCATTCAGCCAGGATCTGCCAGAACTGCCAGTCAGCCAGGATCCGCCATTCAGCCAGGATCTGCCAGAACTGCCAGTCAGCCAGGATCCGCCATTCAGCCAGGATCCGCCATTCAGCCAGGATCTGCCGGAACCGCCAGCCAGCCAGGATCTGCCGGAACCGCCAGCCAGCCAGGATCTGCTCGATTTATCAACCTGCCTGAGCTCCCTCTCAGTCCTGAGCTTCCTCTCAGTCCTGAGCTTCCTCAGTCCGGAGCTGCCCCTCAGTCCGGAGCTGCCCCTCAGTCCGGAGCTGCCCCTCAGTCCAGTGTGGCCCGTTGTTAGGGTTCCTAGGCCAAGGTTAGCGGAGAGGGTCGCCACTCAAGGGACGCTAAGGAGGGGGACTAAGACAATTATGGAGTGGGGTCCACGTCCAGCGCCAGAGCCGCCACCGCGGACAGATGCCCACCCAGACCCTCCCCTATAGGTTTAGGTTGTGCGTTCGGAGTCCGCACATTGGGGGGGGGGGGGTACTGTCACGTTCTGACCATCGTTCGTGTGTGTTTTCCTTGTTTTAGTGTTGGCCAGGACGTGAGCTGGGTGGGCATTCTATGTTGTGTGTCTGGTTTGTCCATTTCTATGTTAGGCCTGATATGGTTCTCAATCAGAGGCAGGTGTTAGTCATTTTCTCTGAATGGGAACCATATTTAGGTAGCCTGTTTTGTGTTGGGTTTTGTGGGTGATTGTTCCTGTCTTTGTGTTTGTGGCACCAGATGGGACTGCTTTGGTTTTTTCACGTTTCTTGTTTTGTAGATTGTAGTACTTTCATCTTTATTAAAGATGCACAAAACTAACCACGCTGCATTTTGGTCCGCCTCTCTTTCCCTACAAGAAAACCATTACAGTCTGCAATTACAATGATAGTTTAATATGGTCAATTTCCCAAAAATGTATTCAACATAAACACACTGTTGACACAGGCTACGGTGTAATTGACTGTTTTTCCTTGTGTGCAGGTTGTGGGTATTGACGCTAATGTTGTTATAATAACTCGCCATAAAATAAACTATGTGGTCGGCTGTGGGTTTTTACACTGTTATGTAGGTGTCATAACCAGCCATAAAATAACTACCGTGGTAGGTTGTGGGTTTTTACACTCATATGTAGGTGTCATAACCAGCCATAAAATAACTACCATGATAGGTTTTTGTACTGTTATGTAGGTGTCCAAGCCAGCCATTAAATAACTACGTGGTAGGTTTTTACACTCTTATGTAGGTGTCATAACCAGCCATAAAATAACCATGTGGTAGGTTTTTACACTCTTATGTAGGTGTCATAACCAGACATAAAATAACTACCATGGTAGGTTGTGGGTTTTTACACTCTTATGTAGGTGTCATAACCAGCCATAAAATAACTATGTGGTAGGTTTTTACACTGTTATGTAGGTGTCATAACCAGCCATAAAATAACTACGTGGTAGGTTGTGGGTTTTTACACTCTTATGTAGGTGTCATAACCAGCCATAAAATAACTACCATGGTAGGTTTTTACACTGTTATGTAGGTGTCATAACCAGCCATAAAATAACTACGTGGTAGGTTGTGGGTTTTTACACTCTTATGTAGGTGTCATAACCAGCCATAAAATAACTACGTGGTAGGTTGTGGGTTTTTACACTCATATGTAGGTGTCATAACCAGCCATAAAATAATTACCATGGTAGGTTTTTACACTGTTATGTAGGTGTCATAACCATCCATAAAATAACTACCGTGGTAGGTTGTGGGTTATTACACTCATATGTAGGTATCATAACCAGCCATAAAAAACTGCCATGGTAGGTTTTTACACTGTTATGTAGGTGTCCTAACCAGCCATATAATAACTATGTGGTAGGTCTTTACACTGTTATGTAGGTGTCATAACCAGCCATAAAATATCTACCATGGTAAGTTTTTACACTGTTATGTAGGTGTCATAACCAGCCATAAAATAACTATGTGGTATGTTTCGTGGGTTGTTACACTCTTATGTAGGCATCATAACCAGCCATAAAATAACTACCATGGTAGGTTTTTACACTGTTATGTAGGTGTCATAACCAGCCAAAAAATAACTATGTGGTAGGTTTCGTGGGTTGATACACTCTTATGTAGGTGTCATAGCCAGCCATAAAATAACTATGTGGTAGGTTTCGTGGGTTGTTACACTCTTATGTAGGCGTCATAACCAGCCATAAAATAACTATGTGGTAGGTTGTGGGTTTTTACACTCATATGTAGGTGTCATAACCAGCCATAAAACAACTACCATGGTAGGTTTTTACCCTGTTATGTAGGTGTCATAACCAGCCATAAAATAACCATGTGGTAGGTTTTTACACTCTTATGTAGGTGTCATAACCAGCCATAAAATAACACAATGTCACAACAGGTGTAAACATATGTGACATGACAGTGTTATGACCATATTATAACAGGTTATGACACATTATGTCAGCTGTTATGACATGGTTATAACGTGCTATGACGCTGGGTGTCAAGTAAAGTGTTAACCTAATTTGGCTAACACACTAACAAAGTATGCTAGATTGAGTTAGGAAGGTGAAGACTTACTGGAGGTCCCGGGGGTCCTGGAAGCCCCTGTGAAACAACAAAATCACAAAACATCTCAATCCGGTAGTTATAAATGCCTTTTTTAAGTCTAACATTGGAGGGTTTTTAAATCAGCTTCATTATTTAAAACATCCTGCACTGCAAACACATACCTTTGGTCCTTGTAATCCCTGTTGATGAGCAAGAGGGAAAGAGAAAAAATATGTCAATTCTGGGTACACTCTGGAAAAAATGGTACCTACAGTAGTTGTCACTGGGGTACCCTTCTTGTCACTGAGGTGGAATCCTGTAAGGTACGTAAATATTATACCTTTAGTCAGCGGTATATCATATTAACCTTTTAGGTTGTATTTGCAAAGAGGCAATTGTGTACCTCATGGGTGATGAAATAGCACCTTTCTCACAGGTATAAATGTGCACCCACAGAAATGGTACACATTAGCTTTTTTTACGGTGCCACTACAGCCCTTTTGATACACTTCTCTTTAAACACATTTAAACACATTGAGATGAATTAAAGAGCAAATATTATATACACAATCAAACAAAAAAACACATTTAGAAATATAAAAATCGCTAGCCTTTCTCCTAAACTGACCCAGAGACAACACCACATCCAAATGAAACATTACTTGAAGATTATTCCACATTATAGGGGTCTAGTAGGAAAAGGTTATTTTTTAAGTGACAAGAATGCTGTATAATGCTTGTTTAAACATTCTAGATTCTTTTTCCTTTCTTTGTTTTACAACATGCTGAGAAAAACAACATTTGATATTAACAATAGCTTTTTTACTGTCTCATGCGCTTATATAAGCCTTTAAAAAGACTACAGAGCTGCAAGTGGACAATACCTAGAAAACATGACCACATTGGCCCTGTTGGATATTCTGTGGGCATGGACTAGCTCCACCAGCCTAACATGGGCTGGCCAACACCAGTCCAGCACAGGCTAGCCCATACCAGCTTAACATGTGCTAGCATATGCTGGGCCAATTATTAGGTGGCTAACATAGCATGGACCAAATGGGGAAGCCCACACTGGTCCTTAATGTGTTAGATGGGGTGAGTGTTTAATTCTGTTCTACTTGATAATGTACCGGCGGGGGCTCATTAGAATATTTGGGGCGTGGTTTGCATTCAGTTATTTTGTACAGTTGTTACTGAGAGTGTCATTCCAGATTGTACACGGCCATTTCAGTAGTCTTAATAAAGGCTTGAGTAAGTGCATGTGACATTATAAAAGTATCTTACACAGTAACCACTACCACTACTTTGAATACAATGCTAATCTGTTAAAACGGATCAATTTTCATAAGGTTGGGCCTATACCATGAGCTCATATCAAACACTTATCTCCCTCACTAGCTTTAAGCACCAACTGTCAGAGCAGCTCAAAGATTACTGCACCTGTACATAGCCCACCTATAATTTAGCCCAAACAACTACCCCTTTCCCTACTGTATTTAATTTATTTATTTTGCTCCTTTGCACCCCATTATTTTTATTTCTACTTTGCACATTCTTCCACTGCAAATCTACCATTCCAGTGTTTTACTTGCTATTTTGTATTTACTTTGCCACCATGGCCTTTTTTTTGCCTTTACCTCCCTTATCTCACCTCATTTGCTCACATCGTATATAGACTTGTTTATACTGTATTATTGACTGTATGTTTGTTTTACTCCATGTGTAACTTTGTCGTTGTTTGTGTCGAACTGCTTTGCTTTATCTTGGCCAGGTCGCAATTGTAAATGAGAACTTGTTCTCAACTTGCCTACCTGGTTAAATAAAGGTGAAATAAATAAATAAATATTTGTCAGGATTTGGCCAGGGTTGTTCCGGGTTTTGGTCACTAGATGCCCCCATTGTGCTTTTTGACCTTATGTTTTTTCCCTTGTTCCCCATTATTATTTGCACCTGTGCCTCGTTTCCCCTGATTGTATGTTAGCACCCAGCCCTAGTGTTCTGTGTATTCTTGTCGATTCCGGTGGATGCTCTTGTGGAATTCTGTTTTTGTTTTTGAGTATCTCTAGAGGCTTTTTTGTGCTATTCCTACCACCTTTTGGATTTGCCATTTTTTGTATTGAAGGACTTTTCCTTTTTACTTTATTAAATACACCGTCTTAAGTACTGCTGTGTCTGCCTCATCTTCTGGGTTCTGCTGACTATTCGTGGCTCAGTTGGTTAAGTGACTGTTTCTCACTCCGGAGACCCAGGTTCGTAACCGGGTCCTGACAATATTAGGACCCAAATGGCCCTCACCAGAGGAGGGCTGCTCTCAGCTATGGACCAAATGTGTCGTTATTGGAGCAGACTGAATCAGTGAAGTGAAATAATACTAAAATTGACCTTGGATTCCAGAGTAGGTATAGTAGTTACTTACCATCTCTCCACGGCTCCCCTTGTCTCCTTTAGGGCCCTAAGGAGATACGTGTATAGTCAGAATGATGAAGGCTAGCAATCAGCCATACCTAAATAAATATTGTTTAATTGATATGGGCAAAATACTTACTGGACTTCCATCGGGCCCAATAATCCCCATCGGACCCATTATTCCACCTCTGCCCTGGAAATGGAGGAAAGAGGAAGAGAGTGATGAGTTCACGTCAATCTATAGCCCTGTTTATATCTGGTGCTAACATGCGTCCTTTGTTCCTGATTTTGTCCACATTCTGATTGTGCCCACATTTTTAGAATGGTGTAGACGATTAAGACTCCAGAAGCAGTCGGGAATGCATTGTGTCTGGAAATCTTACAATGGACCTAGACAGTAAAATGGACCTAGAACAATGAACCTAGACAGTAAAACCATTTTAATCATAATTGAGCCCTACAGACGAAGAAGTGTATGTGCTAACTGCATTTTCATAAAAAAAACAATCGCACCAAATACAAACACGAACAACAACTTTCAGACGCACACAAACGACAACATCTCATCTGCCCAGACCCCATCCCTAGTGCCTGCATTATTATCTGTCATGTAGCCTTAAATTGTACCAATTAGTTTCTCGGTCACCCAGGGAATTTAAATATTTCAATAATAAATCATATTGTTTTTCCATTGTGTTAATGATGGTGGATTGATTTCCACAATTTTCATACATTTTTTTCAAGATCAGTGAGATGAAGAGAATCGTCCAGCCCATTAGGTATCTCACTATACCACCATATGCCATATCTTGAAATATGCACTTGCTAAACATCTCCTGAGTTGTTTTGAAAAAATTGTGTGTTATTACTGTAGTCAAAAAATAGTTCTTAATATTCCGGGCAACTTTATGAATTGTATCTGAATTTACATTTCTTGGTAAAAATGTGTTGCACTATTTTAGAGTATTGTTAAGAATATAAGACATTTTATGGATACTGTCCCTGACCTCAGTTCAAATGGCTTATTTTTCTTTCAAAAGAGACCAAGATACAATTGCGCTAACTGCTATCGGTTTGAAAAAAATCTGTGTTCTTACATGGTGTAACCAATAAAGTGTTCAAGAGGGTATGTTCGCACACAATGTAGACATAGTACAATATATTCTTTATGCTATTTCCATGTATTTTCTCTAGCAGCAGCAAGGGAAATACTTTTTCACACAGATGTTTCAGACAAAGCCTTCTCCTTTGTGTGCAATCAATAAACCCATCACAGAAAAGTCCCAAAGGTGCAAACCCAGCCCCTCTGACACTTAAGGCAGGCTAAATCAAACAGATTAAGCCTAGTCCTAGACTAAAAAGCAAACTCAAAAACTCTTCCTCCAGGGTTCTTTTTCATCTAGGACTAGGCTTCAGCTGTGTCCGTGAAACTAAACCTTAAAGTATTTGAAAGAAAACAAATACTACTTGAACCCAGGTTTGGTAGAGCTAGCATGCTGGAAATTACTGGTCTACAAAAGGCCCCTACTTACCATTGTGCCCTGTGGCCCTTTTGGTCCCTGTATGCCTTTTGGTCCCAAGTCACCTGGAGGCCCCTGGAAACATCAATGACAAACATTTATACAATCAGTCAAGGCTTCCTTGTCTAGCTAAGATTATTGAATCCTTCACCATTCATTTCTATTGGGCACAAAATAATCTGGGCTATGGGACTTAATACAAACACACGATAACATACACACATGTACACATTGATTTTGTGTTCTAGATATGTGGTAGTAGAGGCCTGAGGCATACACTTAATGTTGTGAATTCTGTTATGTATTGTAATGTTTTTAAAATGTATAACTGCCTTAATTTTGCTGGACGAGTAGGAAGAAGGAAGGAAGAGTAGCTGCTGAATACAAATACAAATACTAAATGTTTGACTACTTTAATACGCATATATGTGAATTTGTTCCAATACTTTTGGTTCCCTAAAATGGGGGGAATATGTACAAGAAGTGCTGTAATTTCTAAATGGTTCACCAGATAAGGGTGAAAATACCCTCAAATTAAAGATGACAGTCTGTACTTTAACCTCAATCAATGTATCATTTCAAATCCAAAGTGCACAACCAAAGCAACAAAAACATTTGTCACTGTCCCAAGACTTTTGGAGCTCACTTTATGTGGTTGTCCCACCTAGCCATTTTAAGATCTGAACTGGGCTGTGTGGTACGAGGTCGCCATCTACTGGTGGTGGAAGGACACTGTTTTTTGCTATCTCGACTGTTTTCATGAACATTATTGACTTTTTTTTGTGCATTTCTTGTATATATATACACATGCAGTAGGTGGTGTAGTTCGGCAACATGACATATACCCCTTGGCTGCCTGACATGTGCATGTGTTTATGAACTCACTGTTGGTCCAAACACTCCCAGTATCCCTGGAAAACCTGGTTCTCCTGTATCCCCCTGGAACAGATCAGACACAGCAGTTAGGATGTGGCCCCAACAATGGGGAGAACAATGTCCATCAATAGACCTTCATCAGAAAACAGAAGTAAGCTAATACAGGAACCATGCTATGTGAGCATTACCAGTATCATCAATGTCAATATTGATCTATGTACATGTGGTTAGTTGGCTGAAACTTACAGGTTGTCCTTTGGGCCCTTGGTCCCCCTGTGGCCCTGGCAGTCCCATCCCACCCTTAAAGCCTCTCTTCCCTGAGGGTCCTGTCTGTCCTGGGAGGCCCCTTTCACCCTGGGAGAAGAAATCACATAGAGCCAACTGACATGAAGAATAGTAGTATGGAGTAGGTGCCTATTACTCTACAATAACGTTCCATAAATGTTTCTAGAATCGAGACATTCTTTAAGTTCAGCTTAATTACATTTTAATTCAGTCAATTCAGGGGATGACTCGAAAAGGATTTAATGACGATTTTACAATTATTGAATTGGAATTGTCATTCAATTATCCTTGGCCTATGTTTACACCCTGATGAAAACCCTTCCTCCTTACTCAACTACACAATTTCCATCTCTCTTACAGTACCTTTGGTCCGAAGGTTCCCATATCGCCCGGCAGTCCCAGCCCGCCGACTTTTCCACGGTAACCAGCTTTGCCAGTGAGACCGAACTCACCATCGTCACCATGCTCGCCCTACAGAGAGAGAGAGAGAGAGAGTCTATTTTTTTGTACTGTATTGTCCGGTTTATCATTATTATTCATTGGGTATTCTTATTGTGAAGAATGCGAAGCATGAGCCCCAGCTTTTTAATATTGAACTTTTATTTAAGTTGGCAAGTCGGTTAAGAACAAAATCTTATTTACAATAACGGCCTTGCCGTGCGGTAGCAGAGAACACTGTCTATAACTTGGGTGACTGGAGTCTGACAATTTTACGGACTTTCCTCTGACACCACCTACTGTATCGGTCCTGGATGGCAGGAAGCTTGGCGATGTACTGGGCCGTGTGCACTACCCTCTGTAGCGCCTTACGGTGGGATGCCGAGCAGTTACCATACCAGGCGGTGAAGCTAACGGTCAGGATGCTGTCGATGGTGCAGCTGTAGAACTATTTGAAGATCTGGGAACCCATGCCAAATCTTTCAGTCTCCTTTGGGGGAAAAGGTGCTGTTGTGCCCTCTTCACGACTGTCTTGGTGTGTTTGGACCATGATAGTTTGTTGGTGATGTGGACACTAAGGAACACTCTCGACCCGCTCCACTACAGCCCCGTCGATGTTAATGGGGGCCTGTTTGACTCCTTTTCCAGTAGTCCATGATCATCTGTTGTGTCGTCAGCAAACCTAATGATGGTGTTGGAGTCGTTCTTGGCCATGCAGTCATGGGTGAACAAGGAGTACAGGAGGAGACTAAGCACGCACCCCTGAGGGGCCCCAGCGATGCAGATGTGTTGTTTGCTTACCCTTACCACGTGTGGGTGGCTCCTCAGGAAGTCCAGAATCCAGTTGCAGAGGGAGGTGTTAAGTCCCAGGGTCCTTAGCTTAGTGATGAGCTTTGTGGGCACTATGGTGTTGAACGCTGATTTTCCTTTTGTCCAGATGTGAAAGGGCATTGTGCAGTGCAATAGAGATTGTGTCATCTGTGGATCTGTGGGGCGGTATGCAAATTGGAATGGGTCCAGGTTGTCTGGGATGGTGGTGTTGATGTGAGCCATGACCAGCCTTTCAAAGCGTTTCATGGCTACAGATGTGAGTGCTACAGGGCAATAGTAATTTAGACAGGTTAAGTTGGCATTCTTGGGCACAGGTACTACGGTGGTCTGCTTGAAACGTGGGGATTACAGAGTGAGTCAGGAGGAGGTTGAAAATGTCAGTGAAGATACTTGCCAACTGGTCAGCACATGCTCCGAGTATGCATTTTGGTAATCCCTCTGTCCCCAAGGCCTTATCAATGTTAACCTGTTTAAAGTTCTTACATCGGATAGGGAGAGCGTGATCATACAGTTGTCCGGAACAGCTGGTGCTCTCATGCATGGTTCAGTGTAATGCGTGCCTTGAAGCGAGCATAAAATGCATTTAGCTTGTCCGACAAAGCACTGGAGTCTGACAACTACTGAGGATAATAGCGGACGATATTGCCATTCATATTTGCCGTATTTTCAATCTAAGCCTACTAGAAAGTGTGTGCCCTCAGACCTGGAGCGTAGCAAAATTACACTGGAACAAAAAATATAAACGCAACATGTAAAGTGCTGATCCCATGTTACATGAGCTGAAATAAAAGATTGCAGAAATGTTCCATATGCGCAAAAAGGGGGGTGCAGAGGGTTTTTTCTGTCTGTAATAAAGCCCTTCTGGGGGGAAAAACTCATTCCGATTGGCTGGGCCTGACTTCCCAGTGGGTCAGCCTGGTTCCCAAGTAGGTGGGCCTATGCCCTCCCAGGCCCACCACTGGCTTCACCCTTGCCCAGTCATGTGAAATCCATAAATTAGGGCCTAATGCATTTATTTAAATTGACTGATTTCCTTATATGAACTGTAACTCAGCAAAATCTGAGAAATTGTTGCATGATGCATTCATTATTTTTGTGTTGGATAATTCCACTGCCCAAGAATAGTAAAGCCCTCTCTACTGGCTGACTGAAATAGCTGACCAATCAGCCTGTAACCAACCCTTTGGATAACTTATGAAAGAAAATGGTGTTTGACCAGATACAATGCTATTTTACAGTAAACAAATTGACAACAGACTTTCAGCACGCTTATAGGGAAGGACATTCGACAAGCACAGCACTTACACAAATGGCTGATGATTGGCTGAGAGACAATTACGATAAAAAAGATTATGGGAGCTGTTTTGTTAGACAATGCGGCTTTTGACATTATCCATCATAGTCTGCTGATGGAAAAACGTATGTGTTTTGGCTTTACACCCCCTGCTATATTATGGAACACAGAGGGTGATCTTTAATGGAAGTCTCTCAAACATATTCCAGGTATAACTTTTTTCAATCTTTACGAATGATATGCTCAACTTGCCCTCTAAATACACCTCTGATCAAGATCTCAGTGATCACTGCCTCATTGCCTGCATCGGTAATGGGTCAGCGGTCAAATGACCCCCACTCATCACTGTCAAACGCTCCCTGAAACACTTCAGGCCTTTCTAATCGACCTGACCGGGGTATCCTGGAAGGATATTGATCTCATCCGGTCAGTAGAGGATGCCTGTTTTTTTTTAAATGCCTTCTTCACCATCTTAAATAAGCATGCCCCATTCAATAAATTTAGAACCAGGAGCAGATATATCTTATAGATATAGGTTCTCTCCAGACTTGACTGCCCTTAACCAACACAAAAACATCCTATGGAGTTCTGCATTAGCATCGAACAGCCCCTGTGATATGCAACTTTTCAGGGAAGCTAGAAACCAATATACACAGGCAGTTAGTATACACTGCACAGGCTGAAGAAATGTGTCTTGTCACCTAAAACCCTGACAAACTTTTACAGATGCACAATTGAGAGCATCCTGTTGGGCTGTATCACTGCCTGGTATGGCAACTGCACCGCCCTCATCCACAAGGCTCTCCAGAGGGTGGTGCGGTTTGCACAACTCATCACTGGGGGCAAACTATCTGCCCTCCAAGACACCAACAGCACCCAGTGTCACAGGAAGGCCAAAAAGATCATCAAGGACAACAACCACCCGAGCCACTGCCTGTTCATCCCGCTACCATCCAGGAGGCGAGGTCAAAACAGGTGCATCAAAGCTGGGACCGAGAGACTGAAAAACAGCTACTATCTCAAGGACATCAGACTGTTGAACAGCCATCACTAACACAAAGAGGCTCCTGCCCTCATACAGACTCAAATCATTGGCCACTTTAAAACATTGATCACTAGTCACTTTAAATAATGCAACTTTAATAATGTTTACATATCTTACATTACTCACCTCATATGTATATACTGTATCTTTTAACATCTATTGCATCTTGCCTATGCCGCTCAGCCATCGGTCATCCATATATTTGAAAGTACATATTCTTATTCCATCCCTTTAGATTTCTGTGTATTATTTAGTTGTTGTGGAATTGTCAGATTACTGTTTAGATATTACTGCACTGCACAAGCATTTTGCTACACTCGCATTAACATCACATAACCATGACCAATGAAATTTGATTTGATTTTGATAGCCACACAACTATTGAACCATACAACTACTGACCACAACACACCTACTGACCACAACATACCTACTGACCACAAAACTACTGACAACAACCACACACCAACTGACCACACAACACAACTATTGACCACACAACTACTGAGAAAGACAACTACTCACCACAACCTCAAAACTGACCACACAACTACTGACTAAACCTAATTACCACAAAACTACTAAACCATACAACTAATGACCACAACACCTGACCACAACACACCTACTGACCACAACACACCTACTGACCACAGCTACTGAGCACACAACTACTGACAACAACCACACACCAACTGATCACACAACTACTGACCACACAACTATTGAGAAAGACAACTACTCACCACAACCACACAACTGACCAAACAACTACTGACTAAACCTACTTACCACAAAACTACTGAACCATACAACTACTGAACACAACACAACACCTAACCACAACTACTGACCACAATAACACAACTACTGACCACACAACTACTGAGAAAGATAATTACTGACAACAACCACACACCAACTGATCACACAACACAATTATTGACCACATGACTACTGAGAAAGACATCTACTTGCCACAACCGCACAGCAACTGACCACACAACTACTGACAACAACTCCTGACCACAACTTCTAACCACACAACTACTGACCACAACCACACAAATAGTGACCACAAAACTACTAAACCTCACAACTACTGACCACAACCACACAACTATTGAGTACACAACTACTGACCACAACTACTACTGACCACAATTACTGTCCAAAACTCTCTCTCCACATGCTCCACACGCTCTACTCACTGGCATTCCTTTGGGCCCATCCTTCCCTGAGACTCCGTCTACGCCTGGCACGCCCTCCAGCCCCTCTCGCCCCACCATGCCTCTCGGGCCATGGAGACCAACCACACCCTGAGGAAGAAGAAAGACAAAATAAGCAAGAAGGATAAAGAAAAGGGAGAACGAGCCATCAGCACCAAATGTGTGAAAGCCCTGTGACGTTTTTGGTGTGAAATCACAGGAATCTTATTATCAGTATGACCAACTTTTAATGTAACCAAGTTAAGTACAGCACTGCAAAGGTTTTGTACAGTCAAATGTGAAAAATGTTATTTTTAATAAAGAACTGTACAAATTAAACATGTGTGAAGTCCATATTAAAAATAATATTTAAAAAATGTAAAATATGCATGATACGAACGGATATATAGTAGTTGCTGTGCTATATACAGTTGAAGTCAGAAGTTTACATACACCTTAGCCAAAATCACTTACTCAGTTTTTCACAATTCCTGACATTTAATCCTAGTAAAAATTCCCTGTCTTAGGTCAGTTAGGATCATCACTTTATTTTAAGAATGTGAAATGTCTGAATAATTTTAGAGGTAATTATTTATTTCAGCTTTTATTTCTTTCATCATATTCCCAGTGGGTCAGAAATTTACATACACTCAATTAGTATTTGGTAGCATTGCCTTTAAATTGTTTAACTTGGGTCAAACGTTTCAGAAAGCCTTCCACAAGCTTCCCACAATAAGTTGAGTGAATTTTGGCCCATTCCTCCTGACAAAGCTGGTGTAACGGAGTCAGGTTTGTAGGCCTCCTTGCTCACACACGCTTTTTCAGTTCTCCCCACACATTTTCTATAGGATTGAGATCTGGGCTTTGTGTTGGCCACTCCAATACCTTGACTTTGTTGTTCTTAAGCCATTTTGCCACAACTTTGGAAGTATGCTTGGGGTCATTGTCCATTTGGAAGATCCATTTGCGATTAAGCTTTGACTTTCTGGCTGATGTCTTGAGATGTTGCATCAATATTATCCACATAATTTTCCTCCCTCATGCCGCCATCTATTTTGTGAAGTGCACCAGTCCCTCTTTCAGCAAAGCACCCCCACAACATGATGCTGCCACCCTTGTGCTTCACGGTTGGGATGGTATTCTTTGGCTTGCAAGCATCCCCCTTTTTTCTCCAAAGATAACGATGGTCATATATGGCCAAACATTTCTATTTTTGTTTCATCAGACCAGAGGAAAATTCTCCAAAAAGTAAGATCTTTGTCCCCATGTGCAGTTGCAAACCGTAGTCTGGCTTTTTTTATGGCGGTTTTGGAGTAGTGGCTTCCTCCTTGCTGAGCGGCCTTTCAGGTTATGTCGATATAGGACTCGTTTTACTGTGGATATAGATACTTTTGTACCGGTTTCCTCCAGCATCTTCACATGGTCATTTGCTGTTGTTCTGGGATTGATTTGCACTTTTTGCACCAAAGTACGTTCATCTCCTTCCTGAGTGGTATGATGGCTGCGTGGTCCCATGCTTGCATACTATTGTTTGTACAGATGAACGTGGTACCTTAACCCAACTATGGTAGGGGGCAGCATTTGAAATTTTGGATGAAAAGCGTGTCCAAAGTGAACTGCCTGCTACTCAGCTCCAGAAGCTAGGATATGCATATAATTGGTAGATTTGGATAGAAAACACTAACGTTTACAAAACTGTTAAAATAATGTCTGTGAGTATAACATAACCGATACGGCAGGTGAAAACCTGAGGAAAATCCATCCAAGAAGCACCTTTAATTTGAAATGCCTGTTTTTCCATTGAAAGCCTATACACCATACAAAGATTTATGACGCAGTTAACAATATCTATGCCTTCTACAACATGTGGCCAGTCTTAGGGCATTGTTTCAGGCTTTAACTCTGAAAAATTATGGAGAAACAGCACATTCAAGTAGTGGACAGTGGAAATTTCCAGACGTGAAGCCAGCGCACGACGGGGAGCGCACCTTTCTTGTTTTTCCTTATCTATTGACGATGCTTTTGTCCGGTTGAAATATTATCTATTATTTATGACAAAAAGAACTTGAGGTTTGAGTATAAACATTCTTTGACATGTTTCTACAAAACTTTAGGGTACTTTTTCGATTTTTTGTCTGTCTTTTGTGACGCGCTTTGTTCCAATGGAATATTGAACTAAACGCACCAACAAAAGTTATTGGGTAACTGGGAGTCTTGTGAGTGTAACCATATGAAGATCATCAAATGTAAGTGATTAATTTTATCACTATTTCTGACATTTGTTACTCGTCTACTTGGCTGGTTACTGTTTGTAATGATTTGTCTGCTGGGCGCTGTTCTCAGATTGCATGGTTTGCTTTCGCCGTAAAATATTTTTGAAATCTGACACAGTGGTTGGATTAACAAGAAGTTTATCTTATTGGTTTATCTTATCTTATTTATTATAGCTGTCAAACAACATCTCGGCATTACACCTAAAGCGGAGATTGCTATTGCTAGTCACATTAGTAGAAATCCCGTGCAGCCTTGTCTACAAGTTTGAACACTGGAATGTGAGATGTACAGTGGCTTGCGAAAGTATTCACCCTCCTTGGCATTTTTCTTATTTTGTTGCCTTTTGGGGGATTTGTCATTCCTTCAATTCTGACCAGTTTCCCAGTCCCTGCCGATGAAAAACATCCCAACAGCATAATGCTGCCACCACCATGCTTCACTGTGGGGAGGGGGTTCTCGGGGTGATGAGAGTTGTTGGGTTTGCGCCAGACATAGCGTTTTCCTTGATGGCCAAAAAGCTAAATTTTAGTCTCATCTGACCAGAGTACCTTCTTCCATATGTTTGGGGAGTCTCCCACATCCCTTTTAGCGAACACCAAATGTGTTGCTTATTTTTTTTTTACTGGCCACTCTTCCGTAAAGCCCAGCTCTGTGGAGTGTACAGCTTAAAGTGGTCATATGGACAGATACTCCAATCTCCGCTGTGGAGCCTTGCAACTCCTTCAGGGTTGTCTTTGGCCTTTTTTTGCCTCTGATTAATGCACTCCTTGCATGGTCTGTGAGGTTTGGTGGGCGGACCTCTCTTGGCAGGTTTGTGGTGGTGCCATATTCTTTCAATTTTTTAATAACGGATTTTTTATAACACAACCTTGATCTGTACTTCTCCACAACTTTGTCCCTGACCTGCTTGGAGACTTCCTTGGTCTTCATAGTGCCGCTTGCTTAGTGGTGCCCCTTGCTTAGTAGTGTTGCAGACTCTGGGGCCTTTCAGAACCGGTGTATATATATGGAGATCATGTGACAGATCATGTGACACTTAAGATTGCACAGAGGTGGACTTTAACTACTTATGTGACTTCTGAAGGTAATTGGTTGCACCAGATCTTATTTAGGGGCTTCATAGCAAAGGGGGTAAACACACACACACGCACCACTTTTCCATTTTTTTGTTTTTATATTTTGAATCAAGTAATTTTTTAAATTTCTCTTCATCTATTTTGTGTATGTCCGTTACATGAAATCCAAATAAAAACAGTTTGTAATGAAACAAAATAGGAGAAATGAATACTTGTCACGTTCTGACCTTAGTTCTTTTGTTATGTCTTTGTTTTAGTATGGTCAGGGTGTGAGTTGGGTGGGTAGCCTATGTTCGTTTTTCTATATTGTGGTTTTGTGTTTGGCCTGGCATGGTTCTCAATCAGAGGCTGGTGTCGTTCATGTCGAGAATCATTTTCCCACCTGTGTGGGATCACCCACCTGTTTGGTGTGGGTGATTGTTTTCTGTTTTGTGTCTTCACCAGACAGGACTGTTACGTTTTGTGTCATTCGCTTTGTTATTTTTGTTTTAGTGTTCTGAGTTTAATAAATATCATCATGAACACGCTGCGCATTGGTCCTCCGATCCTTCATCCTCCTCAGATGAGGACGACAAACATTACAGAATCACCCACCAACCAAGGACCAAGCAGCATGGTAGCAGGCAGCAGCATAAATCTCTGGACTCATGGACATGGTAGGAGATTCCTGGGCACAGGCTGGGGAATATCGCCTTCCCAAGGCAGAGCTGGAGGCAGCGGTGGACGAGAGGCAGCCCCAGAAATGTATGGGGGGGGGGAGGGTGGCACACGGGGAGTGTGGCTAAGTCAGGTAGGAGACCTGAGACAACTCCCCGTGCTTACCGTGGAGAGAGGTGGACTGGGCAGGCACCGTGTTATGCCATGAGGCGCACGGTGTCCACGGTGCGCAGGCATAGCCCAGTGCGTTACATCGCAGCGCCTCGTATCGGCCGGGCTAGAGTGGGCATCGAGTCAGGTGCCATGAAGCCGGCTCAGCGCATCTGGTCTCCAGTGCGTCTCCTCGGGCCGGGGTACATGGCACCAGCCCTACGCACGGTGTCTCCGGTTCGCCAACACAGCCCAGTGCGGTCTGTTCCACCTCGCCGCACTGGCCTGGCTAGGGGAGTATCCAGCCAGGTAAGGTTGTGCAGGCTCAGTTCTCGAGACCTCCAGTGCGCCTCCACGGTCCGGTCTATCCGGTGCCTCCTCCATGCACCAGGCCTCCGGTGGCAGCCCCATGCACCAGGCTGTCTCTCCGTCTCCTTCCTCCCGGGGCTCCCACCTGTCCGGCGCTGCCAGAGTGTCCCTCCTGTCCAGCGCTGCCAGAGTCTCCAGTCTGTCCTGAGCTGCCAGAGTCGCCCGTCTGTCCTGAGCTGCAAGAGTCGCCCGTCTGTCCTGAGCTGCCAGAGCCACCCACCAGTCAGGAGCTGCCAGAGCCGCCCGCCAATCAGGAGCTGCCAGAGCTGCCCGCCAGTCAGGAGCTGCCAGAGCCGCCCGCCAGTCAGGAGTTGCCAGAGCCGCCCGCCAGTCAGGAGCTGCCAGAGCCGCCCGCCAGTCAGGAGCTGCCAGAGTCGCCCGCCAGTCAGGAGCTGCCAGAGCCGCCCGCCAGTCAGGAGCTGCCAGAGCCGTCCGTCAGTCAGGAGCTGCCAGAGTCGCCCGTCACTCCGGCCCTGTCAGAGTCGCCCTTCACGCCAGCGCTGCCAGAGTCGCCCTTCACGCCAGCGCTGCCGGAGTCTCCCGCCCGTCCGGCGCTGCCGGAATCTCCCGTCCATTCGGGGGCTCGCTGCTAGGGTCCCCAGTCCGAGGTCGGCGGTGAGGGTCGCCGCTCTAAAGGCGCCACTGAGGCGGGGAAAGAAGCGGGCAAAGACTATGGTGGGGTCCACGTCCCGCGCCAGAGTCGCCACAGCATACAGACGCCCACCCAGACCCTCCCCTATAAGTTCAGGTTTTGCGGCCGGAGTCCGCACCTTTGGGGGGGGGTACTGTCACCCGTCTGTCCTGAGCTGCCAGAGTTGCCCATCTGTCCTGAGCTGCCAGAGTCGCCCGCCAGTCAGGAGCTGCCAGAGCTACCCACCAGTCAGGAGCTGCCAGAGCTCCTGATGACAGCAGGTGTCGTTCGTTGTCTCTGATTGAGAATCATACTTAGGTAGCCTTTTCCCACCTGTGTGGTGTGGGTGATTGTTTTCTGTTTTGTGTCTTCACCAGTTTCGTTTCGTGTCATTCTCTTTATTATTTTGGTTTTAGTCTTCTGCGCATTGGTCCTCCGATCCTTCATCCTCCTCAGACGAGGACGACGAATGTTACAATACTTTTGCAAGGCACTGTAATCTACAACTCAATAGGGGCTGATAGAAATCAAAATGTTTTTGTTTAATGATTTTATATTTGATTGTCATTATTTCTATATACAGTGAGGGAAAAAAAGTATTTGATCGCCTGCTGATTTTGTATATTATATATATATATATATATATATATTACATATATATTTTGTATGATATTGTTATACTGATAATTTCTTTGTCAGTGGGCAAACGTACAAAATCAGCAGGGGATCAAATACTTTTTTCCTTCACTGTACCTTACACTTTCTTGTTCTGAACTTCTAATTTGAGTGGGATCAGTGTGGCTTAGTGGGAATGGCTACAAGTGCAGCCACTCACCAATTTCACAGCTCCAACGCAGTTACACCTCTGACATATCGCCTAAATTAAAAGAATCATCTGCTATGTAGGTGTCAGTTATCACGGGTTAACGCTGAACTGATTGAATCTATAGTAAGCCTTTGTAGGTTCCAAGTCTTTCAAAATTGTTTTTACATTAGGCCTATGTCAAAGTAGGCTAGTATGGTGAATTAATGTTTTAGAATAATATGCTTATGTGTAAAGATTGTGGCTTATATTGCTTGATCCATTATGATTTATATCTTCTGAAACGCGCTCATGAGTTGGTTTAGGTTTTTAAAAAGCTGATGCTACATAAGTGACGTCTGACAAAGAGTGCAATTGAAATCAAGGTGAGATGCACATCCAAACTCTGATTTAAACGTTAGCAAACTATGGCAGTTCTATCCACTCAAGTTTTGAAGATCAGCCATGAAAACCTTTAGAAAACATGAGGTCATGTCCAAGCATTTCCCCAAAATCCAGCATGCTGTGATATATGAAGACTGAAATGTAGACTAAACAAATAAACAAAACGCTGATAACATAATCAGTCGTGGACTAGAGACAGGACCAGAGAGAAATCTACTCCTTACCAGCGATCCTCTGCTTCCAGATTCTCCTCTCTGACCTAGTTTGCCTTTCTGACCCTAAACAGACAATGAAATAGAGTGAAAGAGCGAGTGAGAGAGAAAAACAGAAAAAACACTAAATTCACATAGAAATGGCAAAAGGCCCTTTCAAAATGGCATGAGAATGGCTAATGCTCATGTATGAGTTGTGTATAGTTAGGTGTCAGGGTCATAAGTGGATAAATGTGCACTATCTGCACAGTTCAGTAACATGTTCACAGAAACACACAAACACAAAGACTATGCAATGTTTAGGTGGTGCAACAAATATGGTGATAATGTTTAACATCCTCACTTGATCTCCTTTGGATCCTTTGGGCCCGTGTTGTGCATGAGGTCCTGGATGTCCCTAGGACATCAGATCAGTGAACATCAGATAAAGGATAGGCAGACTTGATGAACAGCAACAAGTATACCATTATTAAGAGGACCAATGAATATAGTATATCTATAGTTCTAACACTAACACAAGTAAATGACCTCGACGAACCTGTACTCCTACACATTGCCTTGCTACCGGTACCCCATTCGTTATTATTATTCTAGCGTGTTACTTTTTATACTTTAGTGTATTTTGTCAATATTTTCTAAACCGCGTTGTTGATTAAGGTGCATGTGACAAATAAAATTGTATTTCATTTTATTTGAATCAATAAAAGTTTGAAAGACCTTTTATTTATATAGAATCTATTTTGACCTTCCTGGTTTGGAAATTTGACCATTTGGAAATAGGAACAGAGTGAACAATAAATTGGTGTCAAGCAAGACATTTGGAGAACAACAGTCAAATCGAATCAAATGTTATTTGTCACATACTGTACACATATTTATCCAATGTTATTGCGGGTGTAGCGAAATGCTCGTGTTCCTAGCTCCAACAATGCAGTGGTATCTAACAGTTCAGAACAATACACACAAATCTCAAAGTAAAATAATGGAATTAAAAAATATATAAATATTAGGATGAGCAACTTTGGAATGGCATTAACTAAAATACAGTAGAATAATGTATATACATATTAAATGAATAAAGCAGTATGTTTAAAGTGACTAGTGTTCCATTATTCATGTGACCAGTGATTCCATGTCTATGTACATAGGGCAGCACTCTCTAAGGTGCCGGTTTGAGGAACCGGGTGGTAGCCAGCTGGCTAGTCATGGCTATTTAAGTCTGATGATCTTGAGATAGAAGCTGTTTTTGACATTGGGTACTGTAAGTGTCCTGGAGGGCAGGCAGTGTGCCCCCGGTGATGCGTTGGGCAGATCGGACCACCCTCTGAAGAGCCCTGCGGTTGAGGGCGTACCAGGCTGTGATATAGCCCGACAGAATGCTTTCAATTGTGCATCTGTAAAAGACGGTCTTAGGGGCCAAGCCAAGTTTCTTCGGCCTCCTGAGTTTGAAGAGGTGCTGTTGCGCGTTCTTCACAACACTGTCTGTAAGGTTGGACCATTTCAGATTTTCCATTTTCACCTTCTCCACTGCGGTCTCATTGATATGGATAGGGTGGTGCTCCCCATGCTGTCTCCTGAAGTCCACGATCAGCTCATTAGTTTTGTTGACATTGAGGGAGAGGTTGTTTTCCTGGCACAACTCCGCCAGGGCTCTTACCTCCTACCTATAAGCTGCGTTGTCAATGTTGGTAATCAGGCCTACTACTGTTGTGCTGTCTGTAACCTTGATGACTGAATTGGAGACGTGCATGGCCACACAGAGGGGGCTGAGCATGCAGCCTTGGGGGGCCCCCGTGTAGAGGATCAGCGAAGTGGAGGTGTTGATTACTACCTTCACCACTTGAGGGCGGCCCATCAGGAAGTCCAGAACCCAATTGCACAGGGCGGGGTTAAGACACAGGGCCCCAAGATTGATGATTAGCATGGAGGGTACTATGGTGTTGAATGCTGAGCTATAGTCAATCAACAGCATTCTTACATAGGTATTCCTCTTGTCGAGATGGAAGAGGGCAGTGTGCAGTGCGATGGCGATTGCATCGTCTGTGGATCTATTGGGGTAGTATGCAAGTTGAAGTGGGTCTAGGGTGTCAGGTAAGGCGGAGGTGATATGGTCCTTGACTAGTCTCTCAAAGCACTTCATGATGACGGAAGTGAGTGCTACGGGGCGGTAGTCGTTTAGCTCAGTTACCTTTGCTTTTTTGGGTACAGGAACAATGGTGGACATCTTGAAGCAAGGGAGGACAGCAGATTGGGATAGGGAGAGATTGAATATGTCCATAAACACTCAAGCCAGCTGGTGTGAGCATGCTCTGAGGATGCGGCTAGGAATGCCGTCTGGGCCGGCAGCCTTGCGAGGGCTAACGCGTTTAAATGTATTACTCACGTCGGCCACGGAGAATGAGAGCCCACAGTCCTTGGGAGCGGGCCGCATCGGTGGCACTATGTTATCCTCAAAGTGGGCGAAGGTGTTTAGCTTGTCTGGGAGTAAGATGTCGGTGTCCGCGACGTGGCTGATATTTCCGTGATTGTCTGTAGCCCCTGCCACATACTTCTCGTGTCTGAGCTGTTGAATTGCGACTCCACTTTGTCTCTGTACTGACGTTTTGCCTGTTTGTTTGCCTGACGGAGGGAATAACTACAATGTTTGTATTCAACCATTTTCCCAGTCACTTTGATTGGTTAAATATGGTGGTTCATGCTTTCAGTTTTGTGCGAATGCTGCCATCTATCCATGTTTTATGGTTTGGGTAGGTTTTAATAGTTACAGTAGGAACAACCTCACCTATACACTTCCTGATGTACTCAGTCACAGTGTCCATCGTCCTTGTTATTCTCACAGGTAACCCAGAACAGATCCCAGTCCGCATGATCAAATCAAACTTGAAGCATGGATTCCGATTGGTCAGACCAGCGTAGAACATACCTTAGCACAGGTAATTCCTGTTTGAGTTTCTGCCTATATGAAGGGAGGAGCAGGATGGAGTCGTGATCTGATTTGCCAACGGGAGGGCTGGGAGGGCCTTGTTGCCATCCCAGAAGGGGGAGTGACAGTGGTCGAGAGTTTTTGATGCGCGAGTACTACAGGCAATGTGTTGATAGAACTTTGATAGTGTTTTCCTCAAATCTGCTTTGTTAAAATCCCCAACTACAATAAATGCGGCCTCAGGATATGTGGTTTCCAGTTTGCATAAAGCCCAGTGTAGTTCCTAAAGGGCCATAGTGGTATCGGCTTGAGTGGAAATGTACAGAGCTGTGACAATAACCGAAGAGAATTCTCTTGGGCTGTAATAGGGTCTGCATTTGATTGTGAGGTATTCTAAGTCGGGTGAGCAAAAGGACTTGAGTTCCTGTACGTTATCACATCCCACCATGAGTAGTTAATCATGAAACATACAATACCCCTTTCTTCTTCCCGGAAAGTTCTTTATTCCTTTCTGCGCGATGTTCTGAGAACTCAACTGGCTGTATGGACGGGGACAGTATATTCGGAGAGAGCCATGATTTTGTGAAACAGAGTATGTTACATTCCCTGATGTCGATCTGGAAGTAGATCCTCACCCTGAGCTCATCTACTTTCATGTCCAGGGACTGAACATTAGCGAGTAATATACTCAGAAGTGGTGGATGGTGTGCATTCCTCCTAAGTCGGACTAGAAGTCCACTCCGATTATGTCTTCTCCGCTGGCTGCGAGGAGCAGCCTCTGGGATGAGTTAAATTGCCCTGGGGGGTAGGAACATAGTATCCAATTCGGGAAAATTGTATTTCTGGTCGTAATGCTGTCCAAAAGTTATTTCTGGCTGCATGTATTAACGCAAAAAACCTTTTGGGCTAATAATGTAAGATATAACAAAGAAAAACAAAATACTGCAAAGTTGCTTAGGAGCTAGAAGCAGAGCTTCCATGTCTGTCATTTACAATTTATTTGGGCCCAAGACCCCATGCAGAATTCGAGGGTGGGTACATGGGTGGATAGCTTTCAAATTTAAAGTTTTAAGGGACACACATGGAATACATTGCCCAGCAAAATTCTTACTTGCAGGTTCCTTCTCGACAATGAAACAACAATAAGAAATAATAAAAGATAATAAGAGTTATGAACATAAACTAAATGACAGAAGAATAGAATAATACATCTTAGCATAAGTAAATTACAGGAATGCACAATTTATAGTCCAATATTTACAAGTGTATTGGGGAAGAGTCTGGTAGCAGCGGTTAAGCATGAATGTATACAGTTGAATTCGGAAGTTTATATACACCTTAACCAAATACATTTAATTCAACTCAGTTTAGAGAATGATTTACTTTTATTTATTTCATCACATTCCCAGTGGGTCAGAAGTTTACATACACCCAATTAGTATTTGGTAGCATTGCCTTTAAATTGTTTAACTTGGATCAAATTTTCAGGTAGCCTTCCACAAGCTTCCCACAATAAGTTGGGTGCGTTTTGGCTAGGTCCTCCAGACAGAGCTGGTGTAACGGAGTCAGGTTTGTAAGCCTCCTTGCTCGCACACACTTTTTCAGTTTTGCCCACAAATTGTCTATGGGATTGAGGTCAAGGCTTTGTGATGGCCACTCCAATACCTTGACTTTGTTGTCCTTCAGCCATTTTGCCACAACTTTCTAAGTATGCTTGGGGTCATTGTCCATTTGGAAGACCCATGTCAATTTAGAAGACCCAAGACGGATGTCTTGAGATGTTGCTTCAATATATCTACATCATTTTACTTCCTCATAATGCCATCTATTTTGTGAAGTGCACCAGACGCTCCTGCAGCAAAGAATCCCCACAACATGATGCTGCCACCCCCGTGCTTCACGGTTGGGATGGTGTTCTTCGGCTTGCATGCCACCACCTTTTTCCTCCAAACATAACGATGGTCATTATGTCAAAACAGTTCTATTTTTGCTTCATCAGACCAGAAGACATTTCTCGAAAAAGTACGATCTTGTCGCCATGTGCAGTTGCAAACCGTAGTCTGGCTTTTTTTATGCCGGTTTTGGAGCAGTGGCTTCTTCCTTGCTGAGTGGCCTTTCAGGTTATGTCGATATAGGACTCTTTTTACTGTGGATATAGATACCTTTGTACCTGTTTCCTCCAGCATCTTCACAAGGTCCTATGTTGTTGTTCTGGGATTGATTTGCACTTTTTGCAAAGTCCATTAATCTCCAGGAAACAGAACGAATCTACCTCCTGAGAGGTATGATGGCTGGTGGTCCCATGGTGTTTATACTTGCATGCAATTGTTTGTACAGGTGAACATGGTAACTTCAGGGGTTTGGAAATTGCTCCCAAGGATGAACCAAACTTGTGGAGGTCTACAATTTATTTTCTGAGGTCTTGGCTGATTTCTTTAGATTTTCCTAAGATGTCAAGCAAAGAGGCACTGCGTTTGAAGGTAGGCCTTGTAATACATCCACAGGTACACCTCCAATTGACTGAAATGATATCATTTAGCCTATCAGAAGCTTATAAAGCCATGACATCATTTTCTGGAATTTTCCAAGCTGTATAAAAGGCACAGTCAACTTAGTGTAAGTGAACTTCTGACCCACTGGAATTGTGATACAGTGAATTCTAAGTGAAATAATCTGTCAGTAAACAATTATTGGAAAAATTACTTTTGTCCTACCTGACTTGCCAAAACTCTAGTTTGTTAACAAGACATTTGTGGAGTGGTCGAAAAACGAGTTTTAATGACTCCAACCTAAGTGTTTTTAAACTTCGGACTTCAACTGTATGTGTGTGTATGCCTGTGTGAGTGTGTGCTAAGGTGCGGAGAATCAGAGCAGGTGGTCAGTCCAGTTCAATTGTTCAGCAGTTGGATGTCTTGGAAATAGAAATTGTCTCTGAACCTGTTGGTAACAGACCTCATGCCCCGACTCCGTCTGCATGATGGTAAAGCAGAGAACAGCTCGTTGCTGGGGTGTTTGGGGTCCTTGATGATGCTGCCTGCCTTCCTCAGGACCTGTTTCAAGTATATGCACTGGATGGGTGGGAGCACGGTCCCAGTGATGTTCACGACCCGCTGTAGGACCTTGCAGTCATGACAGGAGCAATTCCCGTACCAGACCACGATGCAACCATTCAGGAAGCTCTCGATGGTGTAGTGGTAGTATTTGGAGAGGACGTGGGGCGGCATGACACATTTCTTCAGCCACCTTATGAAGTAGAGACGCTGTTGTGCCCTCTTGACAAGAGTGGTGGTGATGTTGGTCTCCTTAAAGCAGGTGGGGACTACAGCCTGGGAAATGTACAGGTTGAGAGATGTCAGAGAAGACTTCACTCTGGGGACGCGGCCAGGGATGCCATCTGGGCCGGCGGTTTTGTAAGTATTCACTCTTTTGAGAGTTTTCCTCACATAAGCCTCGTAGAGCGAAAGCACCTGGTCATCCGGAGCAGTGAGACTCTTCCTGGATGGCTCTATATTGTCTGCCTTGAAGCGATCATAGAATGTGTTAAGCTTGTCTGGGAGGGAAGCGTCTGTGGGCACTGCACAGCTGGATTTGCCTTTTTAGTCTGTAATCGTCTGTAGTCAGTTGTCGAACATCAATTCAAGTTTGAATCTCTATAGTCTCTTTGCGTCCCCAATGGATTATGCGTCATGCCCCACCAAGTCATCAGGGTTCGTTCTGCTGCAGTACGAGCTCTCAGCATTGTACGGTTATCTCCGTTCATTCAGGGTTTTTGTTTGGGGTATGTCCGGATTGTCAATCACCACCTTCCGGAGACACCTGAAACCCCACCTCTTTAAGGAATACCTAGGATAGGATAAAGTAATCCTTCTCACCCCCCCCCCCCCTTAAATGATTTAGATGCACTATTGTAAAGTGGCTGTTCCACTGGATGTCATAAGGTGAATTCACCAATTTGTAAGTCGCTCTGGATAAGAGCGTCTGCCAAATGACTTAAATGTAATGTAAATGTAAATGTTCTTGTGGGTCATCATCAACACATTTCCTAATGAAGCCTGTGACTGACGATGTACAGTATATTTGTCAATGTTGATTAATGAGTCCTGGGTGGATGAATCTATTAATATATTCCAATCAATATTCTCAGCATAGAGTCTGCCTCGTAAATCCAGCGCCTCACAATTGTTTGTGTTGGTGGCTCTATGGTGTGTTGGTCCAAGCACATTTGGGCTCGGGGGTAGGTTGATTATTTTATTTTGTACGAATGAGAAATATGTTTGTTGTGTCTGCGCAGTCACAATGTAAAAATCTATAAAACAGTTTGTTTTTAAGAATACAGGTTTTTGTGGTGTATTCATGCTGTATATTCTATACTCCCTGTTGCACAATGCATTTCTATACAGTACAGTTATGACTGATTTGGCTCATTAATGCCAATGATTTGCAGGCATGCTTGGGTGCACAATCCCATGTTTGCAATGTAAAATGTAAATACATATTGATGTGTAAATCATAGCTTCAACAGATCCACACTCACAGGTTGTCCAGGGGCTCCAGGTTTGCCTCTCCCTCCGTCCACACCTTGTTGCCCCTTAGGAACAGTAAAACATTGTCAGCTACAATAAAACATATGCAACAGGACAGTAATACAAAAAGACATGCATGAGGAGAGTACTGTATAGTTGGTATGCCTGTAATGTGGTGCAACCGGTTGCACTATAGTATTACTACACCATACTGTTCTAAAAACTTGCTGGGAGAACACCGAGCCTCTAGCAGCCCCCAACCAATAAGGAACATGACAAGCAAAGGCAGAACAAACTAGCCGAGTGCTAAATAGATTAGACAGATACAATTATTTGCTATCATCAACTTTAATGCCATGTTTAGTAAATAAAGCTGGGATAGACATTCAGATTCACTTCATTATAATTAACACAGCATAAAATCACAAGATAATACTGTAGATAAAAACAACACCCCCACTTCTTAGATTTTAAAAATATTTTAACCAGCTAGTTTTAAACTATACCTGATCTGATATCAATAACTGAAGACGTATTATTTGGGGGTGGATTTTAGATTTTAAAAATATTTTAACCAGCTAGTTTTAAACTATACCTGATCTGATATCAATAACTGAAGACGTATTATTTGAGGGTGGATTGCAACTCAGTCAAACTTCAAAGGTAGCATTAAGCACACTTCGTCAGAGGTGTCATACCAGGGGAGCGTGGCAATTGGGGCATTAATGTGCTCATGGGTCGGACATGATTGTGTTCAAGTGCTTTTTAAGTGTGACCTTTTCTTCAAACAATAACATGTAAGTTGCTTTCCCTTTGTTAGACTGAGTAAGAGAGTAGCAGATGGGTTCTGTAAACCTTTTTTATTTCACCTTTATTTAACCCGGTAGGCCAGTTGAGAACAAGTTTTCATGTACAACTGCGACCCGGCCAAGATAAAGCAAAGCAGTGCGACACAAACAACACAGAGTTAGGAAAAAAATCTATATAGAGTGTGTGCAAATGAGATAAAATTAGAGAGGTAAGAAAATAGGCCATAGAGGCTAAATAATTACAATTTAGCAATTAAACTGATAGATGTGCAGAAGATCAATGTGCAAGTACTGGGGTGAAAAGGAGCAAAACAAATGTTAAATAACAATATGGGGATGAGGTTGTAGGATGGGCTATATACAGCTGGGCTATGTACAGATGCAGTGATCTGTGAGCTGCTCTGACAACAGATGCTTAAAGTTAGTGAGGGAGATATGAGTCTCCAGCTTCAGTGATTTTGGCAGCAGAGAACTGGAAGGAAAGGCGGACAAAGGAGGAATAGGCTTTGGGGGTGACCATTGAAATATACCTGCTGGAGCGCGTGCTACGGGTGGGTGCTGCTATGGTGGCCAGTGTGCTAAGGTGGGGCTTTACCTAGCAAAGACTTGTAGATGACCTGGAGCCAGTGGGTTTGGCGATGAATATGAAGCGAGGGCCAGCCAACGAGAGCATACAGGTCACAGTGGTGAGTAATATATGGGGTGTTGGTGACAAAACGGATGGCACTGTGATAGACTGCATCCAATTTGCTGAGTAGAGTGTTGGAGACTATTTTATAAATGACATCGCCGAAGTCGACGATCTGTAGGATAGTCAGTTTTACGAGGGTATATTTGGTAGCATGAGTGAAGGATGCTTTGTTGTGAAATAGAATGCCGATTCTATATTTAATTTTGGATTGGAGATGGTTAATGTGAGTCTGGAAGGAGAGTTTTAGTCTAACCAGACACCTAGGTATTTGTAATTGTCCACATATTCAAGTCAGAACCGTCCAGAGTGGTGATGCTGGATGGGTGGGCAGGTGCGGGCAGCGATTGTTTGAAGAGCATGCATTTAGTTTTACTTGCATTTAAGAGCAGTTGGAGGTCACGGAAGGAGAGTTGTATGGCATTGAAGCTCGTCTGGAGGTTAGTTACCAGCGTTCAAATAAGTGCCAGAAGTATACAGAATGGTGTCATCTGCGCAGAGGTGGATCAGAGAATCACCAGCAGCAAGAGCGACTTCATTCATGTATACAGAGAAAAGAGTCGGCCCGAGAAAAGAACCCTGTGGCATCACCATAGAGACTGCCAGAGGTCCGGACAACAGGCCCTCCGATTTGACACACTGAACTCAGTCTGAAAAGTAGTTGATGAACCATGCGAGGCAGTAATTTGAGAAACCAAGGCTGTTGAGTCTGCCGATAAGAATGTGGTGATTGACTTAGTCGAAAGCCTTGGCCAGGTCGATGAATACGGCTGCACAGTACTGTCTTTTATCGATGGCGGTTATGATATCTTTTAGAACCTTGAGCGTGGCTGAGGTGCAACCATGACCAGCTCGGAAACCAGATTGCAAAGTGGAGAAGGTACGGTGGGATTAGAAATGGTCTGTGATCTGTTTGTTAACTTGGCTTTCGAAGACCTTAGAAAGGCAGGGAAGGATAGATATAGGTCTGTAACCGTTTGTGTCAGAGTGTCTCCCCCTTTGACGAGGGGGATGACCGCGGCAGCTTTCCAATCTTTTTTGGATCTCAGACGATACTTAAGAGGTTGAACAGGCTAGTAATAGGGGTTGCAACAATTGCGGTGGATCATTTTAGAAAGAGAGGGTCCAGATTGTCTAGCCCAGCTGATTTGTAAGGGTTCAGATTTTGCAGCTCTTCAGAACATCAGCTATCTGGATTTGGGTGAAGGAGAAATGGGGGAGGTTTGGGCAAGTTGCTGTGGGGGGTGCAGGGCTGTTGACCGGGGTAGGAGTAGCCAGGTGGAAAGCATGGCCAGCTGTAGAAAAAAGCTTACTGAAATTCTCAATTATCTTGGATTTATCGGTGGTGACAGTGTTTTCTAGCCTCAGTGCAGTGGGCAGCTGGGAGGAGGTGCTGTTATTCTCCATGGACTTTACATTGTCTCAGAACTTTTTGGAGTTTGTGCTACAGGATGAAAATTCTTGTTAAGAAAGCAAAGGCTAGCTTTTTCAAACTGCCTGTGTATATTGTAAACTTTGGTTTACTGCCAGTCTCAAAAAATCCCACACTCCTGAATTGTGCTAATTACAAAAGGTTTAAGAACAAATTCACCCATCTACTTCGGGTTTCCAAAATGTTTTCCAAATTCCAAGAATCCTCAAACAATATAAAGTCAACTTGGAAAATCATCAATCAACTACTGAATAATTTAAGGTTGGAAATAAGTTCCATAGTTATGCTGATGTTCTCATGTGAATGTAATAACTTTTTTTGTGAATGTGGGTTCCACTCTGTCAAAGAAAATCTGAATCCTCTGACGCTCATCGGATGTGGCAGGGCTTGCACACTATCACATGGATTACAAAGGGAAACCCACCTGCGAGCTGCCCAGGCACAAGCACATATCAGATGAGCTAAATGCCTTCTATGCTCGCTTCGAGGCAAGCACTACAGTGAACCATGCATGAGAGCACTAGCTGTTCCGGACAACTGTGTGATCATGCTCTCCGTAGCCGATGTAAGAACTTTAAACAGGTTAACGTGTACTCAGAGCATGCTCTGACCAGTTGGTCAGTATATTCACTGATATTTTCAACCTCTTCCAGACTCAATCTGCCAATCCCCACGTTTCAAGCAGACCACCATAGTCCCTATGCACAAGCACGCCAAGGTAACCTGTCGAAATTACTGTAGCACTCACATCTGTAGCCATGAAATTCTTTGAAAGGCTGGTCATGGCTCACATCAACACCACCATCCCAGACAACCTGGACTGACTCCAATTCATGTACCGCCCCAAAAGATCCACAGATGACACAATCTCTATTGCAGTGTATGTTTTCGAAAATCTAATCAAACACTTCATGTGAGCTCATATTGCGCAACATTTCAGGAGTCTATGCAATTGCGGGAGATAACAGATAAATAGAGGAGGGTCCCATCAGCTTTCTATAGGCTAGGCCTACTGTTTTTATTTCTCAACTTTCCTAATATTAAGCACATTGCTTATATTTACAAACAGGAGTATAGCCAACCTGGCTGGCATGAAAATAAACCATGGGGAAAAGCATCCGCCATTCGCTATTTAAGTGCATAGTATTTTTTCCCGCTGCCCCTGTTTCGATACAGGTGCATGACAATCATCCATTCTAAATCATAACAAATGTTACACACATATATTATTTAGTATATATATATTTATCTTGATTTAACTTGGCAAGTCAGTTAAGAACACATTCTTATTTTCAATGACAGCCTAGGAAAAGTGGGTTAACTTCCTTTTTCAGGGGCAGAATGACATATTTTTTATTACCTTGACAGCTCAGGGATTTGATCTTGCAACCTTTCGGTTACAAATCCAACACTCTTACCACTAGGCTACCTGCCACCCCAATTTAGTATATGTAGAGACAAGATCAAATCAAGTATAGTCTGATGGGTGACAATATTAGCCTTTAACTTGTGAATTAAATATATTATAATTTGAGAATGATGCCTAACATAAGAAACAATGCCTTTTTTTGACACTTGTTTGAATCATAGTTGCGCTCCTGTAGCCTAGCCCATAGGCCTATATGTTTGTATCACAACTAAAATAGACAAATAACTTCTTAAAATGAAGCACATTAACCTTTTATAACTAGGGGGCGCTATTTTAATTATTGGATGAAAAACGTTCCCGTTTTAAACAAGATATTTTGTCACGAAAAGATGCTCGACTATGCATATAATTGACAGCTTTGGAAGGAAAACACTCTGACGTTTCCAAAACTGCAAAGATATTGTCTGTGAGTGCCACAGAACTGATGTTACAGAAAAAAAACAGATAAAAATCCAATCAGGAAGTGCCGCATTATTTGAAACCGCCTCATGGCAATGACTCCTTATATGGCTGTGGAGGAGCTAGGAGTCAGCTTACGTTTTCCACATTTTCCCCAAGGTTTCTGCAGCATTGTGACGTATTTGTAGGGGTATCATTGGAAGATTGACCATGAGAGACTACATCCACCAGGTGGTCGCTTGGTGTCCTCTGTCGCAATTATTGCGTAATCTCCAGCTGCAGTATTTTTCCGTTTGCCTCTGATGAGAAACCGACTGCCACGAATGATTTTTCATCGAATAGAATTGTGAAAAACACCTTGAGGATTGATTCTAAACAACATTTGCCATGTTGCTGTCGATATTATGGAGCTAATTTGGAAAAGAGTTTGGCGTTGTGTTGACTGCATTTTCATTTTTTTTCTTAGCCAAACGTGATGAACAAAACAGAGCTATTTCTCTTACACAAATAATCTTTTTGGAAAAAATGAACATTTGCTATCTAACTGAGAGTCTCGTCATTGAAAACATCTAAAGTTCTTCAAAGGTAAATTATTTTATTTGAATGCTTTTCTTGTTTTTGTGAAAATGTTGCCTGCTGAATGCTAGGCTTAATGCTATGCTAGGCTATCAATACTCTTACACAAATGCTTGTGTAGCTTTGGTTGAAAAGCATATTTTGAAAATCTGAGATGACAGTGTTGTTAACAAAAGGCTAAGCTTGTGTTTCAATATATTTATTTCATTTCATTTGCGATTTTCATGAATAGGAAACGTTGCGTTATGGTAATGAGCTTGAGGCTATGATTACGCTCCCGGATACGGGAGTATCTGCTTTACAAAGGGTGTAGAGCCTAACTGGCATATATAAGCAGTGAGTGAGTTTCAAGTTTGGGGAAGATAATTTACCATAAAAATGTTGATTGCACCAAGCTCTCTGTTTGAACTACTGTCACACAGCTGAGATACCCATGCATACCCCACAAGACATGCCACCAGAGGTCTCTTCACAGTCCCCAAGTCCAGAACAGACTATGGGAGACGCACCATACTACATAGAGCTATGCCTACAAGGAACTCTATTCCACATCAAGTAACTTATGCAAGCAGTAAAATTTGATTTAAAAAACAGATAAAAATAAACCTTATGGAACAGTGGGGACTGTGAAGCAACACACACATAGGCACAGACACATGCACACATGATAACATACGCACTATACACACATAGATTGTGTTGTAGATATGTGGTAGTGGTGTAGGTGCCTGAGGGAACACAGTGTGTTGTGAATGTATAGTAATGTTTTTAAAATTGTATAACTGCCTTAATTTTGCAGGACCCCAGGAAGAGGATCCATAATAAATACAAATACAAACACTAGAACCATTAAATCATCCATTTTGACTGCTCATACATTTTTAAGTCATGACCCCCCCCCCGTCCTTTACTTTTCCTAAAATAGTCTATATAACACACTGTTGTTGTGAGAATCTTAAAATCACAAACAGAACTGGAGATATAACCAGTTTTAGGAGGGTGTGTCATTTTTTTGAATGGTTTTCCCCCATTGTCCCTCCTCTCATCAGTCGGACCTGCTTACAAAGAAGAAGTCTGGCCAGCACCATGAACAAAGTGAAACGGGGGCTCCCTCCCTCTGCGCAAAATAAGGCACCTGCACAGTCGCTGTACAATGGTGCTTACTAGACTATATTGATCTTGTCTATGTTGAATAGATCATTTAAACATTCACAGTGTAGGTTGGAAAAAGTATGTGAACCCCTAGACTAATGACTTCTTCCAAAGCTAATTGTAGCCAGGAGTTAGATAACCTGCAGTCCAATCAATGAGACAAGATTGGAGATGTTGGTTAGAGCTGCCTTGCCCTAAAAAAACACTCACAAAATTTGAGTTTGCTATTCACAAGAAGCATTGCCTGAAGTGAACCAAGACCTAAGATTAAGAATTGCTGACTTGCATAAAGCTGGAAAGGGTTACAAAAGTATCGCTAAAAGCCTTGTGTCACGCCCTGACCTGAGTATTCTTTGTTTTCTTTATATATTTTGGTTAGGTCAGGGTGTGACATGGGTGATGTGTGTGTTTTTGTACTGTCTAGGGGTTTTATAGGTTTATGGGGTTGTTTACCATCTAGGTGTTTATGTATGTCTGTGGTTGCCTAGATTGGTCCTCAATTAGAGGCAGCTGTTTATCGTTGTCTCTCATATTTAGGCAGCCATCTTCTTTGGGTATTTTGTGGGTTATTGTCTATGTGATGTTGCATGTTTGCGCTCAGTATTTATAGCGGTCACGGTTGTGTTGATATTTTGTTTGTTTCGTGTACTTTGTGTTTGTTTTCATCTATCATTAAAGGGATGTATTCACATCACGCTGCGCTTTGGTCTCCTCAAAACGACGATCGTGGCACCTCGATAATCATCAGTCACGGTAAGACAAATTGTCTATAAATGGAGAAAGTTCAGCACTGTTGCTACTATCCCTAGGAGTGGCCATCCTGCAAAGATGACTACAAGAGCACAGCTCAGAATGCTTAATGAGGTTAAGAAGAATCTTAGTGTCAGTTAAAGAATTACATAAATTTCTGGAACATGCTAACATCTCTGACGAGTCTACGATATGTAAAACACTAAACAAGAATGAACACACACTGGACACTGAATGTCCTTAAGTGGCCCACCCAGAGCCCGGACTTGAACCCGATTGAACATCTCCGGAGAGACCTGAAAATAGTTGTGCAGTGACGCTCCCCATCCAACCTGACAGGGCTTGAGAGGATCTGCAGAGAAGCATGGGAGAAACTCCCCAAATACAGTTGTGCCAAGAAGACTCAAGGCTGTAAAGGGTAAAGGGTCTGAATAATTATGTAAATGCTTGTGCAAGGCTGCACTAAACATTTGACCTAAGTTAAACAATTTAAAGTCAATGCTACCAAATACTTGTCACGCCTTGGTCTTAGTATTTTGTGTTTTAGTTAATTAGTTGGTCAGGCCAGGGTGTGACATGGGTTTATTGTTTGTTGTATTCTTAGTGGGGTTTTTTAGTTATTGGGATTGTAGCTGATTAGGGGTGTGTTACATAGGTTTGGCTGCCTGAGGCGGTTCTCAATCAGTCATGTGATTCTTCTTGTCTCTGATTGGGAACCGTATTTAGGTAGCCTGGGTTTCACTTTGTATTTCGTGGGTGATTGTTCCTGTCTCTGTGTTAGTGTTTCACCAGACAGGCTGTATAGGTTTTTCACGTTCCGTTTGTCGTTTTTTGTTTTTTCATGTATCGTCGTTTGTTCAATTAATAAACATGAGTAACCAACACGCTGCATTTCGGTCCGACTCTCTTTCGACAAACGAAGAACGTTGTTACAATACTAACTGAGTGTATGTAAACTTCTGACCCACTGGGAATGTGATGAAAGAAATCAAAGCTGAAATAAATCATTCTCTCTACTATTATTCTGACATTTCACATTCTTAAAATAAAGTGGTGATCCTAACTGACCTAAAACAGGGGATTTTTACTAGGAATAAATGTCAGGAAACTGAGTTTTCAGATATGTTTCTATTGTTGTCAAAGTCGTTTTCATCTCAAGTTAAAGCTAATTGTTAGCTAGCTAGCTAACAATAGCTGGATGGCTTGCTAGCTAACGTTACGTGTATGATCTGTGTAGTAATATTATTAGTATCTCATATCCATTTGCATTGCTAGTTATAGCCTAATGGCAGCGAGCTAGCTAACATCGAAGCTGGTTGGTTATATTTAGCTACCTGCAGATTCATGTATTGTAGTAACGTTATGAGTTGGGATTATGTTTCATTGTTTAGCTAGCTACATGTCTAAACAAAAGATTCCCCAATGCAAGTAACCATTTCACTATACCTTTTACAACTTCTGCATCCTGTGGACAAATTTACATATGATTTCATATAGTGTGTGTTTACTAGAGATGGTAATGTGAAAAACAACATGACCTGCACCAAAGTCATATTAAGATATGTAGGAGCCTCCCGAGTGGCGCAGCAGTCAAGGGCTCTGCATTGCAGTGCTAGAGGTGTCACTACAGACCCGGGTTCGATCCCAGTCTGTGTCGCCGTGACCAGGAGACCCATGAGGCGGTGCACAATTGGCCCGTTAGGGGAGGGTTTGGCCGGCCTGGGATATCCTTGTTCCATCGCGCTCTAACAGTTCCTTGTTGGAGGGCCCGGGCGTAGTGCTCGCTGACTTCTGTCGCCAGCTGCATGGTGTTTCCTCCGACACGGCTGGCTTACCGGTTAAGTGGGCATTGTGTCAAGTAGCAGTGCGGCTTGGCTGGGTTGTGTTTTGGAGGATGCACGGCTCTCAGCCTTCGACCTCTCCCTAGTCTGTACGGGAGTTGCAGCGATGAGACAAGACTAACTTCCAATTGGATACCATGAAATTGGGGAGAAAATAAAAGATTGCTCTTCAACTGACTGTGCTCCTGCATGTAAATATTTGGATTGATATGGATTTGACATTTAAAAAATATATACTGTAGATCTGGTTAAGAAGCTAAATTTTAAAGTTGCCTTTTTCTACAGAAAATAGACTGATTGACTGAATAATCTTTTTATATTTTTTGATTATGGTGATATTATTTATCAAAGTGCAGCTACTACTTCTCCTAAACCTTTGGATGCCATCTACCATTGTGCCCGTCATTTCGTTAACAGGTGAAAGCTTTTATTAACATGATTATTTTTTAAATGTAACTTTTATCCTTTTTCTCCCCAATTTTGTGATGACCAAATGGTAGTTACAGTCTTGTCCCATTGCTGCAACTCCCGTATGGATACGGGAGAGGAGAATATCGAAAACCATGCGTCCTCCGAAACACGGCCCTGACAAGCCGCACTGCTCGCTTAACCTGGAAGCCAGCCGCACCAATGTGTTGGAGGAAACACCGTACAACTGGTGTCAGTGTGCATGCGCCCAGCCTGCCACAAGGCGTCGCTAGAGCGCAATGGGACAAGGACAACTGTTGCGGCCACTTGGGATCGAACCCAGGTCTGTAGAAATGCCACTCGGGAGGCCCTATAGGTGACAGTTTTGATACTTATCATAGTTTATGAAGTAGAGCCTTGTGACCAAAAAGGAAGTAATGTAAAGGTCTTCGGGTCTTTAGGGAAGTCCAGACAACAACATAGACCTCTACATTACTCCCTTTTTGTTTACAAGGCCCTGCTTCATAAACTTCTGTCTAATCTAACTTTGCTGTTGAAGTATAGGCATCTGAGTTGCCTAACCCGTTCAGAGGATTGGGTAACTCTTGAGGTTGCTGTGTTTTAATGCACTGTATTGTTGGAATAATATACATTTCATCTTGATGTTCTGGTGCCGTTTGGGCAATTTAAAGTTTTGATTGGGGACTAATTTGTGGAGGAATATAACTCTTGTTCTGGGTGATGGGATTTTTTATTTATTTGTTCTTCCCATTAATGTATTTTTGTAAATCTGGGGATCCAAGATCTTTTACATATTATCGTCCAATAACTGTACTGATGTTTTTTTTAAACCAACACTTCTATATGAGCACCAATATGGTTTTCATAAGCACTACCACACAGATGTGTCTTTTACAACTTGTGGAAAAATCTTTACAGCCCTGAACAACAATGAATACACTCTTGGCATCTTTTTAGATTGATCAAAATCATCCGACATGGTTGATTGTGAAATATTACTATATTGCATTATTACAGTTTTCATGATTTTACATATAAATGGCTATATAATTATGTTTATGATAGAGAACAATTTGTATATGCAAATGGTTGTGCACCTACCATGGCCAAGATATTATGTTGCATTCCACAGGGTTCAATCCAAAGATCTTGCTACTTTGTCTTCTACCGTAATTCCCATTCTTTTTGCTAATGATTTTATCACTCTAGAATTTTGCTTCGCTAATCAATGAAGCAAACTCGTGCATGGCCAAGTTTTCTGAATGGTTCCAGATTTTTTTAACATTTAAAGATTATTAATTTATCTTCATTGTATTCACTGGTAAGAATAAGAAATAGCAAACAATAGAATAGAAAAATCTCACTTTGGGGGAATAAAATGGACCAGGTTTCATCCACTCGATTCCTAGGTGTTTCAATTGATAAAAAGTTATAAATCATATTCATTTTGTTTGCAGCGAAGTATCATCAGAATGAATAGTGGTTTGGTTCATCAGGCTTGCTTCCTAATACTACATTACAGATTAATTTACCCATTTCTCATTTACTGCAGTATTGTCTAGGACAGTACATATACTGTATGCTTCCAACCTACACAAATTATTCTTCACACCAAATAAATTTACAAGACGAGCCACCCCCTTTAACTACTTGGCTCCATCGGTCCCTCTGTTTTAAGAAACTGAATATATTGTATATCTACAACATTTAATATACCACAATTATGCACCTTCATGTACAAATACCCCCCAAACAGCCTACCTAAACCCTTCAATGGATTCTTCCAGGTTAATTCCCAAACCCATGCATACAACACAAGACACTGCGATAACCTGCATCCTCCCATTGCCGCACCTCACAGTCCATTCTCTATCAGATACAGGTTCCATACTCTGGAATTCCTGCATAGACTAGGGGTTAACCAAACTACCCAGTATTGTCTCCTGACCCCTCCTGTCTCAGCCTCCAGTATTTATGCTGCAATAGTTTGTGCCGGGGGGCTAGGGTCAGTTTGTTATATCTGGAGTACTTCTCCTGTCCTATCCAGTGTCCTGTGGGAATTTAAGTATGCTCTCTCTAATTCTCTTTCTCTCTCTCAGAGGACCTGAGCCCTAGGACCATGCCTCAGGTCTACCTGACATGATGACTCCTTGCTGTCCCCAGTCCACCTGGCCGTGCTGCTGCTCCAGTTTCAACTGTTCTGCCTTATTATTATTTGACCATGCTGGTCATTTATGAACATTTGAACATCTTGGCCATGTTCTGTTACAATCTCCACCTGGCACAGCCAGAAGAGGACTGGCCACCCCTTATAGCCTGGTTCCTCTCTAGGTTTCTTCCTAGGTTTTGGCCTTTCTAGGGAGTTTTTCCTAGCCACCGTGCTTCTACACCTGCATTGCTTACTGTTTGGGGTTTTAGGCTGGTTTTCTGTACAGCACTTTGAGATATCAGCTGATGTACGAAGGGCTATATAAATAAATTTGATTAGATATAGTCTCCTCCATGCAGTTTTTTTATCTGTAGTGTTATGTATTTCACTTGTTTTCTTTGGTGCAAATAAATAAAACCTAAAAACCCAAATAAGCTAGTTAATGTTGCTAATAAAGTTAGATAGTTTCACCAATGAAGGATTCAAGCAAGCTAACACCTACGCTGGGGATATTACAAGACATGCTACTGCAAACAACAGTTTTTTTGTAATTATAAAAAAACAGATTTGTTGTCATGTTTAGGTTGAAAAGGTGAATGTTCAGTGGTGAATGAACAACTCGGCAACTTGGATAACAAAATGTTCTCAGAGTTTCACACTTGTAATTATGACTTGGAGTTTCGTTCAAGTGAAACTTCAGAGTCAACTCTGAACTTCAGATAATTCCGACAGCTTGTAAAGGCCCCATATGACATCAGTTGCAAAGTGCATATAAAACACATCAAGTGTGCACATGTTGTGTAGGGTGCACAAATTGAATTTGAGAGCGTGCAAGTGTGTCATTGGGAACAGAAAATCATTGCAGCATCCAATAAATGAGTCTGAGAGTGAAGATATTTCCCCCCTGAAGAAATAAAGATTCAGAAGTTGTTGCAAATATACCCTGCCCGGATGTCTCTTCTCACACACACATTTTAATTTTACTCTTCAAAATCCATCTCGCTCTAGCCGAGTGGATCTCTTGCTATAATATTTTACAGGTAGGTGTCAGTGTCAAAATTCTACCCAATGAGAGAGTTTATTCCAGGCTACTGAAATGCAATTGGTCAGGAATTTCTGTACCAATCAGCTGGTTGACTGGTTTGTTTAAATGCAGATTCATAACACTTACTGGGTATCCTGGATCCCCTAACTCTCCTCTCTCTCCTCTGTCTCCTGGAGGACCCTGATCAAAAACAGAAGAATACGTTGATATTAAAGACCCTCAGAACCGTATTGGAATTAGTAATGAAAGATGAGAGAAGATAATAGTAACTCACTCTGTCGCCTGGAGGACCAGTAGGACCCTCAACCTTCCCATCATCCCCCTGCTCGCCCTAATATAAAGAAACAATGTTAGTGGAGCCATTCAATGGAAGACAATACAATTTACCTCTCACAGATTGCTCACTGAAAGTGTACTGTTTCTTCAAAGAATGTTGGTTAGTGTCCTGAATGATCCCACTGTAACTGTGTACACATGTCAGATGTGTGTACACATGTCAGATGTGTGTACACATGTCAAAAACTCAAAAACATATCACATCAGTGCATGAAGCAGATATGGTTTTCGCTCTCACTCTGCAAAATAAAAGCTTTGCAGTGCTTACGCAATGCTTAAATGACTAGCTTTAGCCAGGGTTGATTTGTTGTTTGTTAGGCAATACATTTAAATCAGACTTGGGGAATATAAAGGATAACTGCAGAGTTGTGTTAAAGGATCTTTGTTTTATGGTTCAAATGGGAAACATTGAGTTCAAATGTAGATCCAGACAGCTGATGTTACTACACACTATTACATAACAGACTGAGATAGAGAAATAGGGTAGCATTATGTTCAAACAAGACCACAAGTGTCCATTTTTCTTTTGCCCGTCAGGCACAGTTGAATCTAACCCACTGTAATATATTAAATGCACTACAGTGGGTGCAGAAGAACCACATCAGTGAGGCAGCATTGCGCGATTTGCTAAACACTTTTTTTACTAATGTCTGATATACCATCCCGTCAGAAAGTAGTCATACCCCTTGACTTATTCCACATTTTGTTGTGTTACAGTCTCAATTTAAAATGGATTACATAGATTACCCCATAATGACAAAATGAAAACATGTTTTCAGAATGTTTGCAAATGTGTTGAAGATGAAATACAGAAATATCTTATTTAAGTATTTACACCCTTGAGTCAATATGTTAGAATCACCTTTGGCAGCGATTACAGCTGTAAATAATAATATTTGCACATTATTATTAAAACAATTCTTCAAGCTCTATCAAGTTGATTTGTTTATCATGGCTAGACAGCCATTTTCAAGTATTGCCATAGATTTTCAAGACGATTTAAGTCACAACTGTAACTAGGCCACTCATTCAATGTCATCTTGGTAAGCAACTACAGTATAGATTTGGCCTTGTGTTTTAGGTTATTCTCCTGCTGAAAGGTGAATTTGTCTCCCAGTGTCGGTTGGAAATCAGGCTGAACACGATTTATCCTAAAAGCATACCCATAACATGATGCAGCCAACACCATGCTTGAAAATATGAAGAGTGGTATTCAGTGATGTGTTGTGTTGGATTTAACTTTAGTGTTGTAGATCCATCCTCAGTTTTCTCCTATCACAGCCAATAAACACTGTAACTGTTTTAAAGTCACCATTGGCCTCATGGTGAAATCCCTGAGCAGTTTCCTTCCTCTACAGCAACTGAATTTGGAAGGACGCCTGTACCTTTGTAGTGACTGGGTGTATTGATACACCATCCAAAAGAGAAATAACTTCACAATGCTCAAAGGGATATTGAATGTATGCTTTCTTTTTTTAAATCTACCTGTAGGTGCCCTTCATTGTGAGGCATTGGAAAACCTCCCTGGTCTTTGTGGTTGAATCTGTGCTTGACATTCATTGCTCAAATGAGGGACCTTACAGATAATTGTATAGTGTTAAGTACAGAGGTAAGATAGTCATTCAAAAATCATGTTAGTTATGTTACTATTATTGCACACAGAGTGAGTCCATGCAATTTATTAAGCAACTTACTCTTGAATTTATTTAGGCTTGCCATAACAAAGGGGTTTCAATACTTATTGAAAAAAAAACTCTTCAGCTTTTCATTTTTAATTCATTAGTAAACACTTCCAAAAACATAATTCCACTTTGATATTGTGGGGTATTGTGTGTTGGCCTGTGACACAATGTGTAGGCCAGTATTCAATTTTAAAGTCAGGCTGTAACACAACAAAAAGTGGAAAATGTTAAGGGGTGTGAATATTGTCTGATGGCACTGTATGCCTGTAATATGCTTCTGCTGTAGCACCCCCAAAATTAAGTTGACAAAGCAACATTAGCCTTACGTGATGCTTGCAGTGTAGTTTCTGAGTTAGACATACAGTAGTTAGCCATTGTAAACATAGATGCTAGTTTCTGAGTTAGACATAATGTGTTGGGAATGGTGTACCTTTTCACCATTTGGTCCTTGATGGCCAATAGGGCCTTGGGGTCCCTGATGACCCTATATAGACAGACAGGGATGGAGGAAAGACTTTTTTATTCTATTTTTATTTCACCTTTATTTAACCAGGTAGGCTAGTTGAGAACAAGCAGACAACACAGACAACAACACAGAGTTACACATGGAATAACATGGAATAAACAATAAACAAGCCAATAACACAATAAACAAGTCATTGACACAGTAGAACAAAATAAAGTCTATATACAGTGTGCGCAAAAAGCATGAGGAGGTAGGCAGTAAATAGCGCATAGTAGCAAGGAATTACAATTTGTCAGATTAACACTGGAGTGATAAATGAGCAGATGATGATGTGCAAGTAGAGATAATGTGTGCAAAAGAGCAGACATGTAAATAAAAACAGTATGGGGATGAGGTAGGTAGATTGGATGGGCTATTTACAGATGAACTATGTACAGCTGCAGCAATCGGTTAGCTGCTCAGATAGCTGATATTTAAAGTTGGTGAGGGAAATATAAGTCTCCAGCTTCAGCGATTTTTGCAATTCGTTCCAGTCACAGGCAGCTGAAAACTGGAAGGAAAGGCGGCCAAATGGGGTGTTGGCTTTGGGGATGATCAGTGAGATATACCTGCTGGAACGTGTGCTGCGGGTGGGTGTTGTTATCATGACCAGTGAGCTGAGATAAGGTTGAGTTTTATCTAGCATAGACTTATAGATGAGCCAGTGGGTCTGGCGACGAATATGTAACGAGGGCCAACCGACTAGAGCCTACAGGTCGCAGTGGTGGGTGATATAAGGTGATTTGGTAACAAAACGGATGGCACTGTGATAGACTGCATCCAGTTTGCTAAGTAGAGTATTGGAAGCTATTTTGTAGATGACGTCGCCGAAGTCGAGGATCGGTAGGATAGTCAGTTTTACTAGGGTAAGTTTGGTGGCGTGAGTGAAGGAGGCTTTGTTGCAAAATAGAAAGACAATTCTAGATTTGATTTTGGATTGGAGATGCTTAATATGAGTCTGGAAGGAGAGTTTACAGTCTAGCCAGACACCTAGGTATTTATAGTTGTCCACATATTCTAGGTCAGAACCATCCAGGGTGGTGATGAAGGTGAATTCACCAATTTGTAAGTCGCTCTGGTTAAGAGCGTCTGCTAAATGACTTAAATGTAAATGTGATGCTAGTCGGGCGGGCGGGTGTAAGGCAGTGAACAGTTGAAAAGCATGCATTTGGTTTTACTAGCATTTAAGAGCAGTTGGAGTCCATGGAAGGGTTAATACTGTGATATACAGATTTAATCATTGATATACTTTTAAAGGCAATTTCACTGATGTTTGCGGAGATCACTTTTCACTGACATAACCTTTATAATGAAATATTTCCCTGATGGCAAAGCTCCCATCCACTTTGAAGCAAAACATGTTTTATTGTTTCTTAACTTGTTTCCTTGTCACACATCATAGGTTTGTTCACTAAAATTGCCAATTTTCTAGTTCAGGGGTGTCCAACTCCTGTCTGGAGAGCAACTGGGTATATAGGCTTTTATTCCAGCATCACACCTGATTCAGCTATTTATTGTTCATATGGATAATCATGATGCATTGAATTAGGTACCTTAGTGATGGTCTGGATTAAAAATGAGAGTTGGAGTACCGTGCTCTAAATGTTATTAAGCCAGTTATAGTCAGTTATAGGTATGAGATGAGGTTAAGTCAGAATTTCTTGAAGTAGTTCCGCAGGTGTCGATACTGTTCTTTTCACTATTTATATAAATGCTGTTGGTTAATCTGTTGAAAATTGTACATTTCATCTATATGCAGATGATACTATTATGTACACAATTCCCCTGACTGCTGAACTGGCTATGACAAGACTACTGTCCGATTTTGCAGTTGTGCGGGAAGCCTTTACTGGTTTAAAATGCATGCTTAATATGGTCAAAACAAAATACAGTACATGTTGTTTTCAAGTTCTCGTAAAATTGTCTCAGATGGATTACATCTTCACTCATCGGATGGCTCTATACTGAACAAAAATATAAACGTAACATGTAAAGGACCCATGTTTCATGGGCTGAAATAAAAGATCCCAGAAATGTTATGTGCACAAATGTGTTTACATCCCTCCTTTGCCAAGATAATTCAGCCACCTGATAGGTGTGGCATATCAAGATGCTGACCAGCATGATCAGTACACATGTGCATCTTGTGCTAGGGACAATAAAAGGCCATTCTAAAATGTGGAGTTTTGTCACACAACACAATGCCACAGATGTCCAAAATTGAGCGGTTTGCGCGGTTTGCTGTCAACGTGGTTAGCAGAGTGTCCCAGTGGTGGGGTATGGTATGGGCAGACATAAGCTATGGACAATGAACACAATTGCCATTAATTGATAGCAATTTGAATGCACAGAGATACCATTGTCGTGCCATTATTCCGCCGCCATCACCACGTTTCAGCATGATAATACACGGCCCAATGTTCCAAGGAACTATACACAATTCCTGGAAGTGTCCCAGATCTTCCATGGCCTGCATAGCAACCAGACAAGTCACCCATTTAGCATCTATGGGATGCTCTGGATCGATGTGTATTACAGCGTGTTCCAGTTCCCGCCAATATACAGCAACTTCACACAGCCATTTAAGAAGTGGGACAAAATTCCACATGCCACAATCAGCAGCCTGATCAACTCTAAGTGAAGGAGATGTGTCACGCTGCATAAGGTAAAAAGTTGTCAGACCAGATACTGATTGGTTTTCTGATCCACGCCCCTACCTTACAGATGCATATCTGTATTCCCAGTCATATGAAATCCATAGATTAGGGCATAAGGAATTTATTGAAATTGACTGATTTCCTTATATGAACTGTGACTCAGTAAAATCTTTGGAATTGTTGCATGATTCGTTGATATTTTTGTTCAGTGTAGTTAGCCTATTCCCGATCTGGACAAACAATCCACCTACCACTATTGTCACTATGAATGGTGGATAGAGGGCAGGATAGACAGACTGGTAGACTATATTGACCTGAAGTATAGTTAGCACGCGGAAAAGCATAGTGCAAAAGGGCAATATCAAAACACTTTAATATAGTGGAGGCCCACGCAAGCAGATAAAGAAATTTGTCTAGGTTGGAATTCTATAGTAAAACCTGCAGAAGGGTGAATGTAAACCAGGGAAAAAAAACAACCCTCCACAAAGCAAAGAAAAATTGTTAGACCACTCTCCCCTAAATTTCAAACTGTCCTTAAGTAGTGTGATCAAAAGCATTAGGAGTGAAGCGCGTTGCGGGAACAGTTTTACTCAGTACACTACTGTAACCCAGTTAACAAACTAGTACAGTGTGACTAAAGGAGAGATTTGGAGCTCAAGGAACAGTTTTACTCAGTACACTACTGTAACCCAGTTTTAACAAACTAGTACGGTGTGAGTAAAGGAGAGATTTGGAGCTCAAGGAACAGTTTTACTCAGTACACTACTGTAACCCAGTTTTAACAAACTAGTACGGTGTGAGTAAAGGAGAGATTTGGAGCTCAAGGAACAGGTTTACTCAGTACATTACTGTAACCCAGTTTTAACAAACTAGTACGGTGTGACTAAAGGAGAGATTTGGAGCTCAAGGAACAGGTTTACTCAGTACATTACTGTAACCCAGTTTTAACAAACTAGTATGGTGTGACTAAAGGAGAGATTTGGAGCTCAAGGAACAGGATTACTCAGTACATTACTGTAACCCAGTTTTAACAAACTAGTACGGTGTGACTAAAGGAGAGATTCGGAGCTCAAGGAACAGGTCAAAATCTATATCTTGTTTTATATTTTTTTAAATGTCTGTGTTTTATGAAATTGTACAGTACAGTCGTGGCAAAGTTTTGAGAATGACAAATATATTCACAAAGTTTGCTGCTCCAGTGTCTTTAGATATTTTTGTCATATGTTACTATGGAATCCTGAAGTTTAATTACAAGCATTTCATAAGTGTCAAAGGCTTTTATTGACAATGGGGAGAGAAGTGGCTTGGAGAGAAGTGGCTTATTTGCTGCCCTTCTTGACACCAGGCCATCCTCCAAAATTCTTCGCCTCACTGTGCGTGCAGATGCACTCACACCTGCCTGCTGCCATTCCTGAGCAAGCTCTGTACTGGTGGTGCCCCGATCCCGTAGCTGAATCAACTTTAGGAGATGGTCCTGGCGCTTGCTTGACTTTCTGAAAGTCAAGCAAGACCCTGAAGCCTTGTTCACAACAATTGAACCGCTCTCCTTGAAGTTCTTGATGATCTGATAAATGGTTGATTTATGTGCAATCGTACTGGCAGCAATATATATCCTTGCCTGTGAAGCCCTTTTGTGCAAAGCAATGATGACGACACGTGTTTCCTTGCAGGTAACCATGATTGACAGAGGAAGAACAATGATTCCAAGCACCACCCTCCTTTTCAAGCTTCCAGTCTGTTATTCGAACTCAATCAGCATGACAGAGTGATCTCCAGCCTTGTCCTCATCTACACTCACACCTGTGTTAACGAGAGAATCACTGACATGATGTCAGCTGGTCCTTTTGTGGTAGGGCTGAAATGCAGCGGAAATGTTTTTTTTTTGCAGATTCAGTTAATTTGCATGGCAAAGAGGGACTTTGCAATTAATTGCAATTCATCTGATCACTCTTCAAAACATTCTGGAGTATATGCAAATTGCCATCATACAAACTGAGGCAACAGACTTTTTGAAAATTCATATTTGTGTCATTCTCAAAACTTTTGGCTACAACTGTATATGAAGGCCTCCCTCGTAAAAGAGACACTGGTCTCAATGGTGAGTCCCTGATTAAATAAAGGTAAATAAATATATAGACTTACCTCGTAACCTGCTAGACCCATTTCCCCCTGTTCACCCATTCTGCCTGGGGGACCCTGTGAGAGGAAGTGAGGGAGGGTTTGGTCACACTGGAGCTAAAACTGCAAATAACCACATTACCCATCTAAAGTGACAGCCTTCAGATGTCAATGAAGGTCAAACCTAAATACGGATTTTGCTCTGACTGCTTGACTTCTTACTGGGTTTTACCTTCTAGTTCTAACATCGGGACCCATATGCATAAAGCATCACAGAGCAGGAGTGCTGATCTGGACAAAAAAAAAGACTTCCGAAAGGGTAGTGTCGTGTATTCATGGACTCCAAGGGAACATAGGGAACACAAAGACACATAAAATAATGTATTACTCTGTGTTTCATAATTTTCCTTCAATACTGGCCTATGATGATAACAGCAATTCTGATCCAACCATTAATTCATACATTGTTGTGCCTCTGGCCTGAGAGGGTGGAAGTTCAATATGTAGCTAGATGTAGAAGACTACTGTTAACTAGTTAACGTTTCCCATGAATGGAAGTTAAGCTAGCAGGCAAGCATTTTAGCCAAGTAGCCTAGGACAACAACTAAAAGTATGTACTGTATGACAAAGTGATAGACCGTTTTGTCAACATGAAAGAGAGGATGCCATTGGCGTTTCTCGACAAGTAGGGTGAGTCAACATGTTTTACTACTTGCACAAACGCGCACGCAACATGGTGCTGGAATAGTGGAGGCAGCTCCTGTTTTTTTATGCGACTTGCAGTAACTCTGTGGTTCTAAATCAATAGTTGTTTAGTGGTCCGAAAATGTCGGGAAACATGAACTTGCTTAACCATGCTGTAGGTCATGTAACTATCTGTTACATGCAATATGCATTGTGGACTTCACTGGACAGAGGTTTCTATCCGGTGTGAAAAAACAATGGTGTGGTTGAATAACTTCTGCCACTGGCTTCTCATTGTCTCGGCCTTTAGGCCTATATATCATGGTCGCAAGGCATATGAATTAACTGCAAACAATGCAATTTACAGAACACATATAGTGTAGATTGTAATATGGCTGGCTTGAGTGGGGCTTGGCTTGATTTTGCCCAAACATCCCTACTGCAGAAGGGATTCTTCACTTGTCCCCATAGAAAAAACGTTTTAGGTTCCATGTATAACCTTCTGTGGAAAAGGTCCTGCATGGAACCCAAAATGGTTCCTGAAAGGGTTCTCCTATGGGGACAGCTGAAGAACCCTTTTAGGTTCCAGATAGCACCTTTCTTTCTAAAGGTGATGGATCAGGTGCCCCCTGCCCATGTAATTTTATACATTATGATCTAAAAGGAAAAACTGATCCTAGATCAGCACTCCTCCTCTGAAATGGTTTATGAATACAGGCCCAAAAAATGATCTCACTGTCTGCAATACTACAGGTCCACATTACCACAGGTCCAATGGTTCCTCTCGAGCCCTTCGGTCCCACAAACCCTTTTGGACCAGTCTTTCCAATTCGTCCCGTCTCCCCAAGATGACCCATATGGCCTTTGGCTCCCTACAACATACACATTTAATTGGTATGATAGTATGAAACATTATACAGTAAAATTACTTGATATACAAGTACTGTAAACAAAGATACATTTATAAAGGTATAATAGGTATCGCAGGGTTCTGGACCATGTTTTGATCGAGCATTGGAAAATAATAAGTGAAATCAAATCTGTGGTTGATAAGAATACCTTTCTTCCTGGTTTGCCTCTTTCACCAATCTTGCCGGATTTACCCTCTTGTCCCTGGAGTGGAGATATGAGACAGACTGAGAAATAGACATTTCAGCTGAATAGCTACATATGACAAAATTTAACAGAGATTGACAATGGTGTTGTGAAATATTTCTAGGTGAGGGAGCGCAAAATAATGTAACCCGTGAATGATAATTATTCATGTATGTCACCTCTACTCCCGCTCCACCCCTCCTGCGCTTGACGTAGCCGGTTTACTAACTGTAATGTTCTTCATGCGGTGAAAGAGAGTTGGACCAAAATGCAGCGTGTAGATTGCGATCCATGTTTAATGAACAAACGTAAACACGAATCAAATACAAATACTACAAAACAAAGAACGTAATGAAAACCGAAACAGCCTATACTAGTGTAAACTAACACAGAGACAGGAACAAGGACACTAAGGACAATAACCCACGAAACACACAAAGAATATGGCTGCCTAAATATGGTTCCCAATCAGAGACAACGATAATCACCTGACTCTGATTGAGAACCGCCTCAGGCAGCCATAGACTAACGCTAGACATCCCACAAAACCCCAAGACAAAAACACACCACAATAATCCATGTCACACCCTGGCCTGACCGACTAAATTAAGAATAAACATAATATATTTCGACCAGGGCGTGACACGAACCACCGGTCCTGGGAACCATCATTACAACATTCTACCAGTAAAACGTCCAAACTGTATCTGCATGCCAATGATTTGATTGATCTCAATCAGTTTCATGGTAATGTGCATTTAGATCTTCTTGAATTACTGTTTGATAAACCGATTAGAGCAAATGGGGTTAACAAACTATCAGCCTTGTATTTTGTTTTAATTAAAGCACATATTCTGCCCACTCTTTTTTTACTATTAAACTTTTACTATTTACTCCACTCGGGGCCTCCCAAGTGGAGTAAATACAAATACATATAGCTTAATATCATTGCACTGTTTGCGAGGAGAGCTGTAAGGTCCTGGGTGTCGTGAGGGTGAAATCAGGCGCAGGAAAGCAGAGTTCAATAAAGTGCTTTTTTTAATGCACACATGGTGAGCTACAGTCACCCCACTTACGGGTGCTCAAACCAAATGCCCCAGACACAGGGAAACGAAAACAGTCTAGCACTAAATACACGAACATGTACATCTAATGCAAACACCAGGGTTTTACAAAAATCAATCCCACACCTAGAACCAGGCGGGCTGGCTGACTAATAAAGCCTCACTAATTATAACCAACTAAAAACAGGTGTACTCAATAAACACATAAGGAGGGGGAGAAAAGTTACAATATGCTATTATAAAATAAAACAGAGGGGTGAACTATCAATTCATATAATTTATTTGCATAGATTAAAAAACATCGAATCAATTGACCAAGTAGTGAACATAAATCTTTATTACTTAGAATTGCAGGAAATTTGTTTTAAAACAGCCATCAAATCTAACTTTTGGTGTGGTGTATTCATGCATCTTAATAAACTATAACCTTAATGTATTATTAAGCTACAACGGTTCCTGCGTCTCAGCCAATATAGGCTAAATACTCCCAGAGAGGGTCAGGCTCCTTGGGTTTTGCAGGGGCTAAACTGGTTTGGGTTTCCTTAACAGAATAGTTTCACCGTAACCAAGTGGTCACATTGTTCTGGGTTCCACTGTGGAAGAGGGGTTCGTGGAGTTTTATGAACACCAATGCAGACGCACGGTGAATTTCGATCTTAGATCTTGTTGGTGTGATAAGGTTCATGTGGCTAAACCCCCTCTCACATGCTGCCGAGATACAGTGAACAGTGCTTGACCCGAAATAGGTTCCGGTACTCATTTTGGGTGCCGGTACAGTTTATTTTTAGCTGCAGGGGCTCCACAATACTTTTGAGCTAGTAAGAGTCAAGTCAAGAACTGGAGATGTACAGTTAAGCAGTGGTCTCAGCTTGCGTGTCCCCCACTGTGAACAAAGTCCCTAAAGCCATTGATAGTGGAGGCGCACGGGAGAGAGAAGCGTTCGCACCGGATGCGAATGTCTTTTCCCTTTGAATCTCGGAATGAGAGACTGACCAGCTCTCTGTAATCGGACTGCGCTGCAGTCTGTTCCACTACGGACGTGCCTTTAAAGCTTGTGAACAAGCTCATGTTGTTTATAAGGCTAGACAGGAACTGCTGGTGTTTATTTTTCAACGTTCTCATTGGCCAAAGCGGTCAAGTCTCTGACGGCCTCCGCAGTGCACACACGCAGCTTATTCATCATTCTCACCACTGCCAGAGGCTGCTATACAGGCTTCTAGGCTGCTATACATAGAACGATAACCCAAATAAATAGCCTATCGTTTTTCATGGAATTTGTGGTAATTAAATCTAATTTATTTATTACAACTACAACCCAGTCACAGTTGGTGTAGTGTGTTGGGTCAACATATTGTAGCCATATAACGCTTTTATTTACCAAGGTAAGCAATTGAGAACAATAATCAACCTGGTTGAGTGTGTGTGGGGGTGTTTGGTTACGTTTGTCACTCACTGTGATGCCTATGAGTCCAGGATTCCCAGGTGGGCCCTCCTTTCCCTTCATTCCGGTTTCACCCTTCTCTCCTTTGTCGCCCTCGTGCCCCATGTCACCCTTTTCACCCTAATAAAACAGAACAGCATGGGCTCAACTGGGGAGCTCAATACAACAACAAAAAACAGAATGACCTGCGAAGAGAGCTGGTGAAACCAGCAGGCATAATGTGGCATGGAACGTCATAATGATGTCATATTTCTGGGTGTAAACAGTTTTTCTGATTGTAGAGTCATCAGATAAAGAGGTATTTCTGCTTGATAATATACTGTATATATTTTTTTTATCTGTTCAGATATGTTTTTGCCTGGTTGTTTCAAAACACCATAAACAACCTGACCATTACCTCACAAAAAACATCAGAATAATGACAGCAACAAAGTTAATACAAATAAATTGTTCACTACTTTTGACCAGGGCTCATAGCGAATAGGGTGCCATTTGGACGCACACAATGACTCAGAGATTTGTCTCAGTCCATACCTTTGTTCCATCAGGACCAGCAGCACCGGCCTCTCCCTCAAGCCCTGGCTCTCCCTACACACAGAGCACAAGCAGTGAATGAGATTGACATTTGATGGTTAACAAAACACAACACGATCAGGAGAAATTCATTTTAAGAAGAGAATGACAAAAAAACTGACCCGTTGTCCCATTAGTCCCTGCTCTCCGATGTTACCAATGGCTCCGAGTGCTCCCTGATACACACACACACAATCTTGAGGGCAGGGTTTCCTTAATGTTACAGATATGTTTCTGCCTGTGTGTGTGTGTGTGTGTGTGTGTGTGTGTGTGTGTGTGTGTGTGTGTGTGTGTGTGTGTGTGTGTGTGTGTGTGTGTGTGTGCACGTGTTTATGCGTGTGTGCGTACATGTGTGTGCAAGGGTGTGTGAATGTGCTGTAACAATAACTGCCTACATACAGTAACTGTGCTGTTATTCACTAATTTGTCATTTACACAGACTCATCACAGAAACATCATTGCATTCACTAGGTATGTAAGTGTGTGTAGGAAGTGAGAGACTGACTTATTATAATGAGCAGACAACCATGTTACAGTGTTAGAATGAGGACAGAGGGTGATAAGAGTAGGATGTCTTGGCTAACCTTCTCCCCTGGCTCGCCAGGCAGTCCTGAATCACTCACTTTGCCTGGAGGACCCTAAGAGAGACAAAAAGAGTAAAGGAGAAGTAACCGAAAGCTCGCTGGTTCAAATACCCAAGGCGACAAGCTGAAAAATCAGTTTACGTATCCTTGAGCAAGGACGCCGTACTACTATTTTTGACCCTGCAAAACAACACATTTCACTGCACCTATCTCTTTGATATTCCGCCAAGTCTGGAACCAAAAGGCTGCTGAACAGATTCTACCCCCAAGCCATAACACTGCTGAACAGATAATCAAATGGCTATCTGGACTATTTGCATTGACCCTCTTTTTTTCGTAGCACTGACTCTCTTGCACATCCTTGGAGAGCTCTTTGGTCTTGGCCATGGTGGAGAGTTTGGAATCTGATTGATTGCTTCTGTGGACTGGTGTCTTTTATACAATTAACAAACTGAGATTAGGAGCACTCCATTTAAGAGTGTGCTCCTAATCTCAGCTCGTTACCTGTATAAAAGACACCTGGGAGCCAGAAATCTTTCTGGTTGAGAGGGGGTCAAATACTTATTTCCCTCAATTAAAATGCAAATCAGGGGGTAATTGGAGGGACGCCATGTGCGACTGACGTGTTTTCCGTTTGCTCCTGTGGTATTCTTAAAGTTTATGTGAATTTTCAAATATTAGTTTGGTGATCCCTTTCCGTAAAAACCAAGACTACTTTGCTTCCGAAAGTCAGCATGTCGACGAAACATAAGGACAGAAGCATGACTTTGAGAAAACCTGGCCTACAAGACCCACTCTCATCACCGCCCTCTCCTGAGTCTGAGGACCCGGGGACTCACACTTTACCCGGGGGTGCGGCCTGGCCTGGCGGCACTGAAATGAACATTCTCGAGGCCATCAAACTACTATGCTCTGAGATAATTGAAATGAAAACGGAGGTGGTTGCTACGATTGAGGCCCGAATACAGGAGGTTTTTGATACTTTAAAAGCACACTACAACGATCGCAGTACTGGAGACCTCCGCTACCAATGTCTCCGACTTAACTACATCCCTGGAGGCTCAAGTGAAACGCCTAGCTGCGGATTTGAAAAAGGTGAAGGAGAGCTGTGTGAGTTTAGAGGGATTCTCTCGCCGCAATAACCTAAGACTTGTATCGGTCCCAGAGTCAGCGGAAATGCCTCGCGCCACGGATTTTGTTTCAGGGCTGCTGAAAGATGTTCTTGCCTTAGATGAAAAGCCCCTGATTGATCGTGCCCACCGGTCGCTGCACCCAAAGCCCTGTGATGGTGAGAGGCCCCGTGACATAATTCTTCGAGTGCATTTTTTTCATGAGAAGATGGAGATTCTCCGACGAGCCCGCAATACCACTCTGAGCTTTCAAGGACAGAGCTTCTCCATCTACCAGGACTACTCCCCCACTGTTTCCAGGCAGCACGCAGCTTTCGGACAGGCCAAACGACTACTACGAGACCATCTACTACGGGACCATGAAGTATGGACTGCGATTCCCGTTCCGTTTATGGCTATCTCATGACGGTAAAGACTACACATTTGAGTCTCCGGATGAGGCTATGGCTCACATTCAATGTCACATCAAGAAGTCTTGAACTTGCTTACAGTTCAGCAACTGTTGCGTGCAAACTGTGGATAGTAAGTAACCCACCTGTGGTACAATTATGTTTTGTTATAACAGGCTAGTCTTGTATAGTTGGCGAACCCATTCAGGCTTATTTGATGTGATCTAATGTTTTGATCATCTAGTGTGCTTGCCTTACAAGCATTCAGTCATTTTAATTTCATTGTATTAAGGTTTTACTTAACTCCAGTGTTTCTAGGCTGTCTCGCTCACCTATTCAGTTTGTTTACATAGTGTCTCAATGACTCAAAATATTTTTGGTTATTTGTTTACTGCATCCGTTTGCATTGACCCAGTAAACAGCAAATGCTTCCAGAGGCTACACGTTTTTTGGGGTCTCACTTCAATTTTAAAAGTTTTTAGCGTCATTTATGCCCAGCAAATGTTCAACGTTGCGCACACTTAGTTTTTTGGTATTGGTTGTAAGCTGTCTCAGCGTCAACTCGACAACTATTATTATTATTATTGATTGTCTTATCACGATTTCCTTACTTCAAATTAGGTTTTTGGCCGAGAGCCTTTATACATTTGATTTATTTTCTCTTTCAATGCTTGTTATAAGACTGGGAATATGATTATACACATCTACAAGTGGTGCTTTTGTAATTTTGTTTACACAGGGGGGGGGGTTTGAATTGTTCAGTTCTAATGTTGTCATTCTGTCTTTTTAGTTTATGTTTCTGTACTTTTTCCAAACATCTACCACCGTACATTATTACTCTGAGACAAGCTATTCTGGGTTTTTTGGCGCTCATTGCTTTTCCATTCTATGCTCTAATGGCAGGGTTGAATAACGGGAATGCCCAAAGGGGCTGAAATAATGCGATGAAGTACATTTCATGGAACATCAAAGGGGCCAATAACTCGGTGAAGCGTAAAAGGGTGTTGACACACTTAAAGGGTTTGAATGCAAATGTTGCATTTCTACAAGAGACTCACTTGAGGACTGGTGAGCATTTTAGGATGCGAAAGGACTGGGTTGGTCAAGTGTTCCACTCTAACTTTCATAGTAAATCACAAGGTGCTGCCATTTTGGTTGATAAAGCTACTCCCTTTTAGCTTCTGAGGTTATTGCTGATCCGAAGGGACGATACGTCATAGTAACCGGTAAACTGTTTGTTTTGGCTAGTGTTTATGCTCCCAATTAGGATGACACAAGTTTAATTTCTTCCTTTTTGTCAGCTATACCCAATTTAGATTCTCATTTGTTGATTTTAGGGGGATTTCAAGTGTAACATGTCCCCAGTTCTTGACAAGTCCTCACAAACAACTACAGGCCCATCTAAATGTGCCCTACTTATTCAATCCTTTTTTCAGAAATATGCTGTGTTTGAGGCCTGGCGTTTCCTACATCCTACAGATAGACAGCATTCCTTTTATTCTCATCTTCATCAAACATACTGTCACGCCCTGGTCGAAGTATATTGTGTTTGTCTTCATTTATTTGGTCAGGCCAGGGTGTGACATGAGTTTATTGTGGTGTGTTTTGTCTTGGGGTTTTGTTAGGTATTGGGTTTGTGGCTTAGTGGGTGTATCTAGCATAGTCTATGGCTGTCTGGAGTGGTTCTCAATCAGAGGCAGGTGTTTATCGTTGTCTCTGATTGGGAACCATATTTAGGCAGCCAAATTCTTTGAGTGATTTGTGGGTGATTGTTCCTGTCTCTGTGTTTCTTGTCACCAGATAGGCTGTTTAGGTTTTCACGTTACGTTTGTTGTTTTTGTATTGTTCATGTTTATTCGTTCATTAAACATGTATGAAAATTACCAAGCCGCATTTTGGTCCGCTTCTCCTTCACCAGAGGAAAACACTAACAGAATCACCCACCACAACAGGACCAAGAGGTGTGTCAACAGGCAGGAGCCGCAGGAGAAGCAACAGCGGCAGCAGGAGCAACAAAATCTGGACTACACAACTTGGGTGGAGATAGACAGGTGGGCGGTCGACCCAGGGAGAGTGCCGGAGCCCGCCTGGGATTCGATGGAGCAGTGTACGGAAGGTTACGAGAGAATGAGGTTGGCGAAGCAAGCACGGCGGCGCGGAAGGAAGCCCGGGAGTCAGCCCCAAAAATTTATTGGGGGGGGGCTCACAGGGAGTCTGGCGACGTCAGGTAGGAGACCTGCGTCAACTTCCTGTGGGGCTAGAGAGACCGGGCAGGCACCGTGTTATGCTTAGGTGCGCACGGTGTCCCCAGTGCGGGTGCATAGCCCGGTGCGGTATATTCCAGCTCCGCGTATCGGCCGAGCAAGATTGAGCGTCGAGCCAAATGCCATGAAGCCGGCTCTACGCAGCTGGTCCCCTGTGCGTCTCCTTGGACCGGCTTACATGGCACCAGCCTTGCGCACGGTGTCACCGGTTCGCCTGCATATCCCAGTGCGGGCTATTCCACCTCGCCGCACTGGCAGAGCGACCGGGAGTATTCAACCAGGTAAGGTTGGGCAGGCTCGGTGCTCAAGAGCTCCAGTGCGCCTGCACGGTCCGGTCTACCCAGTATCACCTCCACGCACCAGCCCTCCGGTGGCAGCTCCCCGCACCAGGCTTCCTGTGCGTGTCCTTGGCCCAGTACCACAAGTGCCTGCACCACGTATCAGGCCTACAGTGCGCCTCGCCTCTTCAGCGCAGCCAGAGCCTTCCTCCTCTAAAGCGCTGCCGGAGTCTCCCGCCTGTTTAGCACTGCCAAAGTCTTCCGCCTCTACAGCGCTGCCGGAGTCTCCCACCTGTTTAGCGCTGCCAGAGCCTTCCTCCTCTACAGTGCTGCTGGAGTCTCCTGCCTGTTCAGCGCAGCCAGAGTTGCCAGCCTGCATGGAGCAGCCAGAGCTGTCAGTCTGCATGGAGCAGCCAGAGCTGCCAGTCTGCATGGAGCAGCCAGAGCTGCCAGTCTGCATGGAGCAGCCAGAGCTGCCAGTCTGCATGGAGCAGCCAGAGCTGTCAGTCTGCATGGAGCAGCCAGAGCTGTCGGTCTGCATGGAGCAGCCAGAGCTGTCGGTCTGCATGGAGCAGCCAGAGCTGTCAGTCTGCATGGAGCAGCCAGAGCTGTCGGTCTGCATGGAGCAGCCAGAGCTGTCAGTCTGCAAGGAGCTGCCAGTCTGCAAGGAGCTGCCAGTCTGCAAGGAGCTGCCAGTCTGCAAGAAGCCGCCAGTCTGCAAGAAGCCGCCAGAGCTGCCAGTCTGCATGGAGCAGCCAGAGCCGTCAGTCAGTATGGAGCAGCCAGAGCCGTCAGTCAGTATGGAGCAGCCAGAGACGCCAGTCAGCATGGAGCAGCCAGATCCGTCAGTCTGCCAGGATCCGCCAGTCGGCCAGACTCTTCCAGATCTGCCAGTCAGCCAGACTCTTCCAGAACCGCCAGCCAGCCAGGATCTGCCAGATCCAACCACCTGCCTGAGCTTCCTCTCAGTGCTGAGCTTCCTCTCAGTGCTGAGCTGCCCCTCAGTCCCGAGCTGCCCCTCAGTTCAGTGGGGTTCTGGGTGAGGACTACTAGGCCATGGTCGGCGGCGAGGGTGGACTATCTAAGGACGCGAGGAGGAGGGACTAAGACTTTGATAGAGTGGGGTCCACGTCCCGCGCCGGAGCCGCAAACCATGGACAGACGCCCACCCGGACGCTAACCCCTCCCCTATGGTTTTTGGTGTGCGTCCAGGAGTCCGCACCTTAGGGGGGGGGGTTCTGTCACGCCCTGGTCGAAGTATATTGTGTTTGTCTTCATTTATTTGGTCAGGCCAGGGTGTGACATGGGTTTATTGTGGTGTGTTTTGTCTTGGGGTTTTGTTATGTATTGGGTTTGTGGCTTAGTGGGGGTATCTAGCATAGTCTATGGCTGTCTGGAGTGGTTCTCAATCAGAGGCAGGTGTTTATCGTTGTCTCTGATTGTTAACCATATTTAGGCAGCCATATTCTTTGAGTGATTCGTGGGTGATTGTTCCTGTCTCTCTGTTTGTTGTCACCAGATAGGCTGTTTAGATAGGCTGTTTTTCACATTACGTTTGTTGTTTTGTATTGTTCATGTTTATTTGTTCATTAAACATGTATGAAAATTACCACGCCGCATTTTGGTCCGCTTCTCCTTCACCAGAGGAAAACCCTAACACATACTCCTGGATTGATTACTTCTTTTTGGACAAAAAACTTCTGCCTAACCTTCGGCAGTGTACTTACGAGAGTATTGTTATTTCTGACCATTCACCATTCACTACCACCCTGTAGCACTCACTTCCGTCATCATGAAGTGCTTTGAGAGACTAGTCAAGGACCATATCACCTACACCCTACCTGACACCCTAGACCCCTAGACCCAATCCAATTTGCTTACCGCCCAAATAGGTCCACAGACGATGCAATCTCAACCACACTGCCCTAACCCATCTGGACAAGAGGAATACCTATGTGAGAATGCTGTTCATCGACTACAGCTCAGCATTTAACACCATAGTACCCTCCAAACTCGTCATCAAGCTCGAGACCCTGGGTCTCGACCCCGCCCTGTGCAACTGGGTACTGGACATCCTGACGGGCCGCCCCCAGGTGGTGAGGGTAGGTAACAACATCTCCACCCTGCTGATCCTCAAAACTGGGGCCCCACAAGGGTGCGTTCTGAGCCCTCTCCTGTACTCCCTGTTCACCAAACGACTGCGTGGCCACGCACGCCTCCAACTCAATCATCAAGTTTGCGGATGACACTACCGTGGTAGGCTTGATTACCAACAACGACGAGACGGCCTACAGGGAGGAGGTGAGGGCCCTCAGAGTGTGTTGTCAGGAAAATAACCTCACACTCAATGTCAACAAAACTAAGGAGATGATTGTGGACTTCAGGAAACAGCAGAGGGAACACCCCTCTATCCACATCGATGGGACAGTAGTGGAGAGGGTAGTAAGTTAAGTTCCTTGGTGTACACATCACAGACAAACTGAATTGGTCCACCCACACAGACAGCATCGTGAAGAAGGCGCAGCAGCGCCTCTTCAACCTCAGGAGGCTGAAGAAATTTGGCTTGTCACCAAAAGCCCTCACAAACTTCTACAGATGCACAATCGAGAGCATCCTGTCGGGCTGTATCACCGCCTGGTACGGCAACCGCTCCGCCCACAACCGTAAGGATCTCCAGAGGGTAGTGAAGTCTGCACAACGCATCACCGGGGGCAAACTACCTGCCCTCCAGGACACCTACACCACCCGATGTCACCGGAAGGCCATAAAGATCATCAAGGACAACAACCACCCGTGCCACTGCCTGTTCACCCCGCTATCATCCAGAAGGCGAGGTCAGTACAGGTGCATCAAAGTTGGGACCGAGAGACTGAAAAACAGCTTTTATCTCAAGGACATCAGACTGTTAAACAGCCACCACTAACATTGAGTGGCTGCTGCCAACACACTGACTCAACTCCAGCCACTTTAATAATGGGAATTGATGTAAAATATATCACTAGCCACTTTAAACAATGCTACTTAATATAATGTTTACATGCCCTACATTATTCATCTCATATGTATACGTATATACTGTACTCTATATCATCTACTGCATCTTTATGTAATACATGTATCACTAGCCACTTTAAACTATGCCACTTTGTTTACATACCCTACATTACTCATCTCATATGTATATACTGTACTCGATACCATCTACTGCATCTTGCCTATGCCGCTCTGTACCATCACTCATTCATATATCTTTATGTACATGTTCTTTATCCCTTTACACTTGTGTGTATAAGGTAGAAGTTTTGGAATTGTTAGTTAGATTACTCGTTGGTTATTACTGCATTGTCGGAACTAGAAGCACAAGCATTTCGCTACACTCGCATTAACATCTGCATGTGACCAATAAAGTTTGATTTGACCTCAATTCCTCAACTGCCTCGTACCCCTGCACATTGACTCAGTACCGGGACTCCTTGTATATAGCCTCGTTATTGTCATTTTATTGTGTTACTTTTTAGATTTTATTTGTTGCATGCAATATTTGTAAACTTTACCGTGAAATGTTTACTAAAACGTTTTAATGTCTCTGCATTGTTGGGAAGGGGCTGGTAAGTAAGCATTTCATGGTAAAGTCCACAACTGTTGTATTCGGCGCATGTGACATATAAAATGTGATTTGATCCAGTGTATGTAACAAAAAATATTATATATAGCCCCCAGAATTATCACAGACTTAGTCTCCAGGTACCTATCCAATTATGTTTACTTTCTTTCTCTGCACACCTTAATATTGAGTTGCATCCCCACTCCCCTCTGCCCTCAGAACAGCTTCAATTCATCGGGACAGACTCTACAAGGTGGGGCGGCAGTGTAGCCTAGTGGTTAGAGCGTTGGACTAGTAACCGAAAGGTTGCAAGTTCAAATCCCCAAGCTGACAAGGTACAAAATCTGTCGTTCTGCCCCTGAACAGGCAGTTAACCCACTGTTCCTAGGCCGTCATTGAAAATAAGAATTTGTTCTTAACTGACTTGCCTAGTAAAATAAAGGTAAAAAAAAAAAAAAAGTGTCGAAAGTGTCCCGCAGGAATGCTGACCCATGTTGACTCCAATGCTTCCCACAATTGTGTCAAGTTGGCTGGATGTCCTTTGAGTGGTGAACCACTCATGATACGCACGGGAAACTGTTGAGCGTGAAAAACCCAATGGCATTGCAGTTCTTGACACATCCGGCACCTACTACCATGCCCCGTTCAAAGGCACTTCAATCTTTTGTCTTGCCCATTCACCCTCTGAATGGCACACATACACAATCCATGTCTCAATTGTCTCAAGGCTTATAAATCCTTCCTAAACCTGGCTCCTCCCATTCATCTACACTGATTAAAGTGAATTTAACAAGTTACATGAATAAGGGTACTGGTGTTCCCTGTATATAGCCATGTGAATTGTCATTTTAATTGTTATTGTTATTCACTGTGTATTTATTTCTCGTGTCACAATTTATGTCACTAACTCTGCATTGTTTGAAAAGGACCCATAAGTAAGCATTTCACTGTTAGTCTACACCTGTTGTCTATGAAGCATGTGACAAATAAAATTTGATTTGATTTGTTTTAAAAATAATGTCAAGGCTTCCCTAGTGGGGCCTTGGATCAACGGCCGTGACCGAGAGTCCCATAGGGCGGTGCTCAGTTATCGTCCGGGTTAGGTGAGTGTTTGGCCGGGGGGGCTTTACTTGGCTCATCACGCTCTAGTGACTGCCTGTGGCAGGCAGTGCCCCTGCAGGCTGACTTCGGTCATCAGTTGAACAGTGTTTCCTCCGTCACATTGGTGCAGCTGGCTTCTGGGTTAAGCGAATGTGTGTAAAGACGCACAGTTTTGGTGGGTCAAGTTTTGGAGGACGCATTATTGGACCTTCGCCTCTTCCGAGCCATTGGGGAGTTGCAGCGATGAGACAAGATTGTAATCACAAAATCACAAGATTGTAATTACCCAAAAAATGATGTCAAAAGCTGGCTAATAAGTGAACAGCAGAACCATTTTTCATTTATGTATCTCTGTAATGTGTCATACCACAATGGAAATAGTCTCTGACTTTATTATCAAATCCAGGTCACGTTTTTTTATGTACAGTGCCTTCGGTAAGTATTCAGACTCCTTCACATTTTGTTACGTTACAACCTTATTCTAAAACATTTTAAATAAAACATTTTCCTCAAATATACACACAATACAGCATAATGACAAAGTGAAAACAAGTTTAGATATTTTTGTAAATGTATTATAACCAAAAAAACAGAATAACTTATTTACAAGTATTCAGACCCTTTGCTATGAGACTCGAAATTGAGCTCAGGAGCATCCTGTTTCCATTGACCATCCTTGAAATGTTTCTACAACTTCATTGGAGTCCACCTGTGGTGAATGCAATTGATTGGACAGTATTTGTAAATGTTCATACCTGTCGATATAAGGTCCCAGAGTTGACAGTGCACATCAGAGCACACACACATCTGGGGAAGGGTACCAAAACATTTCTGCAGCATTGAAGGTCCCCAAGAACACTGTGGCCTCCATCATTCCTAAATGGAAGAAATTTGGAACCACCAAGTCTCTGACTAGAGCTGGCCACCCGGCCAAACTGAGCAATCGGTGGAGAAGGACCTTTGTCAGGGAGGTGACCAAGAACCTGATGGTCACTGTGACAGAGCTCTAGAGTTCCTCTGTGGAGATGGAAGAACCTTCAATAAGGACAACCATCTCTGCAGCACTCCACCAATTAGGCCTTTAAGGTACAGTGGCCAGACTGAAGCCACTCCTCAGTAAAAGGCACACGACAGCCTGCTTGGAGTTTGCCAAAAGGAACCTAAAAGACTCTCAGACCATGAGAAAAAAGATATCGTGGTCTGATGAAATCAATATTGAACTCTTTGGCCCGAATGCCAAGCGCCACGTCTGGAGGAAACTTGGCACCATCCCTACGGTGAAGCATGGTGGAAACATCATGCTGTGGGGATGTTTTTCAGTGGCAGGAACTGGGAAACTATTCAGACTCGAGGCAAAGATGAACAGAGCAAAGAACAGATAAAACCTGCTATACAGTGCTCAGGACTTCAGACTGGGGAGAAGATTACCTTCCAACAGGACAACGACCCTAAGCACACAGCCAGGACAAGGCAGGAGTGGCTTCGGGACAAGTCTCTAAATGTCATTGAATGGTCTAGCCTGAGCGCGGGTGATGTCATTCGGAAACATAATATTAACTTTCACTGCTATGCGGACGACATACAGCTATACATTTTGATGAAACATGGTGAAGACCCAAAATTGACCTACCTGGAAGCCTGTGCTTCAGACATAAGGAAGTGGATTGCGGCAACTGTTCTACTTTTAAACTCGGACAAAAACAGAGATGCTAGTTCTAGGTCCCAAGAAACAAAGAGATCTTCTGTTGAATATGACAATTAATCTTGATGGTTGTATAGTCGTTTCAAATAAAACTGTAAAGGACCTCGGCGTTACTCTGGACCCTGATCTCTCTTTTGACGAAAATATCAAGACTGTTACAAGGACAGTTTTTACATTGCAAAAAACTGAAACTTTCTGTCCAAAAATGATGCAGAAAAATTAATCCATGCTTTTGTTACTTCTAGGTTAGACTACTGCAATGCTCTACTTTCCGGCTACCCGGATAAAGAATTAAATAAACTTCAGTTAGTGCTAAACACAGCTGCTAGAATCTTTACTAAAACCAAAAAAAGTGATCATATTACTCCAGTGCTAGCCTCTCTACACTGGCTTCCTGTTAAGGCAAGAGCTGATTTCAAGGTTTTACTTTTAACCTACAAAGCATTACATGGGCTTGCTCCTACCTATCTTTCCGATTTGATCCTGCCGTACATACCTACACATACGCTATGGTCACAAGAAGCAGGCCTCCTTATTGTCCCTAGAATTTCTAAGCAAACAGCAGGGGGAAGGGCTTTCTCCTATAGAGCTCAATTTTTATGCAATGGTCTGCCTATCTTTATTGAAGACTCATCTCTTCAGTAGGTCCTATGATTGAGTGTAGTCTGACCCAGGAGGGTGAAGGTGAATGGAAAGGCACTGTAGCAACGAACCACCCTTGCTGTCTCTGTCTGGCCAGTTCCCCTCTCTCCACAGGGATTCTCTGCCTCTAACCCTATTACAGGGGCTGAGAGTCACTGGCTTACTGGTGCTCTTCCATGCCGTCCCTAGGAGGGGTGCGTCACTTGAGTGGGTTGAGTCACTGACGTGATCTTCCTGTCCGGGTTGGCGCCCCCGCCCCCCTGGGTTGTGCCATGGCGGAGATCTTTGTGGGCTATACTCGGCCTTGGCTCATGATGTTAAGTTGGTGGTTGGAGATATCCCTCTAGTGGTGTGGGGGCTGTGCTTTGGCAAAGTGGGTGGGGTTATATCCTGCCTGTTTGGCCCTGTATCGTCGGACGGGGCCACAGTGTCTCCCAACCCCTCCTGTCTCAGACTCCAGTATTTATGCTGCAATAGTTTGTGTCGGGGGGCAAGGGTCAGTCTTATCTCTGGAGTATTTCTCCTGTCTTATCCGGTGTTCTATGTGAATCTAAGTGTGCTTTCTCTAATTCTCTCTTTTTCTCTATTTCTTTCTTTCTCTCGGAGGAGGACCTGAGCCCTAAGACCATGCCTCAGGACAAGCTGGCCTGATGACTCCTTGCATTTCCCAGTCCACTGGTCATGCTGCTGCTCCAGTTTCAACTGTTCTGCCTGCGGCTTTGGAACCCTGACCTGTTCACCGGACGTGCTACCTGTCCCAGACCTGCTGTTTTCAACTCTTTAGAGACAGCAGGAGTGGTAGAGATACTCTGAACGATCGGCTATGAAAAGCCAACTGAAATTTACTCCTGACGTGCTGACCAGTTGCACCCTCTACAACCACTGTGATTATTATTTGACCCTGCTGGTCATCAATGAACATTTGAACATCTTGGCCATGTTTTGTTAAAATCTCCACCTGGAACACCCAGAAGAGGACTGGTTCCTTTCTAGGTTTCTTCCTAGGTTGTGGAGTTTTCGGGGTTTTTCCTAGCCACCGTGCTTCTACACCTGCATTGCTTGCTGGGGTTTTAGGCTGGGTTTCTGTACAGTACTTTGTAACATCAGCTGATGTAAGAAGGGCTTTATAAATACATTTGATTTATTGACTTGAATCCGATCAAACATCTCTGGAAAGACCTGAAAATAGCTGTGCAGCAACGCTCCCCATCCAACCTGACAGAGCTTGAGAGGATCTGCAGAGAATAATGGGAGAAACTCGCCAAATACAGGCGTGCCAAGCTTGTAGCGTCATACCCAAGAAGACTCGTGCCTGTAATCGCATCCAAAGGTGCAACAAAAAAGTATTGAGTAAAGCGTCTCATTAAATCAAATCAAATTTTATAAATCACATGCTCTGAATATAAAAGGGGTAGACATTTACAAGCCCTTAACCAACAATGCAGTAAAGAAAATACTTTAAATTAGCAAGAAATACAAGTAACAAATTACTACAGAGCAGCAGTAAGATAACAATAGCAAGGCTACAGTGGCTTGCGACAGTATTTACCCCCCTTGCCATTTCTCTTATTATGTTGGCTTATAACCTAGAATTAAAAATAGATTTTTTGGGAGTTTGTATCATTTGATTTACACAACATGCCTTCCACTTTGAAGATGCAAAATATTTTCTCTTGTGAAACAAACAAGAAATAAGACAAAAAAAACAGAAAACTTGAGCATGCATAACCATTCACCATTCCCCCCCTCAAAGTTAATACTTTGTAGACCCACCTTTTGCAGCAATTACAGATGCAAGTCTCTTGGGGTATGTCTCCATAAGCTTGACACCGAGCCACTGGGATTTTTGCCCATTCTTCAAGGAAAAACTGCTCCGGCTCCTTCAAGTTGGATGGGTTCCGCTGGTGTACAGCAATCTTTACGTCATAACACATATTCTCAATTGGATTGAGGTCTGGGCTTTGACTAGGCCATTCCAAAACATTTAAATGTTTCCCCTTAAACCACTCGAGCGTTGAGCAGTATGCTTAGGGTCATTGTCCTGCTGAAAGGTGAACCTCCGCCCCAGTCTCAAATCTCTGGAAGACTGAAACAGGTTTCCCTCAATAATTTAGTCTCATCTGACCAGGGTACCTTCTTCCATATGTTTGGGGAGTCTTCCACATGCCTTTTGGCAAACACCAAACGTGTTTGCTTATTTTTTTCTTTAAGCAATGTCTTTTTTCTGGCCACTCTTCCATAAAGCCCAGGTCTGTGGAGTGTATGGCTTAAAGTCATCCTATGGACAGATACTCAAATATTTTTTGGGGTGCACCTTGCTTCGTGGTGTTGCAGACTCTAGGGCCTTTCAGAACAGGTGTATACTGAGATCATGTGACATATCATGTCAAACTTAAATAAAATCCGCCTGTGTGCAATCAAACTAATTATGTGACATCTGAAGGCAATTGGTTGCACCAGATCGTATTTAGCGGCTTCATACACCACTTTTCCATTTTTTTGCATTTTTTTGCAACAAGCTATTTTTTCCATTTCACTTCACCAATTTGGACTATTTTGTGTATGTCCATTACATGAAATCCAAATAAAAATCAATTTAAATTATAGGTTGAATAATTTTGCAAGGCACTGTATATACAGGGGGTACCGGTACAGTGTGCATGTAGGTAGAGTCATTAAAGTAACTATGCATAGATGACAACAGAGAGTAGCAGCAGTGTAGAAGAGGGGGGGAGAATGCAAATAGTCTTGGAAGCCATTTAATTAGTGTTCAGGAGTCTTATGGCTTGGGGGTAGAAGTCATAATTAATGTTCAGGAGTATTATGGCTTGGGCTAGAAGCTGTTTAGAAGCCTCTTGGACCTAGACTTGGCGCTCCGGTACAGCTTGCTGTGCGGTAACAGAGAGAACAGTCTATGACTAGGGTGGCTGGAGTCTTTGACAATTTTTAGGGCATTCCTCTGACACCTCCTGGTATGGAAGTCCTGCATGTAAGGAAGCTTGGCCCCGGTGATGTACTGGGCCGTACGCACTACCCTCTGTTGTGTCTTGCGGTCGGAGACCGAGCAGATGCCATAACAGGCAGTGATGCAACCAGTCAGGATGCTCTCAATGATGCAGCTGTAGAGGATCTGAGGACCCATGACAAATCTTTTCAGTCTCCTGAGGGGGAATAGGTTTTGTCGTGCCCTCTTCATGACTGTCTTGGTGTGCTTGGACCATGTTAGTTTGTTGGACGCCAAGATAATTGAAGCTATCAACCTGCTACAGCCCCATCGATGAGAATGGGAGTGTGCTCGGTCCTTCTTTTCCTATATTCCACAATCATCTCCTTTGTCTTGATCACGTTGATGGAGAGGTTGTTGTCCTTGCACAGCACGGTCAGGTCTCTGACCTCCTTCGTATAGGTTGTGGCGCCGTTGTCGGTGATCAGGCTCACCACTGTTGTGTCATTGGCAAACTTAATGATGGTGTTGGAGTCGTGCCTGGCCATGCAGTCATGAGTGAAAAGGGAGTCCCGGAGGGGACTGAGCATGCACTCCTGAGGGGCCCCCATGTTGAGGATCAGTGTGGAGGATGTATTGTTTACCTACCCTTACCACCTGGGCGGTGGCCCGTCAGGAAGTCCAGGATCCAGTTGCAGAAGGAGGTGTTTAGTCCCAGGGTCCTTAGCTTAGTGATGAACTTTGAGTGCACTATGATGTTGAACGCTGAGCTGCAGTCAATGAATAGCAGTCTCACATATGTCTTAATTTTGTCCAGCTGTGAAAGGGCAGTGTGGAGTGCAATAGAGATTGTATCATCTGTAGCTCTTTTGGGGCGGTATGCAAATTGAAGTGGGTCTAGGGTTTCTGGGATAATGGTGTTAATGTGGGCCATTACCATCCTTTCAAAGCATTTCATGGCTACAGACCTGAGTGCTACGGGTCGGTAGTCATTTAGGCAGGTTATCTTAGTGTTATTGGGTAGAGAAACTATGGTGGTCTGCTTGAAACATGGGACTATGGTGGTCTTACAGACTCAGACAGGGAGAGGTTGAAATTGTCAGTGAAGACACTTGTCAGTTTTTCAGTGCATGCTCCGAGTACACGTCCTGGTAATCCGTTTGGCCCTGCGACCTTGTGAATGTTGACCTGTTTAAAAGGTCTACTCATACTGGCTGTGGAGAGCGTGATTACACAGTCGTCCTTAACAGCTGATGCTCTCATGCATGTTTCAGTTTTCCTTTCCTCAAAGCGAGCACAGAAGTTATTTAGCTTGTCACTGGGCAGCTCTCAGCTGTGCTTCCCTTTGTAGTCTGTAATAGTTTGAAAGCCATGCCACATCCATCAAGCATCAGAACTGATTAATTATGTAAATGTGATATTTCAGTTACTTTATATAAATGAGCAAACATTTCTAAAAAAACAGTTTTTGCTTCTAATTATGGGGTATTGTGTGTAGATTGACGAGGAAACATAAAAGAATAAGGCTGAAGCTAACAAAATGTGGAAAATGTCAAGGGGTCTGAAAATTTTCCAAATGCACTTTATATACACTGTGTATATACACTACCGTTCAGAAGTTCGGTGTCACTTAGAAATGCCCTTGTTTTCCATAAAAACATACATGAAATTAGTAGCAAAATTAATAGGAAATATAAAGATGTTGACAAGGTTATAAATAATGATTTTTAATTGAAATAATAATTGTCCTTCAAACTTTCGTCAAAAAATCCTCCATTTGCAGCAATTACAGCCTTGCAGACCTTCGGCATTGTAGTTGTCAATTTGTTGAGGTAATCTGAAGAGATTTCACCCATGATTCCTGAAGCACCTCCCACAAGGTCGATTGGCTTGATGGGCACTTCTTATGTACCATAGGGACAAGCTGCTCCAGCAACAGCTCAATAGGGTTGAGATCCGATGACTGTGCTGGCCACTCCACTATAGACAGAATACCAGCTGACTGCTTCTTCCCTAAATAGTTAATGCATAGTTTGGAGCTGTGCTTTGTCCTGTTGTAGGAGTAAATTGGATCTAATTAAGCGCCGTCCACAGGGAATGGCATGGCGTTGCAAAATGGAGTGATAGCCTTCCTTCTTCAAAATCCCTTTTACCCTGCACAAATCTCCAACTTTACCACCAGCAAAGCTTCCCCAGACCATCACATTGCCTCCACCATGCTTGACAGATGGCGTCAAGCACTCCTCCAGCATCTTTTCATTTTTCTGCGTCTCACGAATGTTCTTCTTTGTGATCCGAACACCTCAAACTTAGATGCGTCTCCCCAAAACACTTTTTTCCAATCTTTCTCTGTCCAGTGTCTGTGTTCCTTTGCCCATCTTAATCTTTTCTTTTTATTGGCCAGTCTGAGATATGGCTTTTTCTTTGCAACTCTGCCAAGAAGGCCAGCATCCCAGAGTCGCCTCTTCACTGTTGTCGTTGAGACTGGTGTTTTGCGGGTAATATTTAATGAAGCTGCCAGTTGAGGAATTGTGAGGCGTCTGTTTCTCAAACGAGACAGTTTAATGAACTTGTCCTCTTGCTCAGTTGTGCACCGGGGCCTCCTACTCCTCTTTCAATTCTGGTTAGAGCCAGTTTGCGCTGTTCTGGGAAGGGAGTAGTACATAGCGGTGTAAGAGATCTTCAGTTTCTTGGCAATTTCGCGCATGGAATAGCCTTCATATTCTCAAAACAAGAATAGAACCTTGAGTTGCAGAAGAAAGTTCTTTGTTTCTGGCCATTTTGAGCCTGTAACCCACAAATGCTGATGCTCCAGATACTCAACTAGTCTAAAGAAGGCCAGTTTTATTGCTCTTTAATCAGGACAACAGTTTTCAGCTGTGCTAACATAATTGTAAAAGGGTTTTCTAATGATAAATTTACCTTTTAAAATTATAAACTTGAATTAGCTAACACAACATGCCATTGGAACACAGGAGTGATGGTTGCTGATAATGGGCCTATGTCGATAGTCCATACGAAATCTGCCATTTTCCAGCTACAATAGTCAATTAGACATTAACAATGTCTACACTGTATTTATGATCAATTTGATGTCATTATAATGGACAAAAAATGTGGTTTTCTTTAAAAAACAAGGACATTTCTAAGTGACCCCAAACTTTTGAACAGTAGTGTGTTTTTTTATGACAAATAAAATCAGTCAATCATTTATTCATTATAGTGGGAAGAACAAACAGGTAGCTACACACACATCCTGATTCAACTAGTGAGACCAGACGATGTGAATGTGTATGTGTCTGTGTGTGTGTGTGTGAGAGAGAGTGATACAGTGTGTGTATATGTGCATGTGTGCGTGTGTGCGTGCGCGCATGAGTGTACGTGTGAGCATGCATGTGTTTGTGTGTGTACTGTATGTGTAAATTCTCACCTGTAGACCAGTTTCTCCTAGTGGCCCCACTGTCCCCACTGGCCCAGGGAGTCCCTAGAAAACAGAGCAGAGACACAATGTTGATGAGAGATGGTCATATAAGAGAAACCAATGGAGCTTTGTGCTCAAACAACATGAGAACTATCCTTGTTCAACCATCCTCATCTTATGAGCCTACGTTCTGTTTCACTACATGGATTCACGAGGGCTACAGTCAGGTCAGGTTGGTGAATCAGGTTACAAGAGAACACGTGCTGCCCAAAAATGAGTAGGGGACAATGGGGTAAGTTGAGCCAATTTTTACATATAAATCAAACTTTTTTGTCACATGCGCCGAATACAACAACCTTACCGTGAAATTCTTACTTACAAGCACTTAACCAACAGTGCAGCACAAGATAGAGTTAATTAAGAAATAATTTGCCAAATAAACTAAAGTAAAAAATAATCAAAAGTAACACAATAAAATAACAATAACGATGATATATACAGGGGGTACAGGTACTGAGTCAATGTGCGGGGGTACAGGTTAGTCGAGGTAATTTGTACATGTCGGTAGGGATGAAGTGACTATGCGCAGATAATAGACAGCGAGTAGCAGCAGTGTAAAAACAAAGGGGGGGGGGGGTCAATGTAGATAGTCCGGGTTGCCATTTGATTCATTGTTCAGCAGTCTTATGGCTTGGGGGCAGAAGCTGTTAACCTCTTGAAACTCTGGGGCGCTATATCATTTTTGGATAAAAAGACGTGCCCGTTTTAAGCGCAATATTTTGTCACAAAAAGATGCTCGACTATGCATATATTTGGTAGCTTTGGAAAGAAAACACTCTGACGTTTCCAGAACTGCAAAGATATTCTCTGTGCGTGCCCTAGAACGTGAGCTACAGGCAAAACCAAGATGAAACGGCATCCAGGAAATGAGCAGGATTTTTGAGGCTCCGTTTTCCATTGTCTCCTTATATGGCTGTGAATGCGAGAGGAATGAGTCTGCCCTTTCTGTCGTTTCCCCAAGGTGTCTGCAGCATTGTGACGTATTTGTAGGCATATCATTGGAAGATTGACCATAAGAGACCACAATTACCAGGTGTCCGCCCAGTGTCCTGCGCCGAAATTGGTGTGCAAACCTCAGCTGGAAGTATTTTTCCATGTAATTCAGAGAAGAAAGCAGGCTTCCACGAACGATATATCAATGAAGAGATATGTGAAAAAACACCTTGAGGATTGATTCCAAACAACGTTTGCCATGTTTCGGTCGATATTATGGAGTTAATTCGGAAAAAGTTTGACGTTGTTGGTGACTGAATTTTCGGTTCGTTTCGGTAGCCAAATGTGATGTACAAAACGGAACAATTTCTCCTACACAAAGATGCTTTCAGGAAAAACTGAACATTTGCTATGTAACTGAGAGTCTTCTCATTGAAAGCATCCGAAGCTCTTCAAAGGTAAATGATTTTATTTATTTGGTTATCTGGTTTTTGTGAAAATGTTGCGTGCTAAATGCTACTCAAAATGCTAAGCTAGCTTAGCATACTCTTACACAAATTAGTGAATAGCTATGGTTCAAAAGCATATTTTGAAAATCTGAGATGACAGTGTTGTTAAGAAAAGGCTAAGCTTTAGAGCAGGCGCATTATTTTCATTTTATTTGCGATTTTCAGAAATCGTTAACGTTGCGTTATGCTAATGAGCCTGAGGCTTTATTCACGATCCCGGATCCGGGATGGGGAGTTTCAAGAGGTTTTAAGGAGCCTTTTGGTCCGAGACTCGGCGCTCCGGTACCGCTTGCCGTGCGGTAGCAGAGAGAACAGTCCATGACTTGGGTGACTGGAGTCTTTGAAAAAATGTTGGGCTTTCCTCTGACACCGCCAAGTATATAGGTCCTGGATGGCAGGAAGCTTGGCCCCAAGGATGTACTGGGCTGTATGCACTCCTCTCTGTAGCGCCTTACGGTCAGATGCCGAGCACTTGCCATACCAGACGGTGATGCAACCAGTCAGGATGCTCTCGATGGTGCAGCTGTAGAACTTTGAGGATCTTCGGACTCATGCCAAATATTTTCAGTCTCCTGAGGGGGCAAAGGTGTTGTCGTGCCCTCTTCACGATTGTCTTGGTATGTTTGGACAATGATAGTTCGTTGGTAATGTGGAAACCAAGGAACTTGAAACTCTCGACCCTCTCCACCACAGTCCCATCAATGTTAATAATGGGGGCCTGTTTGTCCCGCCTTTTCCTGTAGTCCACGATCAGCTTCTTTGTCTTGCTCACATTGAGTGAGAGGTTGTTGTCCTGGCACCACACTGCCAGGTCTCTGACGTCCTCTCTATAGGCTGTCTCATCGTTATCGGTGATCAGGCCAACCACTGTTTTGTCATCTGCAAACTTAATGATGGTGTTGGAGTTGTGTTGGCCATGCAGTTGTGGGTGAACAGGGAGTACAGGAAGAGACTAAGCACACACCCGAGGGGCCCCAGTGTTGAGGATCGGCGTGGCAGACGTGTTGTTGCCTACCCTTACCACCTGCGGGCGGCCCGTCAGGAAGTCCAAGATCAAGTTGCAGAGGGAGGTGTTTAGTCCCAGGGTCCTTAGCTTAGTGATGAGCTTTGAGGCCACTATGGTGTTGAACGCTGAGCTGTAGTCAATGAACAGCATTCTCACATAGGTGTTCCTTTTGTCCAGGTTCGAAAGGGCAGTGTGGAGTGCAATTGAGATTGCGTCATCTGTGGATCTGTTGGGGTTGTATTCGAATTGGAGTGGGTTTAGGGTATCCGGTATGATGCTGTTGAAGTGAGACAAGAACAGCCTTTCAAAGCACATCAGCATCACTCCGTCAAGGGAAATCAAGCATTATTTTCAAACAAAGATATATACATATATTGCAGGATGCTGTAAATCCTGTGTATTGAGCCGCAGGACAGGCTCAACTTCCATTACATTACACCTGGGAAGAAAACACTTCAATTTGATCAACTTGCCAGTGGCTCAGCTTATCCCATGGCCATTGGATAAACTTAACCCAAACATTTTGACTATATAGCCCACACACCTACAAGGATGCACTTTCATGCTAAGTTTAGGACCTCATATTGAAGCTTATAGAGACCAACTGATTAATAGAATCTCTCATGCATGTCTCAGTGTAATTTGCCTCGCAGTGAGCATAGAAGTAGTTTAGCTCATCTGGTAGGCATTGTGTCACTGTGCAGCTCTCGCCTGTGCTTTCCTTTGTAGTCTGTAATGGTTTGCAAACCCTGCCACATCCGATGAGCGTCAAAGCCAGTGTAGTATGATTCGATTTTCGTCCTGTATTGCCGCTTTGCCTGTTTGAAGGGTCGTCGGAGGGCAAAACGGGATTTCTTATAGCTTCCGGGTTAGAGTCCAGGTCCTTGAAAATGACAGCTGTAGCCTTTAGCTCAGTGCAGATGCTGCCTGTAATCCATGGCTTCTGGTTGGGGTACTTACGGTCACTGTGGGGACGACGTCATCGATGCACTTATTGATGAAGCCAATGACTGATGTTAATGACACTTCAGCGAGCAGGCCTTTCTAATCGACCTGGCCGGGTATCCTGGAATGATATTGACCTCATTAAATCAATAGAGGATGTCTGGTTATTCTTTAAAAGTGCTTTCCTCAACATCTTAAATAAGCATGCCCCAATGTAAAACATTTGAACCAGGAACAGCTATAGTCCTTGGTTCACTCCAAACCTGACTGCCCTTGACCAGCACAAAAACATCCTGCCGCGATATGCAACTTTTCAGGGAAGTTAGGAACCAATGTACACAGGAGGTTTGAAAAAGCTAGCCTTTGCTTTCCTAACAGAAACTTGCATCCTGTAGCACAAACTCTTATTCTCCATGGAGAATAAGAGCACCTCCTCCCAGCTGCCCACTGCACTGAGGCTAGGAAATCCTGTCACCACCAAAAAATCAATGATAATTGAGAATTCCAATAAGCCTTTTTCTATGGCTGGTCATGCTTTCCACCTGGCTACACCTACCCCGGTCAACAGCCCTGCAGCCCCCACAGCAACTTGCCCAAGCCCCAGTTCTCCTTCACCGAAATCCAGATAGCTGATGTTCTGAAAGAGCTGCAGAATCTGGACACCTTCAAATCAGCCGGGCTAGACAATCTGGACCCTCTCTTTCTAAAATGATCCGGCAAAAATGTTGCAACCCCTATTACTAGCCTGTTCAACCTTTCTTTCGTATCGGCTGAGATCCGCAAAGAATGGAAAGCTTCCGCGGTACACCTCAGCCATGCTCAAGGTCCTAAACGATATCATAACCACCACCGATAAGAGATTATCTTTTGCTACTGTGCAGCTGTATTCATCGATCTGGCCAAGGCTTTCGACTCTGTCAATCACCACATTCTTATCGGCAGAATCAACAGCCTTGGTTTCTCAAATGACTGCCTCGTCTGGTTCATCAACTACTTCTCAGACAGAGTTCAGTGTGTCAAATCGGATGGCCTATTGTCCGGACCTCTGGCAATCTCTATGGGGGTACCACAGGGTTAAATTCTCGGGCCGACTCTTTTCTCTGTACACATCAATGATGTCGCTCTTGCAGCTGGTTATTCTCTGATCCACCTCTACACAGACAACACCATTCTGTATACTTCTGGTCCTTCTTTGGAGACTGTGTTAACTAACCTCCAGACGAACTTCAATGACATACAACACTCCTTCCGTGGCCTGCAACTACTCTTAAATGCAAGTAACACTAAATGCATGCTCTTCAACCGATCGCTGCCCGCTTGCCAGCTGAGCCAGTCACTGAAACGATGCTGCTAACCAACCAGCTATCTAGTTAGTGCTACACATACAATGTTGAATGTGTCCAACAAAAACTAGCTAGCAAGCTACTGTAGTAACGTTAGTTGTAAGCTACTGTAGTAACTTTACTGCTTGTGCTAACATTTCACACTTGTAACTGCAATATTTTCTGTTTTTTTGAAACATGGCTTTAGGACAAGATAGCTCCCATGACTATCCAACTCGATGGATTCTCCATTCACAGAGCGGACAGGACATCAAATTCAGGACAATCCTGAGAGTGAGGGGCTAATTTACATTACAGACTACAAAATAAGCCCTAGCTGTGATCTGCCCAAGGATGTCTCTCTACCAGACAAACTCAATGCCTTTTAATGAAAGCTTCGACAAAAACAACACAGAGCCCTGCATGAGGGCCCCCGCTGATCCGGAGGACTGGGTGATCTCTCTCTCCGAGGCTTATGTATGTAATGTTTTTAAGTGGGTCAAAACTCGTATGTGTGCCATACCGCAGCGCCAGACGGTATTCAAGGACGTGTCTTCAGGACATGTGCAGACCAACTGGCAAGTGTCTTCACAGTCACACACAATTCCTTGTCCCAGTCTGTAATCCCCACATATTTCAAACTGACTACCATCATTCTTGTTCCCAAAAACTCTAAGGCATCCTGCCATAATGACTACCGCCCTGTATTACTCACATCTGTGATAATGAAGTGCTTTGAAAGGCTGGTCAAGGCACACATCAACTCATCATCCCAGACACCGTGAATCCACTCCAATTTGCATACCGCTTCAACAGATCCACAGACAACGCAACCTCAATTGTACTCCACAATGCCCTCTCCCATCTAGAAAAGAGGAATACTTATGTGAGGATTCTGTTCATCGACTACAGCTCAGTGTTGAAAACCTTAATGCCCTCCAAGCTCATAACTGCAACTGGATCTTGGACTTCCGGGGCTTACCCAAGGTGCTAAGAGTGGGCAACACCCCCACTCCCTCATCAGAGGTGTGTGCTTAGCCTCCTGCTATACTCCCTGTTCACCTACAGCTGTGTAGCCACCCACGACCCCAACTCTGTCATAAAGTTTGTTGATGACACGATGGTGGTAGGCCTGATTAACAACGCCAATGACACAGATGTCAGCAAGACCTAGGAGCTGATCGTGAAATGCATGGCTCCTCAGATCCTGAGGAACTTTTACAGCTGCACGATCAAGAGCATCCTAATTTCATAACCATCTGGTATGGAAATTGCACCACCTCCGAACAGAAGGCCCTACAGAGGGTGGTGCGGGCAGCCCAGCACATCACTGGGAGTGAGCTCCCAGCCACACTACATTAGCTACTGGCTTCATCAATAAGTGCATCGATGACTTCATCCCCACAGTGACCGTACGTACATACTCCAACCAGAAGCCATGGATTACAGGCAACATCTGCACTGAGCTCAAGGGTAGTGCTGCCGCTTTCAAGGAGCGGTACTCTAACCCGGAAGCTTATAAGAAATCTCGCTAAACCCTCCGATGGACCATAAAATAGGCAAAGCTTCAATACAGGACTAAGATTAAATCGTACTACACCGGCTCCGGTGCTCGTCGGATGAGGCAGGGCTTACGGGTTAGACTACAAAGGGAAGCACATCCACTAGCTGCCCAGTGACACAAACCTATCAGACAAGCTGAATTACTTCTATGCTCACCTCAAGGCAAGTAACACTGAAGAATGCATGAAAGCATCATATGTTCCAAATTATTGTGTGATCACACTCTCCGTAGCCAATGTGAGTAAGACCTTTAAACAGGTCAACATTCACAAGGCCGCAGGGCCAGACGGATTACCAGGAAGTGTATTCGGAGCATGCACTAACCAAATGGCAAGTGTCTTCACTGACATTTTCAACCAGTCCCTGACGGAGTCTGTAATACCAACATGTTTCAAGCAGACCACCCTGGTCCCTGTGCTCAATAACACTAAGGTAACCTACCTAAATGACTACCGACCCCTAGCACATCACATCTGTAGCCATGTACTTTGAAAAGATGGTCATGGCTCACATTAACACCATTATCCCAGAAACCCTAGACCCAATCCAATTTGCATACCGCCCCAACATTGCCCTTTCCCACCTGGACAAAAGGAACACTATGCTATTGACTACAGCTCAGTGTTCACACCATAGTGCCCTCAAAGCACATCACTAAGCTAAGGACCCTGGGACTGAACACCTTCCTCTGCAATTGGATCCTGAACTTCCTGACGGGCCACCCCCCACGTGGTAAGGGTAGAGAACAACACATCCTCCGTGCTTATCCTCAACACGCGGGCCCCTCAGGGATTCATGCTCAGTCCCCTCCTGTACTCCCTGTTCACTCATGACTGCAAGGCCAGGAACGACTCCAACACCATCATTAAGTTTGCCGATGACACAATAGTGGTAGGCCTGATCACCGACAATGATGAGACAGCCTATAGGGAGGAGATCAGAGACCTTTTTGGAATCAACAAAGTTAGAAACAACACCATAAATATTCACTTACCTTTGATGATCTTCATCAGAAGGCACTCCCATGACTCCCAGTTCGACAATAAATGACTGATTTGTTCCATAAAGTTCCATCATTTATGTCTAAATAGCCACTTGTTGTTAGCGTGTTCAGCCCAGTAATCCATCTTCATGAGGCGCGAGCATTTCGTCCAGACAAAAACTTGAAAGGTTCCATTACAGTCCTTTAGAAACATGTCAAACAATGTATAGAATCAATCGTTAGGATGTTTTTAACATAAAACATCAATAATGTTCCAACCGGGGAATTCCTTTGTCTTCAGAAAAGCATTGGAACGAGAGGTAACTCTGTCGGGAGCGCACGTCATGAGACCGAGGCTCTCTGCCAGACCACTGACTCAAAGAGGTCTTATGAGCCCCTCCTTTATAGTAGAATCCTCAAACCAGTTTCTAAAGACATTTGACATCTAGTGGAAGTCCTAGGAAGTGCAACCTCATCCATATCTCAATGTGTATTCGGTAGGCCAAGCTTTGAAAAACTACAAACCTCAGATGTCCCACTTCCTGGTTGGATTTTTCTCAGGTTTTCGCCTGATATATGAGTTCTGTTATACTCACAGACATCATTCAATCAGCTTTAGAAATTGCAGAATGTTTTCTATCCAATACTAATAATAATATGCATATATTAGCATCTGGGACAGAGTAGGAGGCAGTTCACTCTGGGCACACTATTCATCCAAAAGTGAAAATGCTGCCCCATATCCCAAAAAGGTTTTAAGGAGAGAGGCCAGCGGAGCACAGGTGCGTGCATATTGTGCAAGAGACAGATTCTATAGGGTAGAAGATTATTTTGCATAACCCATCATTATTTAGCTACAGTGTCTTGCGTAAGTATTCACCCCCTTTGAAATTTTTCCTATTTTGTTGCCTTACAATCTGGAATTAAAATTGATATTTGTGGGGTTTGTATCATATGATTTACACAACATGCCTTCCACTTTGAAAATTAAGAATATTTTCTCTTGTGAAACAAATAAGAAACAAGAAATAAGACTTGAGTGTGCATAACTAATCACCCCCCAAATGCAATACTTTGTAGACCCACCTTTAGCAGCAATTACAGATGTAAGTCTCTTGGGGTATGTCTCCATAAGCTTGGCACATCTAGCCACTGGGATTTTTGCCCATTCTTCAAGGAAAAACTGCTCCAGCTCCTTCAAGTTGGATGGGTTCCGCTGGTGTACAGCTATCTTTACCTCATACCACAGATTCTCAATTGGACTGGTCTGGGCTTCGACTAGGCCATTCCAAGACATTTAAATGTTTCCCCTTAAAATTTTGCAGGAGATAGCTACTGTTTTGCTTTTATTTTCTCACAATTACAAAACTATTAAATCACTTTCATAATGTTGGAATAATTTTGCTAGTTATTCTGCCCATTTTCTACCAGGTACAATTTCATTTTGATATAGTTTTTAATGTTCAAATCTACCTTGGGTTATTTGAAAAAGGAAAGTTTAAATATTGGTGCGGTTAGGAAAACTGGGTGATTTCTATATACGGGGCTCAAGTGGACCCTACTATACAATGCGCAGGGAGAGACCCTGGTCATCCAAATTGTTAAATGAATGTGGTCCTTTGTAAATGAATGTGTCACCTAAGATTAATTTAGATTATTATTCTGTTGTTCAATTTAAACAAGTGTATTAGATCATTAGATTGATAAGTGTTATGGGGACCAGCGACGGCAGCGATGCCAGCTTCCATAAACCACACAACCTTAGATTGAGGGCCTCCCAAGTGGCGCAGCGGTCTAAGGCACTGCATCGCCGTGCATGAGGCGTCACTACAGACCCTAGTTTGTCCCAGACTGTGTCACAACTGGCCATGACCGGGAGTCCCATAGTGCGGTGCACAATTTACCCACCGTCGTCCGGATTAGGGGAGGGTTTGGCCGGAGGGGCTTTACTTGGCTCATCGCCCTCTAACAACTCAAGGTGGTGGGCGGGCGCCTGCAGGCTGACTTCGGTCGTCAGCTGAACAGTGTTTCCTTCGACACATTGGTGCAGCTGGTTTCCAGGTTAAGTGGGCGGGTGTTAAGGAGCGCGGTTTGGCAGATCATGTTTCAGAGGACATGTTCAGTGCAATAGTGTTTTGATAGGAAAAATGATATGTGGTTCAGCATAAACAATAAACAACAAACAAAAAATATTAATTAAACAATATCAAATTAATTGTTGTGTCAGAGCCAAAAGTCACAATTTAAACCTTAGTCCTACCAGAACCTCTGGTTGAGTCTTTAAGTCATTGAATGGAAGTCCAAGTCTAAAGAAATGTTTGTACTACAAAATGAAAAACCCTCCCAAAAAAAGCCAACCAAAACTTAATTATACAAATTTCAAAATGTAAAGGCAATAATCGAACAAAAAGCTAAAGGTCCAATGGAAGACGATGTCTCTTAACTATTCAATGTCTATAGTTCCATCAAAACAGTGAGCAAGTTCTATTAACTGGAGCCGTGTCTATGGCCCGTGACGTGAACAGGCAAAAGCGGTGCAGGAGGAACGTCCTCCTCAAATCGAACAGTAATCTGCAAAGCTCGGTCATGTTATCAAAAACAAGTCAATATGGTGCATCGTTCAGAAACATTCCGCAAAGGCCAATTACTCTTTTCATAAATATATATTCACATTTTCAAACTAGTTTTCATCGGGAAGATAGATAAAGCCTTTTTATCAAAAGCAATCACTTTTGCATGTGAAAATACAGGATCCTTCTCATTACTCCACGTGCTTAACCTACAGTACCAGTCAAACATTTGGACACAGATAAAGATTCAAGGGTTTTCTTTATTTTTTCTATTTTCTACATTGTAAAATAATAGTGAAGACATCAAAACTGTGAAATAGTAGATATGGAATCATGCAGTAACCAAGAAAGTGTTGAAAAAAAGTGTATTTTAAAGTGTTGAAAGAAAGTGTATTTTATATTTGAGATTCTTCAAAGTAGCCACCCTTTGCCTTGATGACAGCTGTGCTCACGCTTGGCATTCTTTCAACCAGCTTCACCTGGAATGCGTTTACAACAACCTTGAAGGAGTTCCCACATATGCTGAACACTTGTTGGCTGCTTGTCCTTCACTCTGTGGTCAAACTCCAATCCCAAACCATCTCAATTGAGTTGAGATCGGGTGATTGGATGTAGCACTACATCACTCTCCTTCCTGGTCAAATAGCCTTACACAGCCTGGAAGTGTGTTGGGTCATTGTCCTGCTGAAAAACAAATGATAGTACCCCTAAGCGCAAACCAGATGGGATGGCGTATCGCTGCAGAATGCTGTGGTAGCCATGTTGGTTAAGTGTGCCTTGAATTCTAAATAGATCACAGACAGTGTCACAAGCAAAGGACCCCCACAGCATTACACATCCTCCTCCATGCTTCACGGTGGGAACCACACATGCAGAGATCATCCGTTCACCTAATCTGCATCTCACAAAGACAAGGTTGGGACCAAAAATGCCATATTTGGATTCATCAGACCAAAATATGTATTTCCACCAGTCTAATGTCCATTGTTCGTGTTTCTTGGCCCAAGCAAGTCTCTTCTTCTTATTGGTGTCCTTCAGTAGTGTTTTTTTGCAGCAATTCAACTGTCAAGGCCTGATTCACACAGTCTCCTCTGAACAGTTGATGTTGAGTTGTGTCTGTTACTTGAACTCTGTGAAGCATTTATTTGGGGTGCAATCTGAGGTACAGTTAACTCTATTGAACTTATCCTCTACAGCAGAGGTAACTCTGGGTCTTCCTTTCCTGTGGCAGTCCTCATGAGAGCCAGTTTCATCATAGGGCTTGATGGTTTTTGCGACTGCAATTAAAGAAACTTTAACAGTTCTTGACATTTTCCAGATTGACTGAACTTCATGTCATAAAGTAATGATGGACTTTCGTTTCTCTTTGCTTATTTGAGCTGTTCTTGTCATATTAAGTTATTGGTCTTCTACCAAATAGGGATGTCTTCTGTATACCACCCCTACCTTGTCTTAACACAACTGATTGGCTCAAACGCATTAAGAAGACAATAAATTCCACAAATTAACTTTTAACAAGGCACACGTGTTAATTGAAATGCATTCCAGGTGACTACCTCATGAAGCTGGTTTAGAGAATGCCTAGAGTGTGCAAAGCTGTCATCAAGGCAAAGGGTGGCTACTTTGAAGAATCTAAAATATAAATATATATTTTGATTTGTTTAACATTTTTTTTTGGTTACTACATGTGTGTTCCATATGTGTTATTTCATAGTTTTGATGTCTTCACTATTATTGTACAATTTAGAAAATAGTCCAAGTAAAGAAAGACCCTTAATCTTGATACTACCCATCCCGTATCCGGGATTGTGAATACAGCCTCAGGCTCATTACCATAATGCAACGTTAACGATTTCTGAAAATCGCAAATGAAATGAAACTAATATGCCTGCTCTCAAGCTTAGCCTTTTCTTAACAACACTGTCATCTCAGATTTTCAAAATATGCTTTTGAACCATAGCAAATCAAGCATTTGTGTAAGAGTATTGCTAGCTAGCTTAGCATTTTGCGTAGCATTTAGCACGCAACATTTTCACAAAAACCAGATAACCAAATAAATAAAATAATTTACCTTTGAAGAACTTCGGATGTTTTCAATGAGGAGACTCTCAGTTACATAGCAAATGTTCAGTTTTTCCTGAAAGAATCTTTGTGTAGGAGAAATCGCTCCGTTTTGTACATCACATTTGGCTACCGAAACGAACCGAAAATTCAGTCACCAAAACGTCAAACTTTTTCCAAATTAACTCCATAATATCGACCGAAACATGGCAAACGTTGTTTAGAATCAATCCTCAAGGTGTTTTTTCACATATCTCTTCATTGATATGCCGTTCGCGGAAGCCTGCTTTCGTCTCAGAATCCCATGGAAAAATACCAGCAGCTGAAAATGACGCACCAATTTCGACGGAGGACACCGGGCGGACACCTGGCAAATGTAGTCTCTTATGGTCAATCTTCCAATGATATGCCTACAAATACGTCACAATGCTGCAGACACCTTGGGGAAACGATAGATAGGGCAGGCTCATTCCTGTCGCATTCACAGCCATATAAGGAGACAATGGAAAACGGAGCCTCAAAAATCCTGCTCATTTCCTGGTTGCAGTTTCATCTTGGTTTTGCCTGTAGCTCCTGTTCTGGGGCACTCACAGACAATATCTTTGCAGTTCTGGAAACCTCAGAGTGTTTTCTTTCCAAAGCTATCAATTATATGCATAGTCGAGCATCTTTTTGTGAGAAAATATCTTGTTTAAAACGGGAACGTTTTTCATCCAAAAATGAAATACTGCCCCCAGAGTTTCAATGAGTAGGTGTTGTAAAACCTTTAACCAGAAGTGTACATCTTTAATAGACATTCATATATCTCTTATAAACTAGCTGCCACTCTCCCTGAGTGAACTGGCTTGTTTAGGGATACAGAGAGAGAACTCTGTTAAGTATGATGGATTTAGTGCTTATTTACCCAGTAAGAGCAAAAGACAGAGAGAGTGCGGTGTTCCCGAGACAATGATGTGCAGACAGATGAGTGTGAAAGACAAGTGGAGACAATTTATTCAGGATGGAGAGGGAGAGAGGAGAGGCATATGAAGAGAAGGAGGTAGAGATGGGGTTGAGGAGATCAATAGGGAGAAAATATAATGGAGAGAGAAAAGGGAGAAGATGGAGAGAGAGGAAATGGTGAGAGAAAAGAGAGGAGTGATGGAGAGAGGATAAATAGTAAGACTTTAAATAGAGAGAGAGGAGATCGAGAGAAATGTGATGGTGAAAGTAGGAGAGAGAGACAGTAGAAGGGGAGGGGGAGGTGGAGAGAGAAAGGAGAGGAGTGATGAGGATAAATAGAAAGAGTATTAATAGAGAGAGAGAGATGGAGAGAAAGGTGATGGAGAAAGTAGAGAGAAAGACAGGAGAAGGAGAGGGGGAGGTGGAGCTAGAAAGGAGAGGAGTGGTGAGAGAGGAGAAATAGAAAGAGTATAAATAGAGAGAGAGGAGATGGAGAGAAAGGTGACAGAAAGTAGAAGAGTAAGTGTTGGTAAAATTATAATTAAATGACTGAACAAATCATTTTAAATGGAACTGTAACTAAGTAAACTTATACTTATACTCTGTTTTATTATATCTGATTAACAATATGAGTTCATACGATGGGATTGTGTGACACGGACAAGGAGTAATTAAAGTTAATGAACACCATTCCAACTAGGAAGAAATGAATGGGTTGTAGACTGTGTAAACACACAAGGTCGTTAACCTATGGTTGAACCTACAGAACTGAGCTCTGGGTTTTTTAGATAAGACAGTGAGTGCATTCCAAGTTTTCTGTTAATTAGAACTGTCAGCTCAGTGGTGATCGATAATGTTGAGGGGTCAAAAGTTACCTGGGAGTGTGTTAGTAAGTTAGAATGAACTTTTCACCTCACTTTGTCCGAGTCGAGAGGAGGGGATTCTGTTAAAACAATGAAATGACGTCATGATCTGTATATAAACTTTTGCTCGTGGTTAAGTGGCAGCGCGCTCCGAGAATAAATGATGTTACCTATTATTGAAAGACTGGTCTCCGTCTATTTTATGCAAACAATAATCTTACAAATTCTCATAAAATAGATTAAGGGTTTTCAATTAATGAAAGCACATTGGCATAATTAAATTACAGTTACAGTAAGAGAGTAGAAGGAGAAGGGGAGATGGAGAGAGAAAGGAGAGGAGTGATGAGAGAGGAGAAATAGAAAGAGTATAAATAGAGAGAGAGGAGATGGAGAGAAAGGTGACAGAGAAAGTAGAAGAGTAAGAGAGTAGAAGGAGAAGGGGAGATGGAGAGAGGGACTTACTGGCTCGCCTGCTATTCCATGGTCTCCTAGAGGTCCAGAGGGTCCTTGAATACCCTGTTGATATAACAGCTAATGAGTGTAGAGAACAGATACACGCACACACACGCACCGAGGGGGAAGCAGAACAACACTCAACATGTGGCCAGTTAATGATGGGTTAAATCCCCACTTTCAGACAGTCATAAGATAAGATATAAAGCTCTGACCAAAAGCAGTACTATTAAAAACAAAAAACTACATTCTAAGTGAAAAGTAGGCATTAGTCTGAAGCTGAAAAAAAAGAAATAGTTGAAAAATGCTTACTCCACCCATGCTTTACAAAAGGTTTTCCAGCACACAGCTTTGACCTACTACAATAGCTGTGTTGGTATTGTACTTCAAACTATTTGTAGGCAGGTTGCTTAAGATTCAAACCGTAGAACTTACGGGAAACCCTTGAGGTCCAGCTTCTCCCAGCTCTCCAATTTTCCCCTTGGGAGAGAGCACAAAAAATCAGGAAAAATAAGACCACAACTATACGAGATAGCTGACCTAACGTACACCAAATGTGTTCCCAAACACAGGCAAAGAAAAGACTGACCATCATATGATAAACGCACAGCTACAACTGAAATACAAATTAGCATATTTGTTGCAGCACTGATCTGTGAGTGCACCATATTGACAGTGGATAAGGTGAGACCTCTCCTTACAAGGTAAAGCAGTATACGCTTGAAGAAATTGCTGCACACAGTAAATCAATAAATTGCAGTGTACATACAAGCTCCTAAGAACAAGAAACTGTAAAAAAGCTGCCTGTCTCAAGTGGCGTGCCTGTCAGTAAATCAGTTAGGGCTAAGTGGCTGGGCTATCCAGTGTAACATAACCAGGGGTGAAATATGACAGTGATAGGAAACTTAATTTTACCTCATCTCCCGAAAAACCCATTTTTCCTGGAAGACCATCGGGGCCCTGTGGAGAGAAAGGGATGATGAGGAGGGATAAGGAGGGAAAGTATGAATATGTGAATAGTGTGACAGAAGTGTGTGTGTGTGTGTGTGCATGTTTGAGTGAGAGGAAAAAGACAGACCAAGAGACAAACATCAGGAAAGCAGACAGCAGATATATGGATGGAGAGACAGAGACAAAATCACTAACCAGTGTCTGATGAATTGTGTGCAGCTTAGTGCATTGCAGTGTCTATACAATAAGACATACGTGAGTGTCAATGTGTCTATAAAATGCTTTTTACTCTCTCCCCCATATGAAAAAAATATTATAGTATACAATGGTCTAAATACTGCAGTATATACTGCAGTGTTTTTGCGGACATGACTGAAATACACTAGAGTATTCATTGTAGTATTTTTGCAGACATGACTAGTATACTATAGTATTTTTTGAAGTATTTTTGCGGACATGACTGTAATATTTATTGTAGTGTTTCTGCGGACATGACTAGTATACTACAATATTCACTGTAGTGTTTTTGCAGACTTTACTCTAGTATTCACTGTAGTGCTTTTGTGGACATGACTAGTACACTGTAGTATTTACTGTAGTGTTATTGTGGACATGACTAGTATACTGTAGCATTTACTGTAGTGTTTTTGTGAGCACTTCCGGCGCCGACAGAGATGTCCGCCTTGCTTTGCCTTCCTAGGAAACTATGCAGTATTTTGTTTTATTTCTTACATTGTTACGCCAGGTAATCTTAGGTTTTATTACATACAACCAGGAGGAACTATTGGATATAAGAGCAACATCAACACACCAACATTACAACCAGTAATACAACTTTCCCGAAGCGGATCCTCTGTTTTGCCCAAAACCCAGGACAACGGACCGGATTCCAGCCGGCGAACCAAAACAACGACGCCGTAGAAGGGGCAGACGGAGCGGTCTTCTGGTCAGGCACATCGCTCACTTCTCCCGAGCATACTACTCGCCAATGTCCAGTCTCTTGACAACAAGGTAGACGAAATCTGAGCAAGGGTTGCATTCCAGAGAGAGCTCAGAGACTAACGTTCTTTGTTTCACGGAAACATGGCTCACTCGAGACACGCTATCGGAGTCGGTACAGCCAGCTGTTTTCTTCATGCATCGCTCCGACAGAAACAAACATCTTTCTGGTAAGAAGAAGGGCGGGGGTGTATGCCTTATGATTAAGGCGACGTGGTGTGATCATAACAACATACAGGATCTCAAGTCCTTCTGTTCACCTGACTTAGAATTCCTCACAATCAAATGCCGAACGCATTATCTACCTAGAGAATTCTCTTCGATCAAAATCACAGTTGTGTATACCCCTCCCCAATCAGACACATCGACGGCCCTGAAAGAACTTCATTTGACTCTATGTAAACTGGAAACCACATATCCTGAGGCTGCATTTATTGTAGATGGGGATTTCAACAAGGCTAATCTGAAAACATGGCTCCCTGAATTATATAAGCATATTGATTGCGCAACCAGGGCTGGCAAAACCGAGATCATTGTTATTCTAACTTCTGCAAATAAGGCCCTCCGCTGCAAATAAGGCCCTCCGCAGCCCTCCTTTCGGGAAAAACTGACCATGACTCCATTTAGTTGTTCCCAGCCTATAGACAGAAACTAAAACAGGAAGCTCCCATGCTCAGGTATGTCCAACGCTGGTCCAACCAATTGGATTCCACGCGTCAAGATTGCTTCAATCACGTGGACTGGGATATGTTCTGCACTGCGTCGAACAACAACATTGATGAATACGCTGATTCGGTGAGCGGGTTTATTAGCAAGTACATCGGCGATGTCGTACCCACAGCGTCTATTAAAACATTCCCAAATCAGAAACCGTGGATCGATGGCAGCATTCGCGCAAAACTGAAAGCGCGAACCACTGCTTTTAACTTCTTTGTGACATGGGGGCAGTATTTAGTAGCGTGGATGAATAAGGTGCCCAGAGTAAACTGCCTGCTACTCTGTCCCAGATGCTAATATATGTATATTATTAGTAGTATTGGATAGAAAACACTCTGAAGTTTCTAAAACTGTTTGAATAATGTCTATGAGTATAACAGAATTCATATGGCTGGCGAAAAATCCAACCAGAAAGTGGGAAATCTGAGGCTTGTAGTTTTTTTAACTCAGCCCCTATTGTAGATACAGTGGGATATTGGTTATGTTGCACTCCTTAAGGCTCCCACTAGATGTCAACAGTCTTTAGAACATTGTTTGAGGTTTCTACTGTGAGGTTGGACCGAATGAGAGAGGAATGAGTCAGGTGTCTGGCAGAGTGCCACAGGCTCTGAGGCGCGGGTCACGAGAGAGTTAGCTCTCGTTCCATTGCTTGTCTACAGACATAGCTGACTGGCGGCTCTGGAAGATCCTGGCTGACTGGCGGCACTGGACAGACGGGAGACTCTGGCGGCACTGGACAGACGGGAGACTCTGGCGGCACTGGACAGACGGGAGACTCTGGCGGCACTGGACAGACGGGAGACTCTGGCGGCACTGGACAGACGGGAGACTCTGGCGGCACTGGACAGACGGGAGACTCTGGCGGCACTGGACAGACGGGAGTCTCTGGCGGCACTGGACAGACGGGAGACTCTGGCATCTCTGGACAGACGGGAGTCTCTAGCGTCTCTGGACAGACGGGAGACTCTGCTAGCGCTGGAGAGGAGGAAGGATCTGGCAGCGCTGGACAGACAAGGCGCACTGTAGGCCTGGTGCGTGGTGCCGGCACTGGTGGTACTGGGCCAAGGACACGCACCTCAGGGCGAGTGCGGGGAGCACCGGAGGGCTGATGTGTGGAGGTGATACTGGATAGACTGGACCGTGCAGGCGCACTGGAGCTCTTAAGAACCGAGCCTGCCCAACCTTACCTGGATGAATGCTCCCGGTTGCCCTGCCAGCTCCGGGCTATGCACCCGCACTGGGGACACCATGCACTCCACAGCATAACACGGTGCCTGCCCGGTCTCTCTCTCCCCCCGGTAAGCACAGGATGTTGGCGCAGGTCTCCTTCCTGGCTTCACCATACTCCCTGTGTGCCCCCCAATAAATTTTTGGGGCTGACTCTCAGGCTTCCAGCCACGCCGCCGTGCTGCCTCCTCATACCAGCGCCTCTCCGCCTTCGCTGCCTCCAGCTCTTCTTTGGGGCGGCGATATTCTCCTGGCTGTGCCCAGGGTCCTTTTCCGTCGAATTCGTCCTCCCATGTCCAGTCCTCCTTGCGCTGCTCCTGCTGCCGCTTCTCCTGCTGCACCTTGTAATTGATAGCTTTGGAAAGAAAACACTCTGACGTTTCCAGAACTGCAAAGATATTCTCTGTGGGTGCCCTAGAACGGGAGCTACAGGCAAAACCAAGATGAAACGGCATCCAGGAAACCAGCAGGATTTATGAGGCTCTGTTTTCCATTGTCTCCTTATATGGCTGTGAATGCGAGAGGAATGAGCCTGCCCTTTCTGTCGTTTCCCCAAGGTGTCTGCGGCATTGTGACGTATTTGTAGGCATATCATTGGAAGATTGACCATAAGAGACTACATTTTCCAGGTGTCCGCCCGGTGTCCTCCGTCGAAATTGGTGCGTCTTTTTCAGCTGCTGGTATTTTTCCATGCAATTCTGAGACGAAAGCAGGCTTCCACGAACTGCATATCAATGAAGAGATATGTGAAAAAACACCTTGAGGATTGATTCCAAACAACGTTTGCCATGTTTCGGTCGATATTATGGAGTTAATTCGGAAAAATTTTGACGTTTTGGTGACTGAATTTTTGTTTCGTTTCGGTAGCCAAATGTGATGTACAAAACGGAGCGATTTCTCCTACACAAAGATTCTTTCAGGAAAAACTGAACATTTGCTATGTAACTGAGAGTCTCCTCATTGAAAACATCCGAAGCTCTTCAAAGGTAAATTATTTTATTTATTTGGTTATCTGGTTTTTGTGAAAATGTTGCGTGCTAAATGCTACTCAAAATGTTAAGCTAGATTAGCATACTCTTACACAAATTAGTGATTTGCTATGGTTCAAAAGCATATTTTGAAAATCTGAGATGACAGTGTTGTTAAGAAAAGGCTAAGCTTGAGAGCAGGTGCATTATTTTCATTTTATTTGCGATTTTCAGAAATCGTAAACGTTGCGTTATGCCAATGAGCCTGAGGCTTTATTCACGATCCCGGATCCGGGGTGGGGAGTATCAAGAGGTTAATCAGAGAAACTATACATGAACAGAATACAAAACAATAAACGTGAAAACCCGAACAGTCCCGTGTGGCACAAACACTGACACAGGAGACAACCACCCACAAAATACCCAAAGAATATGGCTGCCTAAATATGGTTCCCAATCAGAGACAACGATAAACACCTGCCTCTGATTGAGAACCACTCTAGGCAAACATAGACTTACCTAGACAAGTACACTGAACACAACCCCATAAATCTAATGAACCCCTAGACAAGACGAAACACAAATGTCGAAATTGCTTCTTTTGTTAGGGCGTTTGGTAAACAAATCCAAAAGCGCGTTCAGGTCCTGTCACACCCTGGCCTAACCAAAATAATAAAGAAAACATATAACTAAGGCCAGGGCGTGACAGGACCTGAACGCGCTTTTGGATTTGTTTACCAAACGCCCTAACAAAAGAAGCAATTTCGACATAAATGATGTACATTATCAAACAAAACAAACATTTATTGTGGAACTGCGATTCCTGTGAGTGCATTCTGTAAGGTAAGGTAAGTGAATATTTATAATGCTATTTATGACTAATGTTGACTACCCAATATGGCGGATATCAATTTGGCTGCTTTGTTGTCTGAACACTGTACTCAGATTATTGCATGGTTTGCTTTTTCCGTAAAGTTTTTTTGAAATCTGACACAGCGGTTGCATTAAGGAGAAGTATATCTCTAATTTCATGTATAACACTTGTATTTTCATCAACATTTATAATGCGTATTTCTGTAAATAGATGTGTCTCTGCACAATCACCGCATGTTTTAGAACTACTGGACTCATGTAAAATGAGATTATTTTATATAAATATGCACTTTATCGAACAAAACATACATCTATTGTGTAACATGAAGTCCTATGAGTGTCATCTGATGAAGATCATCAAAGGTTAGTGATTCATTTTATCTCTTTGTGCTTTTTGTGACTCCTCTGGCTGGAAAAATGGCTGTGATTTTCTGTGAGTTGGTGGTGACCTATCATAGGCAATCAAACAAGCTAAGCGTCAGTATAGAGACAAAGTAGAGTCGCTATTCAACCGCTCTGACACGAGAGGTATGTGGCAGGGTCTACAGTCAATCACGGACTATAAAAGGAAAATCAGCCCTGTCGCGGACCAGGATGTCTTGCTCCCAGACTGACTAAACAACTTCGTTGCTCGCTTTGAGGACAATACAGTGCCACTGACACTGCCCACTACCAAAACCTGCGGACTCTCCTTCACTGCAGCCGACGAGAGTAAAACATTTAAACGTGTCAACCCTCACAAAGCTGCAGGCCCAGACAGCATTCTCAGCCGCGTCCTCAGAGCATGCACAGACCAGCTGGCTGGTGTGTTTACGGACATATTCAATCAATCCTTATCCTAGTCTGCTATTCCCATATGCTTCAAGATGGCCACCTTTGTTCCTGTTCCCAAGAAAGCTAAGGTAACTGAGCTAAACGACTACCGCCACGTAGCACTCACTTCCGTCATCATGAAGTGCTTTGAGAGACTAGGCAAGGATCATATCACCTCCACTCTACCTGACACCCTAGACCAACTCCAATAGGTCCACAGACGAAGCAATCACAATCACACGGCGCACTGCCCTAACCCATCTGGACAAGAGGAATACCTATGTGAGAATGCTGTTCATTGACTACAGCTCAGCAGTTAACACCATAGTACCCTCCAAACTCGTCATCAAGCTGGATCTCGACCCAGCCCTGTGCAACTGGGTCCTGGACTTCCTGACGGGCCGCCCCCAGGTAGTGAAGGTAGGTAACAATCTCCACCCGGCTGATCCTCAACACTGTGGACCCACAAGGGTGCTTTCTCAGCCCTCTCCTGTATTTCCTGTTCACCCACGACTGCGTGGTCATGCACGCCTCCAACTCAATCATCAAGTTTGCAGATGGCACTACAGTGGTAGGCTTGATTACCAACAACGACGAGATGGCCTACAGGGAGGAGGTGAGGGCCCTGTGGTGTGGTGTCAGAAAAATAACCTCACACTCAACGTTAACAAGACAAAGGAGATGATCATAGACTTCAGGAAACAGCAGAGGGAGCACCCCTCTATCCACATCGACGGGACAGTAGTGGAGAGGGTAGAAAGTTTTAAGTTCCTCGGCGTACACATCATGGACAAACTGAAATGGTCCACCCACACAGACAGCATGGTGAAGAAGGTGCAGCAGCGCCTCTTCAACTTCAGGAGGCTGAAGAAATTTGGCTTGTTACCAAAAGCACTCACAAACTTTTATAGATGCACAATCGAGAGCATCCTGTCGGGCTGTATCACTGCCTGGTACGGCAACTGCTCCGCCCATAAATGTAAGGCTCTCCAGAATGTAGTGAGGTCTGCACAACGCATCACCGGGGGCAAACTACCTGCCCTCCAGGACACCTACACCACCCGATGTCACAGGAAGGCCAAAAAGATCATAAAGGACAACATCCACCCGAGCCACTCCCTGTTCACCCTGCTATCATCCAGAAGGCGAGGTCAGTACAGGTGCATCAAAGCAGGGACCGAGAGACTGAAAAACAACTTCTATCTCAAGGCCATCACCACCATTGAGTGGCTGCTGCCAACATACTGAATCAACTCCAGCCACTTTAATAATGGAAAAATTGATGTAATAAATGTATCACTAGCCACTTTAAACAATGCCACTTCATATAATGTTTACATACCCTACATTAATAATCTCATATGTAGATACTGTACTCTATACCATCTCCTGCATCTTGCCTATGCCGTTCTATACCATCACTCATTCATATATGTTTTTTTATGTACATATTCTTAGTAATTCCTTTACACTTGTGTGTATAAGGTAGTTGTTGTGGAATTGTTAGGTTAGATGTGTGTCACATGTGTATGTGACAAATACAATTTGATTTGATATGACCACCATACTGTAGTATTCATTGTAGTATTTTTTGCAGACATGACTGTAGTATTTACTGTAGTGTTTTTGCAGACATGACTAGTATAGTGTAGTATTCACTGTAGTGTTTTTGCAGACTTTACTCAAGTATTCACTGTAGTGTTTTTGTGGACATGACTCGTATACTGTAGTATTCACTGTTGTGTTTTTGTGGACATGACTCATATACTGTAGTATTTACTGAAGTGTTTTTGCTAAGTTTTTTTCTGGTCCGTTGCATTGCTCAGAACTGTTGACCCATCTCAATAGGTGGCCTGTCACGAAGCTGTGTTTTATGTTCTGTATGAGATGTTCCCCACATTAAACAGTAACTGGCAAAGTCTGGCAGTTGTTCCATGTTAGCTAACCCTAGTCGGCAGGTGTTACTACCGTCATGTCTGCAATAATATTATATATAGTATACTACAGTCTTGTCTGCAAAAACACTAAATAGCCGCAGAAATACCCCATAATAAAAAAATCTCCATAAGAATCTGTCAGTTTAGAGATTTTATTTTGCATTGGATGCGTCTCAATTCACCACATCTGCCTATGTCGCACTTCCGCATATGCGGTGAAAGGTGACAGAACTAGAGAGGTGTTTGTCTGACCATGAGACATCCCGAAAATCGGTCTTCTCACAAAATCATCTGTAGCCTACTATTATGACCCCCCTATGGAAAGATGACTCTCACGCACGCGATGGTTTTCTCAGATTTGCTCTACGACCCCCAGACGTGTAATGGGACTTGGCAGATCGGCTGTACCGACTTCTGTCTGTAGCGGGTTTTTTTGCTGTAGGATGCCCACAGGCCTCACAAGCCTCGTATGATGGTCCCCCGGTACCAGTTGAAAAAAGGAATGATAGTATACAGTATCTGAACACTGTTTAGTGCCAAAAATATGTTAAAAAAACATTTAAAAAAATATATGTTTCCTGATCTTTCTGACAACATTCAGATATTCTGTAGGACAGATACTTCAGAATAAACTTCCTTTTGACAGGGCATAGACAAAGTTTTTTTTTACCTGTCTCCTCCTCTTGTCTCATCTACACTGATTGAAGTGGATTTAAGTGAAAGTCTATGGTCAGTCTATGTCAAGGAAAGAGCAGGCGTTAATGTTTTGTATACTCAGTGTAGTATTCTATAGTATACTACACAATTCTTAAGTAAGCACGACACAATCGAGGAATAATCCAGTGTAGATTATAGGATTCTACAGTATACTATAGTTTAAAACAGTTTACTATATAATTCTATAGTAAATACTACAGTAATCTACAGTAAACTGTAGCATTTTTTATGTGGGCCCCATGTGTATCTGCAGCTTGGTCTTTTCTGGGGGTGTATGTTACAGCTGAAGTCCCTTACACCCTGCAGGACTGTGACCTTTGACACAAGCAGGAGTCTTACCTTCATGCCCACTAACCCCAGCTTCCCCGTTGGACCGTCGGGCCCTCTCGCACCCTGAAAAAGAAAGGAGTATAATTTAGACCAGTAGAGGTCGCTGTAAAACAGCCAGCCAGATAGACAGCCACAACATAGCACAGCACAACAGACTCTTACTTTACATAAGCCATCATTGCCTTAAAAACATCTGTGTACCCCCATGTATATCAATAAGTGAATGTGAGGGTGTATTTTTTCAGCAAGGAATAAAAATGTTCCTCTGTGGTTGTTGTTTGCATTTGTAATTTTAACGGGCAGAAAGTATGTACTAAATCGCAGACATACACTACCGTTCAAAAGTTTGAGGTCACTTAGAAATGTTGTTGTTTTTGAAAGAAAAGCACATTTTCTGTCTATTCAAAAAACATAAAATTGATCATAAATACAGTGCTAATGTTGTAAATTAATATTGTAGCTGGAAACGGCTGATTTTTAATAGAATATCTACATAAGCGTACAGAGTCCAATAATCAGCGACCATCACTTCTGTGTTCTAATGGCACGTTGTGTTAGCTAATCCAAGTTTAACTTTTTTAAAGGCTAATTGATCATTAGAAAATCCTTATGCAATTATGTTAGCACAGCTGAAAACTGTTCTGATTAAAGAAAAAATGGCCTTCTTCAGACTAGTTGAGTATCTGTAGCATTAGCATTTGTGCGTTCGATTACAGGCTCAAAATGGCCAGAAATTGCCAAGAAACTGAAGATCTCGTACAACTCTGTGTACTACTCCCTTCACAAAACAGCGCAAACTGGCCCTAACCAATATAGAAAGAGGAGTGGGAGGCCCCGGTGCACAACTGAGCAAGAGGACAAGTACAATAGAGTGTCTAGTTTGAGAAACAGACCCCTCACAAGTCTTCAACTGGCAGCTTCATTAAATAGTACCCTTAAAAACACCAGCCTCAACGTCAACAGTGAAGAGGTGACTCCGGGATGCTGGCCTTCTAGGCAGAATTGCAGAGAAAAAGACGATTCTCAGACTGGCCAATAAAAATAAAATATTAAGATGGGCAAAAGAACAGACACTGAACAGAGGAATTCTGCCTAGAAGGCTAATATCCCAGAGTCGCCTCTTCCGCCGCCGCAACTTTGGCAGCTGCACCTGGCCCGTCCGCCACCGCCACAACTTCGGCAGCTGCAACTGGCCCGTGCGACGCCGCCGCAACTGGCCTGTCTGACGATGCCGCAACTGGTCCGTCCGACGCTACCACAACTGGTCCGTCAGATGCTGCAACTTCAGCAGCTGCAACTGGTCCGTCCGACGCCACCACAACTGGTCCGTCTGGTCCGTCTGACGCCGCAACATCAGCAGCTGCAACTGGCCTGTCCGATGCCGCTGCAACTGGTCCGTCCGATGCTGCCGCATCTTCGGCAGCTGCAACTGGCCTGTCTGATGACAACGCAACATCGGCAGCTGCAACTGGCCCTGACCAACCCGCACCCTGTCCCTGTGGTCTTCCTCGAGGCCGGTGTAGTCTCGCTGCTAGTGCAGTGCGGCAGGGGTAGTGTCACAGATTACCCCATTACTGCTGCTCATTCTGTGGACCATCTCCAGAGGTCTACGTCACCGGCCTCTAGGCGTCACTGAACTGTTTCATTACACAGACCTGGTTCCCATTCCTCTGATTAGTAATTGTATATATGTACCCTCTATTCACCATTATCTGGTCGGTTATTGTTCCCATGTCCGTTGGTCTTGTGAGCTTCTGTGCTTTGTTGCTTCGGCTTTTGTGCTGCGTGTATTGTGTACTTGTGATTATGGGTATCGTCCCGTGTATTTTGAGTTTTTTACTCGCTCTTATGTTTGTGTTTTTGTATATGTGTTTGTTTTGGGCTTCGTCCCTGTGCCTTTCAAGGCATGTTGTATGTATTTTTGGGTGGAGTATTAAAACCCCCTGTTATGTATTCCTGCGCCTCCAATCCTGCGTATTCCTGCGTCTCCAATCCTTTATACATCGTGACAGTATGTATAAGCTGGTAGTAGAAGCCTAAGTATTGTTTTCCATTAGTTTACTCCAATTAGGGGAGGGGGTAGGGTTAGGGGAAAATAACAAAGTAAGGGATTTCACCCCGTAGTGGACAAAAATGAATGGCAAGTTATTGGCATAGGACAAACCATGCACACATTGGCCAATACCACCCAAAGCGGCGTTGATTCATGCAAAGTTTACTTCTATTGCCATATGGGTATTGCCAGTTGTAACACTTCAAAAATCCAACAGGTGGCGATTGCACTCCACCATGGTTTTTCATATTGGTATTGGACTCCAAGTCAACATCCAAAAGCCAAATTTTGAAAAAACGAATTTTTTGAAAAAACGTATCACCCCTTAAAAAAGTGCTTTCTGGACCGTTTTTCGAAATTCTTTCGCTTTTTTGACAATTACACATGTATAAGAACTGTATGAAAATACTTTTGTCCAATTTTATTAACATAATTTTTTAAATTTTTTTACTTGCGCATATTGCATATGTTTTGTCCATTTGCAATATGATTTCATAGGAAGTCAGAAGTCAAAAGTCAAAAATTCTTAAATTTCATAAAAAACTTCACACACCCCTAAAAAAGTGCTTTCTGGACCGTTTTTCGAAATTTTTTCGCATTTTGTGTCAGTTACACACGTATAAGAACTGTATCAACATACTTTAGTCATATTTTATTATCATAATTTTTTTTTTTTACTTGCGCATATTGCATGTGTTTTGTCCATCTGCAATATGATTTCATAGGAAGTCAGAAGTCAAAAGTCAAAAATTATTAAATTTCATAAAAAACTTCACACACCCCTAAAAAAGTGCTTTCTGGACCGTTTTGAAATTTTTTCGAATTTTGTGTCAGTTACACACGTATAAGAACTGTATCAACATACTTTAGTCATATTTTATTATTATAATGTTTTTGTTTTTTTTGCTTGTGCATAAGGCATATGTTTTGTGGGGGCCAAATGTCATAAGAAATTTGACATGCTCAAAAATCCTTCAGAAATGCAAAATTGACTGGCCTGATGAACTCGGGATGGCCGGGCAGTGATTGTTGTTCCTTTCAATCACTCGTGGTGTTGATTTCATCATGTCCATTTGTTTATGTTTTCTCACTTTTGCAAAGTCACTGTGCATTTGCCATATGGTTAACTGGGCATTCACCATCACCAATTTGTCATGCCATAAAAATCATGCAGGAATGCCAAATTGACTGGCCCGATGAACTCGGGATGGCTGGGCAGTGATTCTGGTACCTCTCCATCGTCGTTTGGGTTGATTTCAGAATGTCGCTTTTGGTGATGGTACCTCACCGCTTAAACATATTGCTAATGGACAAGAGTCACCTGCAAGTCACCGTCCATCAGTCAATTTGATATCATTCAAAGCTAACTATTGGAGGCACTGTCAGTCTCTACGCACCCCAATGATACGTCCCTCCATCCATGTTGTGTATCTGTGTGATTTAGTTTTCCTTTGAATTTTTATGGGAAAAATGACTGATTTACAGTTCATGGGGGTTGCCTAATCATATATATGAAGTTGTGGAAAGATCTGATTTTTTTAACCCCTCCAAACAGCCCCTGAGACACCAATTATGGCACTTCCGGTTGGCACAGGAAGCTGTAACTCAACATACATCCTCACTGGGGTATTCCATTAGAGAATCCTGAGTTTTAAGTCTTTACCATGAAAACTGACTGATTTACACAGGGTTCAATGCACTATGTCCATCAAATTGCAGGCAGTGTATGGGTACACACTTTTAGGGCGATTTGGACCACTTCCGGTTGGTCCAGGAAGCTTAGAATCGACACAGGTAGACCTTATAGTGGTCTGATGGACTGGTACCAAAGACAGGTTCATACAACATTCATAACCCATATAGACTCCAGGTTGTATTTAGTGGAGCAGCCAATATATTCCTATGGGGAGAGAAGTCAATGAACACTGTTTTTATGTAAACACCTTCTTTTGACTGTGAAGGGTTAATGTCACACGGTCAAGGATAGGCTTGGACAGATCAGGAGGACCTTAGGAACAGTCCTGTGGTTGAATTGTCTTTCTAAACCTAACGGTTCCGCCGCTGTCACCCAAAATCAAATGACGTACTGGTGAAGGCTTCATATTGGGCCTATTTTTCTCATGGTCGCGCGCTCAGACCGAGCGAGCTACGGCAAGCGGGGCGCCACGTTGGACTCGGCACAGTCTGGACTCTATGGTGATGCCATTGTTTGTGTTGATTTCAGAATGTCCATTTGGTCATGTTTTCTCACTTTTGCAAAGTCACTGTGCATTTGCCATATGGTTAACTGGGCAGTCACCATCACCAATTTGTCATGCCATAAAAATCATGCAGGAATGCCAAAATGACTGGCCCGATGACATAGGGATGGCTGGGCAGTGATTTTGGTACCTCTCCATCGCTCGTTTGGGTTGATTTCAGAATGTCGCTTTTGGTGATGGTAACTCACCGCTTAAACATATTGCAAATGTTCCTTACTTTTGCAAAGTCACAAAAATTCTTGCAGGAATGCCAAATTGACTGGCCCGAAGAAATCTAAAAAAAAAGCAAATATGTATTGTGCATTTGGAAAGTATTGAGACCTTTACTTTTTGTATTTTGTTACGTTACAACCTTTTGTAAAATTGATTCATTTAGATTGAGTAAAAAAAATCATCTAATTTTAATCTAATCTACACACAATAACCCACAATGACAAAGCAAAAACAGGTTTTTAGAAATGTTTGCAAATGTATTAAACATAAACACCATATTTACATAAGCATTCAGACCCACTGCTATGAGACTCGAAATTCAGCTCAGGTGCATCCTGTTTCCATTGATCATCTTTGAGATGTTTCTACAACTTGATTGGAGTCCACCTGTGGTAAATTAAATTGATTGGACATGATTTGGAAAGACACACACCTGTCTATATAAGGTCCCACAGTTGACAGTGCATGTCAGATCAAACACCAAGCAAGGTCGCCCAAACTGAGCAATCGGGGGAGAGGGCATTGGTCAGGGAGGTGACCAAGAACCCGATGGTCACTCTCCAGAGTTCCTCTGTGGAGATGGGATAAACTTCCAGAAGGACAACCATCTCTGCAACATTCCAATAATCAGGCCTTTATGGTAGAGTGGCCAGATGGAAGCCGCTCCTCAGTAAAAAGGTACATGACAGCCAGCTTGGAGTTTGCCAAAAGATACCTAAAGGACTCAGAAACAAGATTCTCTGGTCTGATGAAACCAAGATTGAACACTTTGGCCTGAATGGCAAGCATCATGTCCGGAGGAAACTTGGCACCATCCTTACGGTGAAGCATGGGGGTGGCAGCAACATGCTGTGGGGATGTTATTCAGTGACAGGGACTGGGAGACTAGTATGGATCGAAGGAAAGATGAACGGAGCAACACACAGAGAGATCCTTGATGAAAACCTGCTCCAGAGAGCTCAGGACCTCAGAGTGGTGTGAAGGACAACGACCCTATGCACACAACCAAGACAACGCAGGAGTGGCTTCGGGACAAGTCTCAATGTCCTTGAGCGGCTCAGCCAGAGCCTTAACTTGAGCCCTATCGAACATCTCTGGAGAGACCTAAAAATAGCTGTGCGTGTAAATGTGATATTTCAGGTTTTTTTTATAAATGTGAAAACATGTATAAAACCTGCTTTGTCATTATGGGGTATTGTTTGAAGATTGATGAGGGAACAAACAATTTAATCAATTTTAGAATACGGCTGTAATGTAACAAAATGGGCAAAATATATACTGTATATATCAGGGATTATAAAATATGCATTGATGGAACCCACAATCAATATTAAAGCTGATTTACCCCTAAATGTTAAAAAAGTACAAATGCAAGCCGAGATCTACTGCTCAGATTGTGAAAAAAATAATAATAATTATTTAACCTTTATTTAACTAGGCAATGCCGCGCCTTGGTCTTAGTATTTTGTGTTTTAGTTTAGTAGTTAGTCAGACCAGGGTGTGACATGGGGTTATTATGTATTGTAGTTTCATATTGGGGTTTGTAGTAGTTGGGATAGTAGCTGATTAGGGGTGTGTGTGTTTAATAGGTTTGGCTGCCTGAGGCGGTTCTCAATCAGAGTCAGGTGATTCTCGTTGTCTCTGATTGGGAACCGTATTTAGGTAGCCTGGTTTTCGCTTTGCATTTCGTGGGTGATTGTTCCTGTCTCTGTGTAGTGTGCACCAGTCAGGCTGTAATAGGTTTCACGTTCTGTTTGTTGTTTTTGTATTTATTTAGTTATTCGTGTATAGTTCGTTCGTTTGTCTTCCTAATAAACATGAGTAACTTACACGCTGCATTTCGGTCCGACTCTCCTTCAACAAAAGAAGAACGCCGTTACAGGCAAGTCAGTTAAGAACAAATTATTACTTACAATGACGGCCTACCCCGGCCAAACCCGGCCAACGATGGGCCAATTGTGCCCCGGCCTATGGGACTCCCAATCATGGCCGGATGTGATACAGCCTGGAATCAAACCAAGGTCTGTAATGACACCCTTGCACACTGAGATGCAGTGCCTTAGACCGCTGCACCACTCAGGAGCCTGACTTAATAAAAAAACATGACTTAATAACCGTAAACCTATGCTACATTGAGTACCGCTACATTCACACAATAATGTGATTAATGTGGATAATCAGATTAATATAATAGTTTGATTAAAATGTTTACTTGCTTTGCAAGAAGAACGATTTCCCTAATAATCATGTTTACATGGACACATCTGAAATCAGGCTACCTGATGGCAATGCAGAAAATCACCAATCAAAATAAACGTTCCAACACAGCGACCATGTTAGTTTTGGTAAGCATATTTGATTCAGAGTTTGGACATATAAAGTTTGCATGTGAAAAATGACCTCTAAAATGCATACATTAAGTTGTTTTGAACTCACTTCACTCACGCTAAGTGTGCTAGCACATGCACAGATTAAATACGCCGCTAGAATGCCGATTAAGCTGTTTATATGTCCTAAAGATTAGAAAGATTGCTCACAAACCCAGGTGTTTTAATCAGTTTAATGTATTGTTTAATTAATTACGCCTTACTAAGTATTGTTGACATACGTAGTATGTAGACCGCAGCAGTGCCTTAGATTTTCCCGAACGATTTACCAACTGGAGAGGCAGGCATATATATATATATATATATATATATATATATATTTATTTTATATATATATATATTATTTATTATTATTATTATTATTTTTTTTAATTCACCTTTATTTAACCAGGTAGGCTAGTTGAGAACAAGTTGTCATTTGCAACTGCAACCTGGCCAAGATAAAGCGTAGCAATTCGACACATACAAATACGGAGTTACACGTGGAATAAACAAAACATACAGTCAATAATACAGTAGAACAAAAGAAAACAAAAAGTCTATATACAGTGAGTGCAAATGAGGTGAGTTAAGGAAATAAATAGGCCATGGCGGCGAAGTAATTACAATATAGCAATTAAACACTGGAATGGTAGATCGGCAGAAGATGAATGTGCAGCTAGAGATACTGGGGTGCAAAGGAGCAAAATAAATAAATAGATACCAGTATGGGGATGAGGTAGGTAATTGGGCTGTTTACAGATGGGTTATGTACAGGTGCAGTGATCTGTAAGCTGCTCTGACAGCTGGTGCTTAAAGCTAGTGAGGGAGATGTGAGTTTCCAGCTTCAGAAATTTTTGCAATTCGTTCCAGTCATTGGCAGCAGAGAACTGGAAGGAAAGACAACCAAAGGAGGAATTGGCATTGGGGGTGACCAGTGAGATATACCTACTGGTGCGCGTGCTACGAGTGGGTGCTGCTATGGTGACCAGTGAGCTGAGATAAGGCGGGGCTTTACCTAGCAGGGACTTGTAGATAACCTGTAGCCAGTGGGTTTGGCGACGAGTATGAAGCGAGGGCCAGCCAACGAGAGCGTACAGGTCGCAATGGTGGGTAGTGTATGGGGCTTTGGTGACAAAACCGATGGCACTGTGATAGACTGCATCCAGTTTGTTGAGTAGAGTGTTGTAGGCTATTTTATAGATGACATCACCGAAGTCGAGGATCGGTAGGATGGTCAGTTTTACGAGGGTATGTTTGGCAGCATGAGTGAAGGGTGTTTTGTTGCGATATAAGAAGCTGATTCTAGATTTAATTTTGTATTGGAGATGCTTATTGTGAGTCTGGAAGGATAGTTTACAGTCACGTATTCTAAGTCAGAGCAGTCCAGAGTAGTGATGCTGGACGGGCGAGCAGGTGCGGGCAGTGATCGCATGCATTTAGTTTTACTTGCGTTTAAGAGCAGTTTCGAGGCCACGGAAGGAGAGTTGTATGGCATTGAAGCTCGTCTGGAGGTTAGTTAACACAGTGTTCAAGGAGTGGCCAGAATTATACAGAATGGTGTCGACTGCGTAGAGGTGGATCAGAGAATCACCAGCAGCAAGAGCAACATCATTGATGTATACAGAAAAAAGAGAGAGAATTGAACCCTGTGGCACACCCACAGAGACTGTCAGAGGTCCGGACAACAGGCCCTCCGATTTGACACACTGAACTCTATCAGAGAAGTAGTTGGTAAACCAGGCGAGGCAATCATTTGAGAAATCAAGGCTGTCGAGTCTGCCAATAAGAATGTTGTGATTGACTGAGTCGAATGCCCTGGCCAGGTCGATGAATGCAGCTGCACAGTCATGTCTCTCATCGATGGCGGTTATGATGTCGTTTAGAACCTTGAGCGTGGCTGAGGTGCACCCATGACCAGCTCTGAAACCAGATTGCATAGCGGAGAAGGTGTGGTGGGATTCTAAATAGTCAGGAATCTGTTTGGTAACTTGGCTTTCGAAGACCATAGAAAGACAGGGTAGGATAGATATAGGTCTGTAGCAGTTTGGGTCTAGAGTGTCACCCCCTTTGAAGAGGGGGATGACCGCGGCAGCTTTCCAATCTTTGGGAATCTCAGACGATACGAAAGGGAGGTTGAACAGGCTAGTAATAGCGGTTGCAACAATTTCGGCAGATAATTTTAGAAAGAGAGGGTCCAGATTGTCTAGCATGGCTGATTTGTAGGGGTCCAGATTTTGCAGCTCTTTCAGAACATCAGCTATCTGGATTTGTGTAAAGGAGAATTGGTGGGGGCTTTGGCGGGTTGCTGTGGCGGGTGCCGGGCAGTTGACCGGGGTAGGGGTAGCTATGTGGAAAGCATGGCCAGCCGTAGAGAAATGCTTATTGAAATTCAATAAGTGGATTTATCGGTGGTGACAGTGTTTCCTAGCCTCAGAGCAGTGGGCAGCTGGGAGGATGTGCACTTATTCTCCATGGACTTTACAGTGTCCCAGAAACTTTTTGAGTTAGTACTACAGGATGCAAATTTCTCTTTGAAAAAGCTTGCCTTAGCTTTTCTAACTGCCTGTGTATATTTGTTCCTAACTTCCCTGAAAATTTGCATTCCACAGGGGCTATTCGATGCTAATGCAGAATGCCACAGGATGTTTTTGTGCTGGTCAAGAGCAGACAGGTCTGGAGTGAACCAAGGACTATATCTATTCCTAGTTCTACATTTTTTGAGAGGGGCATGCTTATTTAAGATGGTGAGGAAGGCACTTTTAAAGAATAGCATTCTCTGCTCCTGCCACAGTTCGGTTGCCTTGGTCAGCAGAATATGCAAAGCAACGTTTTCTAAGGAATATACATTTTTCACCCATGTCCACCACCTGCATTGACTACTTCTTCTTAGACAACAGACTTCTTTCCTTTGTACGCTCATGCTCATACAATTGGATTGTCATACCTGATCACGCCCCTCAGACTTTAGGCTATCAGTTGGTGGTGGGACTGAGCCCCGCGTACCTTGACTTTTTAATATGCGCTAGCTGTCTGATGAAAGTTTTGTTAACTTTCTGACTGCTCAGATTGATGTTTTTATAGCTACTAACGACACCCCCGATGTTTCAGCATCTGTTCTGTGGGAGACTTTTAAGGCCTACATTAGAGGTCAAATAATTTCATACACTAGTTTTGAATGGAAAAATATAACTGACAACTCGTTTTTTACAGTTAGATACCTCAGCATCCCCAAATGTGTACAGGGACCGACTCTCTTCACAAGCTGAATTCAATACCTTGTCAACAGGACAAATTGAGGAACTGCTGCTTAAGTCGTGACATACTCACTATGAGTATGGTGACGCGGCAAGTAAATTGCTTTCTCATTAACCTTGCCAGTCTTCCTCTGCTCAACAAATTTGTCAAATTCAAACACCTACAGGTGCAACAATAGATCCCCCACTAATAAATAACCAGTTTAAGGACTTCTATCCATCTTTATAGACCTCTGCTGACCCCTCTGCTCTTCATACATTTGTTATACTTTAACTGTCCCAACAATTGATTCAGTCTCCAAGCTTCAATTGGAGGAACCTATCACCATGGAAGAGATTTCAGAGGTGGCACGTGTTATGCAAGGTGGTAAAAGTCCTGGACCAGATGGGTACCCAATATAATTTTATAAGTAGTTTCTGGATAGTCTCTTGATTAATATGATTATTAAATCAGTCTCTCTACCTTTATCCTAAACACAGGGATCCATTTCATTGATATTGAAAAGGAATAAAAGACCCTCACTTCTGCGGGTCCTATCGCCCAATCTCACTGCTCAATGTGGATGTTAAGCTCTTGGCTAAACTATTAGCTATGCGTTTGGAGTCGGTCTTACCACCTGTTATTTCCTCTGACCAGACAGGTTCTATAAAAAATATACATTATTTTTCAAATATCAGACAACTCTTTAATGTTATGTATAATTCCTCTCTCTCAAAGCTCCCAGAGATACTAATCTCCTAGATGCTGAGAAGGCTTTTGATAGAGTGGAGTGGGGCTACCATTTTCATACCTTAGAAGAATGTAGCCTTGGCAAAAATGCCATTGCTTGAATCAAGTTCATTTCTCCACTTGCATCTGTCAGACCAAACAAACACCCACTCAGCCTATTTCCCTCTCTTCAGAGGCACTAGACAGGGGTGTCAAATGTCTCCCTTACTTTTTGCCATCACCAACGAGCCCCTTGCAATTGCATTTAGATCCAACCTACATATAACGGGAGTGTTCAGAGGCGACATCAAACAGAGGTTCTCACTTTATGCTGATGACCTGCTTCTCTATATCTCAAACCCTGATGTATCCTTACCCATTGTGTTCTTAATGCATTTGGCCTAGTCTCTGGTTACAAGTTAAATCTGAATAAGAGCAAGCTTTTCCCTCTAAATGTGGCAGCTCGTAAATACGGATTACACACATTGCCTTTCAGAGTAGTTCTCAACAAATGTACATACTTGGGGGTACATGTCACAGACAAATTTGATAATCTTTTTAGGGTAAATTTTACTTCTCTCCTTACTATGTTGGAGAAAGAATTTGAATGATGGTCACTACTCCCACTATCATTAGCTGGTCAAAATAATTAGGTTAAAATGCATACCATTCCTAAATTGTCCTACCCTTTTCAATGTATACCTATTTTTATTCCTAAATCGTTTTTTATGCAAACTCGATGGGATTATCTAACACTTCATCTGGAATAAAACAAATCCAAGGATCCGCAAGGTGTTCCTACAAAGGCCTAAACCCTTAGTGGGCATGGCCCTACCTAATTTACAGTTCTATTATTGGGCTGCCAACTTCCGTAAAATCCTACACCGCACTCACTGGACTAAACTCAGGCTTTCTAAAGGTCTATCCTGATTTCGATTCTGTTTGCGACAGGTGTCGGCAAGCCCCTGCTTCATTAATACATATGTTTTGGTCCTGATCTTCTCTACATAACTATTACTCTGCCATATTTGATACCATATCTAAAGTACTACAAGTGTATTTTCCGCCTACTGCCATAACATTATTATTTATAACATTACCAAAATACACATCTGTCTTTATAGCCTTTGAGTTTGGCAAGAAGGTTGATTTTACTTCTGTGGAAGTCGCCCACCCCTCCTTCTCATTTTGTGCGGATTAAAGATGTCTTACACAAGTTAATTGGAGAAGATAAAATATTATTCTGAAAAATTCTACCGAATGTGACAACCTTTCTTTACCTAGGTAGAGATGCCTACCTAACCCTTTGTATTTAATTGATCTACCTTTGAGTGTTTAATAGTAGCCCGTCTTACTATTATAATTTTTCTATTCGTTTTGAAGACTTGCCATGTTTCATTTTGTCTTTTTTTTCTAATGTATGCTTTGAAAGTATTACTTAAGTATTTTATATTTTTGAAAGGGCTAACACATTCCTACCTCATTTAAAAATCATGTTCCCATGTTATATTGAATGTACAAAAATACATGTAATGTATTTCAAACATTGTTTATTTTAACTGTGAAAGAAAATGCAAATAAAAAGAGTGTATTCTCACAGACTCCAGTCACCCAAGTCATAGACTGTTCTCTCTGCTACCACATGGCAAGCAGTACCAGAGAGCCAAGTCTAGGTCCAAAAGACTCCTTTACAGCTTCACCCCCAAGCCATAAGGCTGCTGAACAATTAATCAAATGGCAACCCGAACTATCTACATTGACCCCCCGCCTTTGTTTTTACACTGCTGTTACTCGCTGTCTATTATCTATGCATAGTCACTTTTACAAATTACCTCAACTAACATGTACCCTGGCACATTGACTCGGTACCGGTAGCCCTGTATATAGCCTCATTATTGTTGTGTTATTCTGTTACTTTTTTGCATTTATTTTTTGCTTTAGTTTATTTAGTAAATATTTTCTTAACTATTTTCTGAAAAATGAATTGTTGGTTACGGGCTTGTAAGTAAGCATTTCACGGTAAGGGCTACACCTGTTGTACTCGGCGCATGAGACAAATAAACTACTACTTCAAGGATAGATCCTTTTTGAGGGTACATGTAGGTCTGAGAGACAGCCCGCCAGCCAGGTCAGTCCCAGAGCAGCAGGCAGATTGATGGGCAGGGGAAGCAGCTCGCATTAGCATTTAAATCTAGTACAGGATTAACTGAATGGACAACAGAGACTGAATGCAATATGATATTTCATTAAATACAGTAGTTTGGGGGAAGGTCTCATCCCCGAGGGAAGATCCTCAGAGTCAGATGATGTGATGGCTCCAGAGGATGTACTTTTTTTTATAAATGTTTTATTTAACCTTTATTTAACTATGTAAGTCAGTTAAGAACAAATTATTAATTCCAATGATGGCCTACCAAAAGGCCTGACGGCCTACAATGATCAATGACGTCCATTGGGGTTGAGATCGAGAAAGGTGATAATTGCTTGGGTGAGCCCATAGGTTAAACAGCAACCATGAGGAATGTGCATTATTGTGCCATTCTCATAGGTTATAAGGTAAATAGGTGGCTCCAGCGGGCACATGATTACCAACACTGGACAATTAAGAGTAAAAACATTGCCTGGTCCGACGAATCCCGGTTCCTGTTACATCATGTTGATGGCAGATTCAGGATTTGGCATAAGTATCATGAGTCCATGGACACATCCTGCCTGGTGTCAACGGTACAGGCTGGTGGTGGTTGTGTAATGGTGTGGAAAAAGATTTCGCAAACCCCTTGAGGACGGAAGGGCGGAGCCAGTTGGACCCGAGCCAGTTGTCGTGTCCATCGTGGATGATGAACGGGAGTCTCAGACAGCCTCACGGTCTAATGAGGGTGGGAGCTCTGAGGATTTGAACCTGAGGTCGAAGTCAATAGAGAGGAAGACAGAACAGAGGACGATTGCACAGGTACCTTCGGTTCAGTGGAGGCTGCTGAGGGGAGAATGGCTCATAATAATGGCTGCAATGGAGAGAATGGACTCAAACATCTGGATCCAGCATCCTACGAGCTCTATTCTCCAGGGAAGGGGGAGAACCCTTCGGGGGGATCACTGCAGACTGCCTGCCAGTAGGCTGTGGAGAGCCGACACGGCAGCGACACTTACACCAGAACAGAGCGGCGTCTGGCTACTTGGGTAGAAGAGAGTGTATGTCTCTGTCATTATTTTACAGATGAACTTACATGTTCACTGTTTTCTCCATCATCACGATAAACATCTTCCTCTTCATGACCTCCATAATCATTGTCATTCATGATCTCTTCTTCTTCATGATCCTTTTTGACCCCATGAGGCAGCTGATTGACAGATCAACCCATTTACCTCTTATTATTGGTGTAAACAGTGGAAAGGTACATCTTGTTGCTCTCTTCGTGGACCCCTATTTACCACTCCCTGGGGGGTTAAAGTTAGAACATGGCCTGTCCCTCTAATTCACAAAATGTGTCCATCATCCTCCAGGACCACTACTTGTGACTATAACCAGGAACAGCCAAGTCCATTTTTTAGAAATGCAATTTAGCTGCACTGAACCCCATTTTAACTGTTCATTGTTATATTTTTATTGGCAACAAATAATAGCTGCTGGTGAGCTTTGACTTCCAATGAAGATGACAAATGCTAGGGTCTCTTTTTCACCTGCTGTCTTGACATCTGAATGCTTGGCTATCTGGCCTTAAATACATTTTATTTGATTGGTTCTCAGTCCCTCTGACCCCGAGAATGTGTAGAAGCAGTTCCATATAATTTTATTACACAGCTAAATGTTTTCCTCCACCTCAACATATCGATAAAGACTCCAGCATCACACACACACACACACGCGCGCCGCGTGTGTGGACACATGTTTAGAACAGAATCTGTGAAGATAAATCCATACACACACATGTGCACGTTCAAACAATGTGTAAGCACATACAGACATGCATTAACTAGCACAAATGCATACATGCTCACAGGCTTGTGAATTGAAACGGGCTGACTTGACTAGACAAACTGTAAGCATCTCACCTACTCCAAAGGCTGAAGAGTTGTTATTATGTGGGCTTTTAATTAATGGAAAATTGAATTAAGGGAAATCAAGTCTGAAATGTCAAAATTCAGAAGAAGCTTTTTTAAACCTCAAATACACTACAAGTTTAACATGTCCTTCATTGCAGGTTAATTCTCCTTCAACAGGGTGATCAAATTCAGATCCTACATCAGTAGCTACTTCTCTACACAGTCACAAAAGGGCAAGTGTGTGAAACATACAGTAAGTGCGGAAATATTCCATCTCATACCCATCTGCCTTTGGGTCCTCTGGTACCAATTGGCCCACGAGATCCCGGTGGGCCCTGTACAACAAAAGGAAGGCGAGGGAGAGAAAGAGAGAGGTAGATATAAAACAAAGGTTTAGAATAACCGCAAAGCCCCTTTTTGCCCACCCTGGGGGTGCAGTCTGACCTCAGGAACACACTCTGGGGTTTGTTGTTAGATGTCACTCATCCCAATTAAAGAGCTGGCTCAGGAATCTTGCTCCTCTGAGGCCCTGTGTTTATGTTTGTTTTGGTGCCTCTGTGGCCACCCGCCTCCTCTAGAGCTCTCCCCTGGACCCCTGCACTGTGAGCCAGGCGAGGCGGCACAGGGCCAGGGCAAAACACATCACAGGGTCAGGGGGTACGTCTAATTGGTTGGAGGTGTTGGAGTTTTGACTGACAGGAGGGTAATCCAGCAGCGGGAAGCCAGGTCCTATAAGCCTCAGAACCCTTCAACAACACAGGCTGTAGACTTGCTGTAGAGTTGCTGTAGCATGTTATAGTTCTTGTAATATAGTAGCTACTGTCGCAAACAGGGTTAAATGTCATTAAAGACAAGAGGTAAAGTCATATTCTATTAATTTATATGTGATCATAATGGATCAAACAAATGTTTAACATTAGATCTCGTGACACAGCTCATCCCTTCAAATATTAGCCTAGAGCTAATATTATGTGAAGTAAGCTATGCTAAGACCATAGCTAATTCAATATATCATGTGAGTGAATGAATGGATGGTGACGTACCGGTCTTCCAGGCTCCCCAGATGGCCCACTTTCACCTAGTGTCCCTTGGTGACCCTGTTTAGAGAGCAACGACACACTGAGTGATTAATAAACTACTCAACGACATGACAGCACGGGACACTGCTGTTTAAGAACAATAGCAGATTGTATCACAGTAGTTACAGTTTAACATATCACCCATTCTTAATACGAGTTGTAACAGCGGAACAAGCTATCAGAATAAGAGCAGAAAGATAGTTAAACTTCCAATTGGAAGGACACAGGATTTACTGTGATTATTGCTGACGGCTCTGAAACTGAGGAAGCTTATGTTCTAATGTATTGTGAAGTACGGGCTTGTAAGTAAGCCTTTTGCCAGTGGTGTAAAGTACTTAATTAAAAATACTTTAAAGTACTACTTAAGTCGTTTTTGGGGGTATCCGTACTTTACTATTTATATATTTGACAACTTTTACTTTACTACATTCCTAAATAAATACATTTTCCCTTACACCCAAAAGTACAAATTACATTTTGAAAGCTTAGCAGGAATGAAAGTCCAATTCACGCACTTATTATTATGCTCCTGGCTATCCGTAAATATATAAAAAAGAAAAGAAAATGGTGTCGTCTGGTTTGCTTAATATAAGGACTTTGACATTATTTACACTTTCGATACTTGAGTATATTTCAAAAATTACATTTACTTTTGGTACTGAAGTATATTTAAAACCAAATACTTTTAGACTTTTACTCAAGTAGTATTTCACTGGATGACTCACTTTCTTGATTCATTTTCTATTAAGGTATCTTTACTTTTACTCAAGTATGACATTTGGGTATTTTTTCAACCACTGTATTTGGCACATGTGACAAATACACATGTATTTGATTTGGATTTAGTACCATAGAACTTTACAACGTGACATTCCAGTGACTGATTGATTGATTTTTTATTTTATTTTACCACTTTTGTCTCCCCAATTTCGTGGTATCCAATTGTTTTAGTAGCTACTATCTTGTTTCATCGCTACAATTCCCGTACGGGCTCGGGAGAGACGAAGGTTGAAAGTCATGCGTCCTCTGATACACAACCCAACCAAGCCGCACTGCTTCTTAACACAGCCCGGAAGCCAGCCACACCAATGTGTCGGAGGAAACATTGTGCACCTGGCAACCTTGGTTAGCGCACACTGCGCCCGGTCCGCCACAGGAGTCCCTGGTGCGCGATGAGACAAGGACATCCCTACCGGCCAAGCCCTCCCTAACCCGGACGACGCTAGGCCAATTGCCCCACGGACCTCCCGGTCGCGGCCGGTTACGACAGAGCCTGGGCGCAAACCCAGAGTCTCTGTTGGCACAGCTGACGGTGCAGTACAGTGCCCTTCACCACTGCGCCAACCGGGAGGGCCTACTAATTGAGTTTTTAGATACAGTGGGAATAAAAAGTATGTGAACCCTTTAGAAATACCTGGATTTCTGCATAAATTGGTCATGAAATTTGATCTGATCTTCATCTAATTCACAACAATAGACAAACACTTAAACTAATAACACACAAACAATTATAATTTTGAACACACCGAGTAAACATTCACAGTGCAGGTTGGAAAAAGTATGTGAACCCTTGGATTTAATAACAGGTTGACCCTCCGTCGGCAGCAATAACCTCAACCAAATGTTTTCTGTAGTTGCAGATTAGTCCTGCACAATGGTCAGGAGGAATTTTGGACCATTCCTCTTTACAAAACTGTTTCAGTTCAGCAATATTCTTGGGATGTCTGGTGTAAACCGCTCTCGAGGTCATGCCATATCATCTCTATTGGGTTGAGGTCAGGACTGACTGGGCCACTCCAGAAGGCACATTTTTTTCTGTTAAAGTCATTCTGTTGTTGATTTACTTCTGTATTTTGGGTTGTTGTCCTTTGCATCACCCAACTTCTGTTGAACTTCAATTGGTGAACAGATAACCTTACATTCTCCTGCAAAATGTCTTGATAAACTTGGGAATACATTTTTCAGTTGATGATAGCAAGATGTCCAGGCCCCAAACCATGATGCTCCCTTCACCATAGTTTACAGTTGGGATGAGGTTTTGATGTTGGTGTGCTGTGCCTTTTGTCTCCACACATAGTGTTGTGTGTTCCTTCCAAAAAAACTCAATTTTAGTTTAATCTGTCCACAGAATATTTTGCCAGTAGCGCAGCGGAACATCCAGGTGCTCTTTTGCGAACTTCAGATGTTCAGCAATGTTTTTTCTGGACAGCAGTGGCTTCTTCCATGGTGTCTTCCCATGACCACCATTCTTGTTTAGTGTTTTGTGTATTGTAGACTCATCAACAGAGATGTTAGCATGTTTCAGAGATTTCTGTAATTCTTTAGCTGACATTCTAGGATTCTTGTTAACCTCATTGAGCGTTCTGCACTGTGCTGTTGCTGTCATCTTTGCAGGACGGCTACTCCTCGGAAGAGTAGCAACAGTGCTGTAATTTCTCCATTTATAAACAATTTGTCTTACCATGGACTGACTTTTATAGATACTTTTGTCACCCTTTCCAGCTTTATGTAAGGCAACAATTCTTAATTTGAGGTCTTCTGAGATCTCTTTTGTTCGAGGCATGGTTCACATCAGGCAATGCTTCTCGTGAATAGCAAACTCAAATTTTGTGAGTGTTTTTTATGGGGCAGGGCAGCTCTAACCAAATTCTCCAATCTCGTCTCATTGATTCGACTCCAGGTTAGTTGACTCCTGACTCCAATTAGCTTTTGGAGAAGTCAATGACCTAGGGATTCACATACTTTTTCCAACCTACACTGTGAATGTTTAAATTATGTATTCAATATAGACAAGACAATTACAATAATTTGTGTGTTATTAATTTAAGCACACTGAGTTTGTCTATTGTTGTGACTTAGATGAAGATCAGATCAAATTTTATGCCAAATTTATGCAGGAATCCTAAGTAACTCCAAAGGGTTCACATACTTTTTCTTGCCACTGTACTTTAAAACTCATGGCAAACTATTCCTCCCAGTTATGCTAGGAAGGGTGTTAAGGTTTATTGAATGTGTCCCAAATGGCAACCTATATCATATGACCTTGCTCTGGTCAACAGTAGTGCATGTAGAGACTATGGTCATTATTGAAAGAGATCATGATACCTCACATCTCAAAATAGGGCTACTTAATGTTAGATCCCTTACTTCAAAGGCAATTATAGTCAATGAACTAATCACTGATCATAATCTTGATGTGATTGGCCTGACTGAAACATGGCTTAAGCCTGATGAATTTACTGTGTTAAATGAGGCCTCACCTCCTGGCTACACTCGTGACCATATCCCCCGTGCATCCCACAAAGGCGGAGGTGTTGCTAACATTTACGATAGCAAATTTCAATTTACAAAAAAAATGACGTTTTCGTCTTTTGAGCTTCTAGTCATGAAATCTATGCAGCCTACTCAATCACTTTTTATAGCTACTGTTTACAGGCCTCCTGGGCCATATACAGCGTTCCTCACTGAGTTCCCTGAATTCCTATCGGACCTTGTAGTCATAGCAGATAATATTCTAATCTTTGGTAACTTTAATATTCACATGGAAAAGTCCACAGACCCACTCCAAAAGGCTTTCGGAGCCATCATCGACTCAGTGGGTTTTGTCCAACATGTCTCTGGACCCACTCACTGTCACAGTCATACGCTGGACCTAGTTTTGTCCCATGGAATAAATGTTGTGGATCTTAATGTTTTTCCTCATAATCCTGGACTATCGGACCACCATTTTATTACGTTTGCAATTGCAGCAAATAATCTGCTCAGACCCCAACCAAGGAACATCAAAAGTCGTGCTATAAATTCACAGACAACACAAAGATTCCTTGATGTCCTTCCAGATTCCCTCTGTCTATCCAATGACGCCAGAGGACAAAAATCAGTTAACCACCTAACTGAGGAACTCAATTTAACCTTGCGCAATACCCTAGATGCAGTTGCATCCCTAAAAACTAAAAACATTTCTCATAAGTAACTAGCTCCCTGGTACACAGAAAATACCCGAGCTCTGAAGCAAGCTCCCAGAAAATTGGAACGGAAATGGCGCCACACCAAACTGGAAGTCTTCCGACTAGCTTGGAAAGACAGTACCGTGCAGTACCGAAGAGCCCTTACTGCTGCTCGATCATCCTATTTTTCTAACCTAATTGAGGAAAATAAGAACAATCCGAAATTCCTTTTTGATACTGTCGCAAAACTAACTAAAAAGCAGCATTCCCCAAGAGAGGATGACTTTCACTTTAGCAGTGATAAATTCATGAACTTCTTTGAGGAAAAGATTATGATTATTAGAAAGCAAATTACAGACTCCTCCTTAAATCTGCGTATTCCTTCAAAGCTCAGTTGTCCTGAGTCTGCACAACTCTGCCAGGACCTAGGATCAAGAGAGACGCTCAAGTGTTTTAGTACTATATCTCTTGACACAATGATGAAAATAATCATGGCCTCTAAACCTTCAAGCTGCATACTGGACCCTATTCCAACTAAACTACTGAAAGAGCTGCTTCCTGTGCTTGGCCCTCCTATGTTGAACAAAATAAACGGCTCACTATCCACCGAATGTGTACCAAACTCACTAAAAGTGGCAGTAATAAAGCCTCTCTTGAAAAAGCCAAACCTTGTCCCAGAAAATATAAAAAACTATCGGCCTATATCGAATCTTCCATTCCTCTCAAAAATTTTAGAAGAGGCTGTTGCGCAGCAACTCACTGCCTTCCTGAAGACAAACAATGTATACAAAATGCTTCAGTCTGGTTTTAGACCCCATCATAGCACTGAGACAGCACTTGTGAAGGTGGTAAATGACATTTTAATGGCATCGGACCGAGGCTCTGCATCTGTCCTCGTGCTCCTAGACCTTAGTGCTGCTTTTGATACCATCGATCACCACATTCTTTTGGAGAGATTGGAAACCCAAATTGGTCTACACGGATAAGTGCTGGCCTGGTTTAGATCTTATCTGTCGGAAAGATATCAGTTTGTCTCTGTGAATCGTTTGTCCTCTGACAAATCAACTGTAAATTTCGGTGTTCCTCAAGGTTCCGTTTTAGGACCACTATTGTTTTCACTATATATTTTACCTCTTGGGGATGTTATTTGAAAACATAATGTTAACTTTCACTGCTATGCAGATGACACACAGCTGTACATTTCAATGAAACATGGTGAAGCCCCAAAATTGCCCTTGCTAGAAGCATGTGTTTCAGACATAAGGAAGTGGATTGCGGCAACTGTTCTACTTTTAAACTCGGACAAAACAGAGATGCTTGTTCTAGGTCCCAAGAAACAAAGAGATCTTCTGTTGAATCTGACAATTAATCTTAATGGTTGTACAGTCGTCTCAAATAAAACTGTGAAGGACCTCGGAGTTACTCTGGACCCTGATCTCTCTTTTGAAGAACATATCAAGACCATTTCAAGGACAGCTTTTTTCCATCTATGTAACATTGCAAAAATCAGAAACTTTCTGTCCAAAAATGATGCAGAAAAATTAATCCATGCTTTCGTCACTTCTAGGTTAGACTACTGCAATGCTCTACATTCCGGCTACCCGGATAAAACACTAAATAAACTTCAGTTAGTGCTAAATACGGCTGCTAGAATCCTGACTAGAACCAAAAAATTTGATCATATTACTCCAGTGCTAGCCTCCCTACACTGGCTTCCTGTCAAAGCAAGGGCTGATTTCAAGGTTTTACTGCTAACCTACAAAGCATTACATGGGCTTGCTCCTACCTATCTCTCTGATTTGGTCCTGCCGTACATACCTACACGTACGCTACGGTCACAAGATGCAGGCCTCCTAATTGTCCCTAGAATTTCTAAGCAAACAGCTGGAGGCAGGGCTTTCTCCTATAGAGCTCCATTTTTATGGAACGGTCTGCCTACCCATGTCTGAGATGCAAACTCGGTCTCAACCTTTAAGTCTTTACTGAAGACTCATCTCTTCAGTGGGTCATATGATTGAGTGTAGTCTGGCCCAGGAGTGGGAAGGTGAACGGAAAGGCTCTGGAGCAACGAACTGCCCTTGCTGTCTCTGCCTGGCTGGTTCCCCTCTTTCCACTGGGATTCTCTGCATCTAACCCTATTACAGGGGCTGAGTCACTGGCTTTCTGGGGCCCTCTCATGCCGTCCCTGGAAGGGGTGTGTCACCTGAGTGGGTTGATTCACTGATGTGGTCATCCTGTCTGGGTTGGCGCCCCCCCTTGGGTTGTGCCATGGTGGAGATCTTTGTGGGCTATACTCAGCTTTGTCTCAGGATGGTAAGTTTGTGGTTGAAGATATCCCTCTAGTGGTGTGGGGGCTGTGCTTTGGCAAAGTGGGTGGGGTTATATCCTTCCTGTTTGGCCCTGTCCGGGGGTGTCCTCGGATGGGGCCACAGTGTCTCCTGACCCCTCCTGTCTCAGCCTCCAGTATTTATGCTGCAGTAGTTTATGTGTCTGGGGGCTGGGGTCAGTTTGTTATATCTGGAGTACTTCTCCTGTCCAATTCGGTGTCCTGTGTGAATCTAAGTGTGCGTTCTCTAATTCTCTCCTTCTCTCTCTCTTTCTCTCTCTCGGATGACCTGAGCCCTTGGACCATGCCCCAGGACTACGTGACATGATGACTCCTTGCTGTCCCCAGTCCACCTGGCCGTGCTGCTGCTCCAGTTTCAACTGTTCTGCCTTATTATTATTCGACCATGCTGGTCATTTATGAACATTTGAACATCTTGTCCATGTTCTGTTATAATCTCTACCCGGCAAGGCCAGAAGAGGACTGGCCACCCCACATAGCCTGGTTCCTCTCTAGGTTTCTTCCTTGGTTTTGGCCTTTCTAGGGAGTTTTTCCTAACCACCGTGCTTCTACACCTGCATTGCTTGCTGTTTGGGGTTTTAGGCTGGGTTTCTGTATAGCACTTTGAGATATCAGCTGATGTACGAAGGGCTATATAAATAAATTTGATTTGATATGGTGCCAATTGGCAAGCAGTCATTGAGGGTAGGAAATGGATGGGGATTCACACAGTGAGTGAATATGAAAAGTAATGGTGGTGGCTGGCTACACGAGTCCCTCGTCACATTAATGGGATTAACACACTGTGGGGAACATGTCTGTTGCATCAGGGGGAGAGAGAGAGACAGAGAGAGAGAGACAGAGAGAGAAAGACAGAGACAACGTGCTGGTCAGGTTTTCCTTTTATACTGCTATTTTTTTGTTTTCAGAGGATCTAGTGCAGCTGACAGAGTCTCCTCATATTCATGCACGAGTCAAGCCCCAAAGGATTCCCTTTGCAATCAGCAGGTAACCCGGAAAGTGTTTCAATATGATTGATGGCTGACTTGCATTCATATTATCCACTCAGACTGGTCATACATATCATCCTATATAAAGTCAGGCACCATTTCATTTCCCATAAACCATCATAACCTTGCAAGGGCTCTCTCTTTTAAGGACTGACAGGGATAAGAGTATGTAGGAAAGGACTTTAAAACCGTCTGCTGTCTTTCCTGTCTTGACTTTTCATGCATGTCTGAAACAGGTATGGGAATTAAATCAAGTTGTAAAACGTGAATGAAGACCAAACAAAAGGTTAAGTGTCTGAAGTTGTATTCACATTTTAGTAATTTAGCAGTCGCTCCTACACTACATGACCAAAAGTATATGGACAACTGCTCTTCGAACATCTCATTCCAAAATCATGGGCATGGAGTTGGTGCCCCCTTCACTGCTATAACAGCCTCCACTCTTCTTAGAAGGCTTTCCACATTGCTGCCAGAACTTGCTTCCATTCAGCTACACAAGCATTAGTGAGGTTGGGCACTGATGTTGAGTGATTAGGCCTGAATCGCAGTCGGCATTCCAATTAATCATTGGAAATACAGCAATTTATTTCCCCACCCACAACATTTTCCCACAGTGCACCATAATTTACACTATGTCACTGTAAAACGTTTCAGAGTATTCTACTGTTTATAATACCCAAAATATCCCTATAAATTACAGTTTTCTGTTACAGTGTGTGTGTGTGTGTGTGTGTGTAACATGGCTGTTGGCTGCGGTTCAGACAGACGTGCACACTCAACAGTATTCAGCTGCCTCAGAGACTCATGTGAAATCATCAATAATGGCAGTTCTGAACTGGCCAGGTTACTTTGTCAGCTAGACATTTACACACATCTTGTGTGTATGTGTGAGAGAGTGCATGCGTGTGCGTACGTACATGTATGTTCTCAACAGGACCATCTATTCCCATGGGAATTACATAAACAATCTTGGAGGACTGACTTTCAACTTCACTTTTATGAGGGCCCCACCCCTCGTACCCCCTCACTTGGACTCTCAAAAATCTCTGGCTCCTCACAAGCTCCTCACATCTCTATCTTACCATTGATCCCTTTTCTCCAGGAGGTCCCGGCAGGCCCATCTCCCCTCGATCCCCCTAGAAAACACACAATCATACACTGTAAACACGCCAACTTAACCATTGCTTAATCAGCTTTATTCTTTGAGTTGTGTGGACTTCAGAAGGACAAGAAGTTGAGCTAAGGAGTGAAAGTTTGAATTTGAACAAGCTTGTTGAGTAAAATTACAAATATATGTTCTCAAAACCACACCCATCATCATCATATTTCCCAGCATGTTCTATTGTAGGTTTCAATACCTGTGTTTTTGCATGTACTGTATTGGTTGATTAATCATATGCTACACAACATCCACTGAACAAAGATATAAACCCAACATGTAAAGCGTTGGTCCCATGTTTCATGAGCTGAAATAAAAGATCCAAGAAATGTTCTATATGCACAAAAAGCGTATGTAACGATTCTCGTCCTCCTCTTCTTCTGATGAGAAGTAGCAAGGATCGGACCAATATGCAGCGTGATATGTATCCATAATGATTTAATTAATACAAAATACAAAAGAACAAGAGAATCCAAATGAAAACCGAAACAGTCCCGAATGGTGCAAACACTGAAACTGAATAATAAACACCCGCAACTCAAAAGTGAAACCAGGCTACATAAGTATGATTATCAATCAGGGACAACGATTGACAGCTGCCACTGAGAACCATACCAGGCCGAACACAGAAAATCCCAAATTATAGAAAAAAGAACATAGGCAACCCACCCAACTCACACACTGACCATACTAAAACAAAGACATAACAAAGGAACTAAGGTCAGAAAGTGACAGCATATTTCTCTCTAGTTTTTATTTACATCCTTGTTCGTGACCATTTCTCCTTTGCCAAGATAATCCAAGATGATGGCATGTCAAGAAGCTGATTAAAAAGCATGATCATTACACAGGTGCACATTGTGCTGGGGACAATACAAGGCCACTCTAAAATGTGCAGTTTTGTCACACAACACAATGACACAAATGTCTCAACTTTTGAGGGAATGTGCAATTGGCATGCTGACTGCAGGAATGTTCACCAGAGCTGTTGTCAGATAATTTGATCAGTTGATATCTCTACCTTAAGCCGCCTCCAGCGTCATTTTAGAGAATGTGTTGTGACCAGAGTGCCCCATGGTGGCGGTGGGGTTATGGTACGGGCATGTATAAGCTACGGACAATGAATAAAATAGGATTTTAATCGATGGCAAGTTGAGCTCCTGAGGCACATTGCTGTGACATGCATGCGCCGCCATCAACTCATGTTTCAGCATGCACTGTCAAATGTTACAAAGATCTGTACACAATTCTTGAAATCTGAATATGTCCCAGTTCTTCCATGGCTTGCATACTCACCAGACATGACACCCAATTAGCATGTTTGGGATGCTCTGGATTGATGAGTAGGACAGTGTATTCCAGTTCCCGCTAATATCCAGCAACTATGCACAGCCATTGAAGAGGAGTGGGACAACATTCCACAGGCCACAATCAACAGCCTGATAAAAAAATCTAAACTAATCCAACCTGTTAGTAGTTTGACTTTTTGCACCCGTTAGTTACTGAGATGAATGTTCCAGTTTATATGATTTAGGTAGTCTCAAATAGGAATTACACATAACTTTGCAAGCCAGCATTGAGGTTTGAATCAACATACAATTGTAAGAAATAGTGATGGGGCAACGAAGCTTGAACATGTCTAGCCAATTGTGTCAAATAGGTTCATTACTCAAGGCTTTGATCAACACACTAAATGGCACCTGTTAGTCAAAATAATTTAGAACAGCAAAATTATTAAAGATGACGTCACACACACAGGATAGCCTTTTTATCTTCTACCCGAAACCAAACCAATCTGGTGATTGTTCTACAAAACTATGCTTTGGGAATCGATCACGTGCTTCTGATAAAATGATACAAGTGTCAGCACACTGCTTCGAAGTAAAATGCTTATGAGTTCCGATGCATAACTTGGAGCTCCTGTATCAAATGTAACATCACTAGTAGGGCAACCAGCTGCAATAGGATTATGTGTTTGTTTAATACAATGGCATTGAGGTTGATTCAACATACAGTTGTAGGGCAACCAGCTGCAATAGGATTGTGTGTTTGTTTAATACAATGGCATTGAGGTTGATTCAACATACAGTTGTAGGGCAACCAGCTGCAATAGACCGGTTGTTTGTTTAACAACAAAACTGACGCATGCACAACTATGGAACAAAACAGAAGGGTTGTCTTAGATAGTTGGCAAAATGTTAACAATATTTTGTCTCCAAAGGTTTATTGAAAACATAAATACATTTGCACAATGAGCACAGTTGTTGGTTTGCTAGTTAGCAAATTTTAGCCATATTTGCATAGAAATGATATCAGTCAAAACACCTCAAAACAAGAGATGGTATCAATAACAATATAAAACTAGCAGAAACGAGCCACTTACGATTCCCCACTTGATTGCTTCTTGTCATTGTTGCCAGCTATAAGACCGTTCAGAATCATTACAAAACATGCCTTCTGGCCATGTCGATAACCACTCATCCTTTTCATGTTGTCAGTCAAGCCTTCTATAGGATTGTGAGTTTGCGCAACATTTGATCAACAAAGTACAGCAAACTCACAATCCTATTGAAGCCGGATCCCTTACAATTGAACGTTGAATCCACATCTTTTTTTGATTTTCTGTTTATAGGGCACCCACATCCAGGACAATCAGATAACGGTCAGATATTGGAACTCAGACACTCAAATACACCATGGTGATCACAGACATACACCCCTATGCAATAACAGATGAGAGATGGGGGTGTCTTACCTTCTCCCCTGCCAATCCAGTCTCACCAACAGGCCCAATAAAGCCACCCAGGCCCTGTGAAACACCACCAACAGAGCCAGAAAGGGAGTTCATATTAAAAAATTACATTAGTATTATTGTGTTAATAATAAAACAACCAGTGGCCATAACACTAGGTATTTGCGAAAACTCTTACCCTTTCACCCATGCCTCCAACCTTCCCGGTGATACCAAGCTCTCCCTAGGAGAACAAATAGCATGTTACTTATTTTTTTACTGTACATACAAGGAAGAATACCCAAAATCGATAGCCAATATGCTGAACAGTCTAATGTATTTTATATTCCATACAGCATATTAAATGTAATAATTACTAGAGGAAGATATAAAAGGAAACATTTTACTCCTCTAAATTTGTATCAGCATAAATAAATTGCCAACTTCTCATAGACAGTTTCTGTTCACTGCATGTGTGCGATTAGAAGAGTAAAATGTCAGCATCAATGTATGAAAAGGGCAAGTATGTGAGGTAATCCACAGCTGTCCTCACCTTCACTCCATCCGTTCCAATCTTCCCAGGGAAGCCCTTCATGCCGACTCTACCCTGAACAAAACACATAGCTCACCGTTTACCACTCAATGTGCAGAGCCTGTGGTCTAGTGGTAATACTCCCAGCAGGTCACATACAGTGCATTTGGAAAGTATTCAGACCCCTTGACTTTTTCCACATTTTGTTATGTTACAGCCTTATTCAAAAATTGATTAAATTATTTTTTCCTCATCAATCTACAAAGAATATCCCATAATGGCAAAGTGAAAACAGGATTTTAGAAATGTCTGCAAATGTATTACAAATAAAAAACAGAAATAACTTAGACATAAGTATTCAGACCCTTTGCTATGAGACTTGAAATTGAGCTCAGGTGCATCCTGTTTCCATTGATCATCCTTGAGATGTTTCTAAAACTTGATTGGAGTCCACCTGTAGTACATTCAATTGATTTGACATGCTTTGGAAAGGCATACAGTGGTTGCTCCACTAAAAGTTTTGCGAACATGCTGCAGACCTTAGAGGCAATTTGTGGTTTAGTACGGCACCCTGTGTCACCACTTCATGGCTTCAGCCCAGCGCAAGGGGGAGTTAGAGCACTAATTATGCTTATGAGCCCCTACTGTATCTAAATGACAATGAATGGGCGACAATAAACCTAAATAGAAACTGATAATTGTGCACGCCTTCAGTAATACTTACTAAAACTGTTGTTACGCTAAGATTTTATTATTTTGTTAGGATTATTTTGCTCTTACTGTAGTTGTGTGGCCCACTCCCGACAAGCCATGTTGTACAGTGCCTGAGTGGTGCAACGGTCTAAGACACTGCATAGCAGGGTGAAGAAATTAAGCAAATGAATTAAGTAACATTTCTTAAAATCAGTCCCATATGCTATGTTCTCACAAAAAAAGGTGTTGAATTATCTAATACAGCCACTATTGAAGCATATCAAATGCTTCTCATCTGGTACCAGTGGTTCACACTTAAAAAACGTGCCATAGAATTCTGCAGTACCACGCAAGCTGTGCTGCAGTACACTGCAACCTTTAAAGGATGAACCACTGTACACTGTTCTATATAAGGTCCCACAGTTGACAGTGCATGTCAGAGCAAAAAACAAGCCATGAGGTCGAAGAAATTGTCTGTAGAGCTCCAAGGCCTACTATAGAAATATATTAGCACAAAGGATCTATGTAAGAACTGATTCAAGACATGATCCGTCTATGTGCTTGCATAGCAGCAGTCAGTCTGCTGGTCTTGCTCTCATTGTGGGACTAACTGCACTGGTTGAAATGTTCAAGACATTCTACAAGTGTTCAGTAACCGTAAGTGATGTTCAACAATTTGTGTCATTTGGGAGAGTAATTCACAGGGCTTCGGAACAGTGTAAGTGTTTTACAGCAGTAACTCAGGGTCAGAAAAGTTAGTGCCCAAGTACTCTAAAAGACCCTCAATGGCATTAAATCACCTAACAATCCTACAGCGTAATAATAATGGAATGCCATTGAGGGTCTTTAGACACCTTTCATGAGTCTTTCGCAAGTCAAACTGTGATTTCACTTGCTGAGTGTAAAAGCAGATTCTCATTGTAACATGAGAATTTGTATGGCTTGGTAAAATATTTATATAAACATTGTCATGACTGTCCTGTGAGGATCGCAATAGGTCAGATCAGCATAGCAATGGTTGACAACAACCAGTGTGCAAACTATATGATTACTGTGAGAATAGTTCTGAAATGTATCGACGATAAGTGTCCCTTTTTCTCTCTCCCTCTCTTCCCCACCCCTCTTCATTTGCTGAGTAACAAGCTGCCATTTTTTAAACAGTCCGCTAGGGACTGTTTTCTCAAGTATTAAGTGTGTATGTTATCCTGTTTTCCCATTTAGTTAGCTAGTAAATAAATTATTGAACCAGTTTGTGTAGTACTGAATCATAAGTAAGGTTGGATTTTTTTGCAGATGCATGAGGTTACGACTGTTTGGAATTATGATATGATAAGAGATAATGATTAATAAGACCACTGTTAATTAATGTAATAGATAGTTGAAATCGGAAGTTTACATACACTTAGGTTGGAGTCATTAAAACCCATTTTTAAACCACTCCACAAATGTATTGATAAACTATAGTTTTGGCAAGTCAGTGAGGACATCTACTTTGTGCATGACACAAGTAATTTTTCCAACAATTGTTTACAGACAGATTATTTCACTGTATCACAATTCAAGTGGGTCAGAAGTCTACATACACTAAGTTGACAGTGCCTTTAAACAGCTTGGAAAACTCCAGAAAATGATGTAATGGCTTTAGATGCTCCTGATTGGCTCAAATGATGTCAATTAGCCTATGAGATGTATTTCAATGCCTACCTTCAAACTCGGTGCCTCTTTGCTTGACATCATGGGAAAATCAAAAGAAATCAGACAAGACCTCAAAAAATAATTGTAGACCTCCACAAGTCTGGTTCATCCTTGGGAGCAATTTCCAAACACCTGAAGGTACCATGTTAATTTGTACAAACAATAGTACCCAATATAAACACCATGGGACTACGCAGCCGTCATACCGCTCAGAATGGAGATGCGTTCTGTCTCCTGGAGATGGAAGTACTTTGGTGCGTAAAGTGCAAATCAATTCCAGAACTACAGCAAAGGACCTTGTGAAGATGCTGGAGGAAACAGGTACAAAAGTAACTACATCCACAGTAAAACAAGTCCTATATCGACATAACCTGAAAGGCCGCTCTGCAAGGAAGAAACCACTGCTCCAAAACTGCCATAAAAAAGCCAGACTACGGTTTGCAACTGCACATGGGGACAAATATCGTACTTTTTGGAGAAATGTCCTCTGGTCTGATGAAACAAAAATAGAAATGGTTTGGCCATAATGACCATCATTATGTTTGGAGGAAAAAGGGGGAGGCTTGCAAGCCAAAGAACACCATCCCAACCGTGAAGCACAGGGGTGGCAGCATCATGTTGTGGGGGTGCTTTGCTGCAGGAGGACTGGTGCACTTCACAAAATAGATGGCATCATGAGGCAGTAAAATTATGTGGATATATTGAAGCAACATCTCAAGACATTAGTCAGAAAGTTAAAGATTGGTCGCAAATGGGTCTTCCAAATATTCAATGACCCCAAGCATAGTTCCAAAGTTGTGGCAAAATGGCTTAAGGACAAAGTCAAGCTATTTTACTAGGATTAAATGTCAGGAATTGTGAAAAACTGAGTTTAAATGTATTTGGCTAAGGTGTATGTAAACTTCCAACTTCAACTGTATATACCTTCTAGGGTTTAATTCGAAAGATGTTAACTCTTAAAACAACCTCTTCTGTGTTAAGCCAAATCCTAATGAGTTAATTGTTACATGATTAATTTAATCGGGTAACAATTAAACATAGTTAGTTGATTAAATAAATAACAGTCATCAGATGAATGAAAGTAAAGTCACAACACGTTCCTCTTGGGTTGACCACAGTCGCTCGAGAGAGAAAGTGAACCAGAGAGTACTGAGGAAAGCAGACAGATGGTTGAGTGAAGCACATGCGCAAAGCACTGTGGCACCTGGCCAGAGATCACTCATAGGGAGAGGACGAGACAAACACCACTTCCCCTGAGATTTAGAGAGAGACAGGATGGGAAAGAGAGACTAGAGAGACTGACAAACAAAAGGGGCCTAATAGACAAGAAGAGAGAGAACAAAGATGGAAAGGAATAAGATACCATGCACTGTAAGAACAATGGTTGAGAGGGAAACATGGCAACATGTCATGTCTACAATTAGACCACATTAAACCGTCAAATTCATTGTTTACTTGTGTTTCAGAAAGAAGTACAATTTGTATCACAGGTACCTGAAGAAGTTACTTTTTATTAGTACTATTTATTTAAGCTGTTATACCAAGTCACTTCTCACTTTACTACTTCCACACATTTTATCATGCTGTATATTCTATTGTGTTCATTTCTCATAACTAGTTTATTACTTTTTATATTGTACTTTTTTATCTACTTGTTTTTTTGTACTTCATATTTGGCATTTGATTCTTGATATTGAAATTCACTGTACCGTTTATACCTGTGCACATTAATAATAAAGAACATTTGATTAATTTGAGTGTATCTTAAAACAAGGCAATGGACATAGCAATTATCACCACCTTATACTTATGTGCCTTGCCGGCTCAGTGATTCCAACCAGCAGCCCTTCGGTTACTTGCCCAATGCTCTTACCTGTTAGGCTACGTTGAGTATGAGAAACCTGTAACCTGGTCAGTCAACCTACACTGCGGTGTTCATAACCTTTAAGAGCTACAGGTGTGCAGACGTATGGTTCAGTCGAGCACTAACACACTTGACTCAGCTAATCACCTAATCATATTGTCTGATCTCAGTTCCACTGGAGTCCAAAGTCAGTTGCACACGGTTTCAACTCAGTCTATACAGCTCAGACCTGGTTCTATGTGCCAGCTCCTCTGTTATACATAACTGGGCAGATGCTGCAGAGCTGCTGACATGAAGCCAGTGTTTAGTTGTTCTCAGAACTACAGGCTTTTCAGCTGAATGTGAATTAGCCTGTAGGACTGAGTATGTGAGTGGGTATAGATTACCTTTACTCTACTTCTCTACTTATGTGTTACGGCTATACACCCCCTGCTATATTGTGGATAAAGAGTATCTGTCGAACAGAGGGTGTTCTTTAACCTTAAGGATAGGGGGCAGAATTTCCACTTTTGGATAAATAGCGTGCACAATTTCAACTTCCTGCTACTCATGCCAGGAATATATTATATGCATATGATTAGTAGGTGTGGATAGACAACACACTGAAGTTTCTAAAACTGGTTCAATCATGTCTGTGACTATAACAGAACTTAAGTAGCAGGCAAAACCCTGAGGAAAAACTGTTCAGAATTATATATATTTTTTGTCTCTGACCGTTCCCATCAGTTGTCTTTGCCAAGGGATATTTGATAGCGACCACTTTACAGTTCCTACGACTTCCACAGGATGTCACCAGTCTTAGGAATTGGGTTGAAGTTTATCATTGGTGCAGCGAAGAAGAGGCCATCCTGGAACAACGTTACACTGTTGAGAGTTACGCAAGAGGGAAAAAGGTGCATGTTTTGTTTACTTGCTCTATTGAATACAGATTGCCCCGTCTACAATTTGATCGATTATTAACGTTTAAAAATAGCTAAAGTTGTATTACAAAAGTAGTTTGAAATATTTTGGCAAAGTTTATAGGCAACTTTTGAAATGTTTTGTAATGACGTTGTGTTTTGGCAAGCTGTTTTTTTCCGGATCAAACCTGCTTCATAAATGGACATTTTGGGTATACATGGACGGAATTAATCGGAAAAAAAGGACCAATTGTGATGTTTATGGGACATATTGGAGTGCCAACAAAGAAGCCCGTCAAAGGTAATGCATGTTTTATTTCAGCATTTTGAGTAGCGCCTGCAACGCTAGTTATTTTGTTTACAACTGGTTCTGGTGGTTGCATGCTATCAGATAACAGCTTCTCATGCTTTCGCCGAAAAGCATTTTTAAAATATGACAAACTGGCTGGATTCACAATGAGTGTAGCTTTAATTGAGTATCCTGCATGTGTGATTTAATGAAAGTTTGAGTTTGAAAGCGTTTTATTTGAATTTGGAGCTCTGCATTTCCCGAGGCTATTGGCCACTTGAGACGCTAGCGTCTCACTATCCCCAAGAGGATTTATCCTCTTAGAGATCGGGCTACTTTTTTCAACATTCTGTTAAAAATCGCGCAACATTTCAACGTCCTGCTACTCATGCCAGGAATATAGTATATGCATATGATTAGTATGTGTGCATAGAAAACACTCTGAAGTTTCTAGAACTGGTTCAATGGTGTCTGTGACTAACAGAACGAGTTCCGTGGTCAAAATCGCCAGAAAACCTGGTCACTAAATAGACTAAAAAAAATCAATCCGCTAGCCCATGTATTGTCTATTGGAAGGAAAAATAATTAAGAGTGAGAATACAGTTCCTACAGCTTCCACACGATGTCGCCAGTGTTGTGAAATACTTGGTCATCTGAGTAATAGCCACATCCAGTTGTCAAGTCCACAGATGTAAACAATGGAACCGGAAAAGTTAGTTACGTTACCCAAACTCGTGATTATTGAATACAGATCGCTCCGTGATCAATTTGATCGTTTATTAACGTTTAGTAATACCTAAAGTTGGATTACAGAAGTAGTTTGAAGTGTTTTCTCAAAGTTTATAGGCAACTTTTGTAATTTTAAAAAATAACGTTGCGTTTAAAAAATGTGTTTTTACTGGATCTGATGGTGTTCATAAATTGACATTTTGGGTACACAAGGACCGATTTAATCGAAGAAAAAAAAAACAATTGTGATGTTTATGGGACATATAGGAGTGCCAACAAAGTTTCTCGTCAAAGGTAATGAATGTTTTATATTTTATTTCTGCGTTTTGTGTAGCGCCGGCTACGCTAATTCCTTTGTTTACGTTCCCTTCTGGTATTTCGGCGTGTTGCCTGCTATCAGATAATAGCTACTCATGCTTTCGCCGAAAAGCATTTTACAAATCTGGCTCATTGGCTAGATTCACAACGAGTGTAGCTTGAATTGAGTACCCTGTATGTGAATTTTAATGAACGTTTGAGTTTTAACGAGTGCTATTAGCATTTGGCGTAGCGCATTTGCATTTATTGTTGGAAGGGGGTGCAGTTGCGTCCCGGGTGGGCCAGAGAGGTTAAGTGTTGCAGTCATTTCAGTTGCTGTAGTAGCTGACGTGTATAGTGTTCAGTCATCCGCATACATATACACACTGGCTTTACTCAAAGCCAGTGGCATGTCATTAGTACAGATTGAAAAAAGTAAGGGGCCTAGACAGTTGCCCTGGGGAATTCCTTATTCTACTTAGATTATGTTGGCAAGTCTTTCATTAATAACAAAGAGATGATATACCATTTATTTTGTCATTGCCCTCATGTAGCCTGTTTTTGGTCTCAGGTTCAGGAATGGCTGAAAATGCATAACATTGATCTAAAATTTACCCTAGAAATAGTACTGTTGGGAGATCTGGAGGAATCAGGTCAGTCAATTACTAATATACCAAAACTCTTAGTAAAATTATTTATCTTCAACTCACAAACATCACAGCATAGTTGAAAGATATAGAGTGGGGCAAAACAGTATTTAGTCAGCCACCAATTGTGCAAGTTCTCACACTTAAAAAGATGAGGCCTGTAATTTTCATCATAGGTACACTTCAACTATGACAGACAAAATGAGAGAAAAAAATCCAGAAAATCACATTGTAGGATTTGTAATGAATTTATTTGCAAATTATGGTGGAAAATAAGTATTTGATCACCGACAAACAAGCAAGATTTCTGGCTCTCACAGACCTGTAACTTCTTTAAGAGGCTCCTCTGTCCTCCACTCGTTACCTGTATTAATGGCACCTGTTTGAACTTGTTATCCGTATAAACATGTCCACAACCTCAAACAGTCACACTCCACTATGGCCAAGACCAAAGAGCTGTCAAAGGACACCATAAACAAAATTGTAGACCTGCAGGAGGCTGGGAAGACTGAATCTGCAATAGGTAAGCAGCTTGGTTTGAAGAATTCAACTGTGGGAGCAATTTTTAGGAAATGGAAGACATACAAGACCACTGATAATCTCCCTCGATCTGGGGCTCCACGCAAGATCTGACCCCGTGGGGTCAAAATGATGACAAGAACGGTGAGCAAAAATCCCAAAACCACACGGGAGGACCTAGTGAATGACCTGCAGAGAGCTGGGACCAAAGTAACAAAGCCTACCATTAGTAACAAACTATGTCGCCAGGGACTCAAATCCTGCAGTGCCATACGTGTCCCCCTGCTTAAGCCAGTACATGTCCAGGCCCGTCTGAAGTTTGCTAGAGAGCATTTGGATGATCCAGAAGAAGATTGGGAGTATGTCATATGGTCAGATGAAACCAAAATATAACTTTTTGGTAAAGACTCAACTCGTCGTGTTTAGAGGACAAAGAATGCTGAGTTCCACCCAAATAACACCATACCTACTGTGAAGCATGGGGGTGGAAACATCATGCTTTGGGGCTGTTTTTCTGCAAAGGGACCAGGACGACTGATCTGTGTAAAGGAAAGAATGAATGGGGCCATGTATCGTGAGATTTTGAGTGAAAACCTCCTTCCTTCAGCAAGGGCATTGAAATGAAGTGGGTGGGTCTTTCAGTATGACAATGATCCCAAACACACCGCCCGGGCAACGAAGGAGTGGCTTCGTAAGAAGCATTTCAAGGTCCTGGAGTGGCCTAGCCAGTCTCCAGATCTCAACCCCATAGAACATCTTTGGAGGGAGTTGAAAGTCCGTGTTGCCCAGCAACAGCCCCAAAACATCACTGCTCTAGAGGAGATCTGCATGGAAGAATGGACCAAAATACCAGCAAGTGTGTGAAAACCTTGTGAAGACTTACAGAAAACGTTTGACCTCTGTCATTGCCAACAAAGGGTATATAACAAAGTATTGAGATAAACTTTTGTTATGACCAAATACGTATTTTCCACCATAATTTGCAAATAAATTCATCAATGTGATTTTCTGGATTTTTTTTCTCTCATTTTGACTGTCATAGTTGAAGTGTACCTATGATGAAAATTACAGGCCTCTCATCTTTTTAAGTGTGAGAACTTGCACAATTGGTGGCTGACTAAATACTTTTTTGCCCCACTGTATGATGCATAGACGTTTCTGGAAGGTTCTCCCATCTCCACAGAGGAACTCTGTGAGAGTGACCATCGGGTTCTTAGTCACTTCCTTGACCAAGGCCCTTCTACCCCACAGTTTAGCCGGGTGGCCAGCTCTAGGAAGACTCTTGGTGGTTCTAAACATCTTCCATTCAAGAATCACGGAGGCCACTGTGTTCTTGGGGTCCTTCCATTCTGCACACTTTTTTTGGTGCCCTTCCCCAGATCTGTGCCTCGGCACAATCTTGTCTTGGAGCTCTATGGACAATTCTTTCGACCTCATGGTTTAGTTTTTTCTCTGACATGCTCTGTCAACTGTGGGACCTTATATAGACAGTTGTGCCTTTCCAAATCATGTCCAATCAATTGACTTTACCACAGGTGTACTCCAATCAAGTTGTAGAAACATTTCAAGCATGATCAATGGTAACAGGATGCACCTGACCTCAATTTCAAGTATCATAGCAAAGGGTCTGAATAATTATGTCAATAAGGTTTCTGTTTTTTATATGCGACACATTTGCAAAAAATTCTAAAAACCTGTTTTCGCTTTGTCATTATGGGGTATTGTGAGTAGATTGATGAGGAAAATGTTATATTTAATCAATTTTAGAATAATGCTGTAACGCAACAAATTGTGACCAACTGGCTCAAATCGGTCTTATGTAGCAAAATTGAAATGGTGTTTTTTTTACATTGGATAAAAGTAGAGACTCAGAGCTACGAAAATATGATATCATACATCACAGTTGATGAACAATGGAGAAGTTATTCTGCTTTGAAAGATGAACTTGTAAACTCCCTTTTGAGAAAATGGCCTTTGAACATTTTGGTACTACTACTGGAGCACACTTCTTTGTCTACACCCAATTCAGCATTTTCACACCCTCTTAAGCTTTAGCCCCACCCATCTCTTTAAGGGTTGATCTGAGCATTCTGTTCTAACAGCAGCAGTCAAGCACCCAAACTACCTTGCTAGCTACTTCCAGACACAAATGAGAGAACAGCTCACTGAACATTACTCGCCCTAGAAGAGCTGGTTAGGCTGTTATGTTATGCAGAGTGTTGGTGACTGCGACTATGTAGTCAGATTGTACATTTGTAAATACTTAGCGTTTCGCTCTTGGAGCGTTCAGAGCGCAAGCTGGACGATCTGGGCGATGAGTGCAGTCAAGCACCAAAGCTAACTGGCGAACATTGGCTAGCGTGCTACCTACTTCCAGACACAAATGAGAAAACACCCCACTCTGACCATTTTACTTGTCCTAGCAGAGCTGGTTAGGCTGTTTTCATGTTTTCGAGAGTGTTGGTGACTAACTGTGCTGCTGGCAACAATTTAATTATGCTTTTTGCAAGAGCGCTCAGAAATCAGAGTAGATGGCAAGACTGTATTAATGAAGAACCCGAAATGGTTACTTTTGTCTTTTGTTAAGACATGTAGCTAGCTATTAAACAATGTACCATAATCCCATGATGTTCCTACCCTGCATGAATCTGCAGGTAGCTAATCAACCAGGTTCAATGTTAGCTAGCTAACATTAGGCTATAGCTAGCCTAGCAAATGGTTCTGAGATACGAATAATAAGATCATACACGTAACGTTAGCTAGCTAGCTAACAGTACACTAACTTGAAATTAAACAACTTTCTGTTGAAATTAGAAATGTGTAATATCTGACAATGTAGCTAGCTAGACTATCATGGATGGATGCGTCTCCTGTCAAATGCCATGGTTGCCTTTAGTTTGAAGATGTTATCTGAAAACAGGTGTTTTCTCCATCTCCTTAGCTATCATACTCAAAATTCCACTGATTTCAAAACTCGGACCTTCAGAAAGTGGAGAGGAACACTTATACAGTTTTACTACGTGATACATTTTTTAGAAAGCTGCGTTAGACAGGATTACCTACACATACTGACCAGCTCAAATAGACAGATGGGTGCTATATGGCAGACCAATCCAAACTCATCTCTCAGCATGTCCAGCCAAATTATTATCTCAGCCAATTATGGCTAGTGGGAAGGTTGCTGACTTTTTCTGTGGCTAAACCAACTAGGCTCGTAATTTAACAATTTTATTCATACTTACAGATGGCATACAATTTTGTTAACCTCTCTGGCCCACCCGAGACACAATCGCCCCACCTTGCCAACAAAACATGCAAATGCGCTATGCCAAATGCTAATAGCACTCGTTAAAACTCAAACGTTCATTAAAACTCACATGCAGGGTACTCAATTCAAGCTACACTCATTGTGAATCTAGCCAACGAGTCAGATTTGTAAAATGCTTTTCGGCGAAAGCATGAGAAGCTATTATCTGATAGCATGCAACACCCCGAAATACCAGAAGGGGACGTAAACAAAGGAATTAGCGTAGCCGGCGCTACACAAAACGCAGAAATAAAATATAAAACATTCATTACCTTTGACGAGCTTCTTTGTTGGCACTCCTATATGTCCCATAAACATCACAATTGGGTCTTTTTTTCGATTAAATCGGTCCTTGTATACCCAAAATGTCCATTTATGAAGACCGTCAGATCCAGGAAAAACACTGTTTTTAAACGCAACATTATTTTTTTTTTTATTAAAAAAGTTGCCTATAAACTTTGACAAAACACTTCAAACTACTTCTGTAATCCAACTTTAGGTATTAGTAAACGTTAATAAACGATCAAATTGATCACGGAGCGATCTGTATTCAATAGCTAGAAGTTTTCAAAACGAAGTCCATTTCCTCACGGACATTTTTTCCAGCTGCGCACCTGAAGAAAGGATGTGTCATTGACTAATCTGACCAAGGATAAAGGACCCTTGTAATCACAACACTGGCGACATCGTGTGGAAGCTGTAGGAATTGCAAGCTCAGTCCCATCATTTATGGCAAGCCATAGACAATACCGAGACTGGCGGATGGATTTTTTCTTTTGATTTTGTGATCAGGTTTCCTTGCGATTTTGACCACGGAACTCGTTCTGTTATAGTCACAGACACCGTTGAAACAGTTCTAGAAACTTCAGAGTGTTTTCTATGCACACATACTAATCATATGCATATACTATATTCCTGGCATGAGTAGCAAGACGTTGAAATGTTGCGCGATTTTTAACAGAATTTTGAAAAAAGTAGCCCGATCTCTAAGAGGTTGGCACATGAAAGTTCAAATGTTCGAGAAGGCATTTCTGCCAAAAAACGCATTCAGATATAAATAAAAGTTAACGTTCAAACGGCTTTCCTGTCAAGTAGTGACCAGCGACATATGTCTAGTTTCCTCAAACGGGTCACAAATATGGAAAAAGTCAAGGGGTCTGAATACTTTCTGAAGGCACGTGCACATATTTATTCCATAGCGTAGTGAGAAGTGAGTGTAAGTTACAGGAGCCAGAGGGGCTATGCTGAGATAAAAAGCTCAGTTAAAATTAAAACAGGCAGCCACAATGATCCCTGCTATCTTCACTTCCCCTTTCCCATCTTCATCCAATCACCACTCACCTCCACTCCTGTCAGACCCAGTGGTCCAAGTGGGCCCTCATCTCCCTGAAAACAGTGATAATGGCATTAGCATTTATCTTTTATTAAAATGAAACACTGTGGCTGCAACCCAAATGGGACAATATTCTCTACATAGTGCATTACTTGTGACATACGTCCTTGGTGAAAAGAAGTGCATTATAAATAGGACACAACATGTATATGGAGCTGGTTGTCCTCACGGTTGTTTCAGGAGCAGTTGTGCACAACTCCAGTCCTTGCAGCGTTTTGTGACTACTGAACATGACCCAAGCCAATCAGCAACAGGGTCAGAGAGCACCACAGAGAGCAATAAAAACCATTGGAACAGCAGAACTCATGGACTGAGGTTGCCCACCCCTGACATAAAACAAGCTGCTGTATCATATCATACCTCTAGCCCGGGCACCCCTCTAGGACCAGGCAACCCCCTCACTCCTGGCTTTCCCTGCAGGACATTACAAAACATTTTACAAAGGCAGAATGTGCAGTATCACAACCAAAAGCAGGCACTTTCTTCATGCTCATCACCCACTGTGTCCCCCCCCCCCATGAAAGAATACTATAGAATACTACAGTACTTTCTCGAGAATTCTATAGATTTCTGTAGCATACTGTAGATACTATACTCCACACTGTAGTATCCCTCGATCATGACTACTACTACTTAGTATTGTATTTTGTAGTATACTGTAGAATACTATACTACACACTGTAGTATCCAATCGTGTTGTTCTTACTATACGTTGATCGTGTAGTTCTTACTATAGAACAGGGGTGTCAACCTAATTTCGCCCTGGGGGCCGCATTTGGTCTTCAACAAGGTCCGTCGGGCCGCACTGAAAATGTGTTACATTTCCTTGGCATAAACATTTGCGTAATATAATCCTCTATCCTGGGGCGGCAGGTAGCCTAGTGGTTAGAGCGTTGGACTTGTTACCGAAAGGTTGCAAGATTGAATCCCCGAGCTTATGAGGTAAAAATCTGCCCCTGAACAAGGCAGTTCTCACTGTTCCTAGGCCGTCATTGAAAATAATAATTTGTTCTTAACTGACTTGCCTAGTTAAATAAAAAGTAAAATATCCAACATTATTGGAATTTTCCATACTTCCTGACTATCTAGCTTTACTTTCGGTGATTATTAGCGAGCTGGACACATTCAGTATATTGTATAAATGTAGGCCCATTACAATTTCTAGACCGTTTCAATTTGGTTTTAGTCAGTTAAAAGTACATCTAAAAAATGCAATTCTGTAATAAACTGTAGATAACTGTATTGCTCTACCAAGCAAAAAGGCAGTAACTGCTATTTAGGTCGAAAATGAGTTACAATAATTACATACTTAATCACATGGACAAGTATCCTGCCTCTATTGTATTGTGTTTTGGAGAAAATCGGGGTCATGTTAGCAGTAACTGCATAAAGTTACTGTGAAACCAAAGTAAATAAAAGTCATTTTTCTCAGTTCCACGCTATGAGCAGTTAGGAATATGTCTTCCAATGGTGTGACTGCTGTCGGCATCCAAAGAGTATCAAACATCTATGGCGATAAGGAAATGACTTATTATTGATATCTACATAGCGCATTGATGTGAATCACACTGCTGCTCTCTCATTTAGCTATTTGTGCCTTATGGATTGTGGTTGTTATGGATGGCTGTTCACAAGTCTAAATGTGTATTTGAACCCAATAAGGGTTTCAAGAAGTTTAAGCTGCCTATCAATCATTCTTTTGAAACTAGTGGACAGCCAGTGAAAATGCACTCTTGCAACAGCTGCATAGTGCAGATCCAAGCCTATGGAATAAAAGTGGGGCTTTTATTGCTCAATCTAATTCATGCTGAAAAAAAAAATATATCCATAGGCCTAATGGACACATGCTCCAACTTGCAGACTTTTGATCTCCAGGAGTAATCTGGAGTTTCTACATCCATTTTTGGATTTATAAATTACATATATAAAGATATAATTTAAACATATTATTATATGAAGTAGAAAGCAATGGGTTAGAAGAAGCATACATAAACAACCCATAAAGTAAAATGTAACATCCATAAATGGCCAGCTAGGTAAACTTTAACAATGATTTAATCTGCAATAGATGTTGTTCAATTGGTAACACAAATTGTTGTCTTCTAATGCCTCTTAATGGGAAAGTAATCTAAAAGTTTTTGAATGTAATCAGATTATGTTATTGAGTTTGGGTAATTCAAAAGTTACCTTACTGATTACAATTGTGGACAGGTAACTACTAACTGTAATGAATTACATTTAGAAAGTAACCTACCCAACCTTGAGTACATATATACATATACATACATACATACATACATACATACATACATACATACATACATACATACATATATATATGTATGTATATATAACATATATTGTGTTCCATACAGGTTACAGAAAAGAGCAGAAGCGCTGAACAAGCTGTTCAGACTGCAGTCCTACCGACTAACAGGTTATGGAAAGTTTGCTCTTTTAGTATTTGTGGAAGCCCCCACTTCTATGTCAAATATAATAAAACACAATAGTAAAGACTACAGTTATGACTGAAATACTATTACTGTTTTTTAACTATGGTAATACTGCAGTATTTGTACTTTAGTAAACTGTCTGCAAAATGTTTGCAAAAACAATACTAGGCTTCAGTAAAGTCTGCAAAAACACTAAAGTAAATATTATAGTATATAAATACAGTAATACTACAGTATGTATACCATAGTATGCATTAGTATTTTTTCATGTGGGTCATACCAACATTCAACAGATCCCAAAAATAACAAAAGTTATTTACTCACATTTGGGCCTTCTAAGCCATTCTCTCCAGGAGGCCCCATGTCTCCAGGGAAACCCTGTGATTTAGAGAGAAAAGGGAACATATTTATGTTGTTGTTGTGTGTGTGTGTGTGTGTGTGTGTGTGTGTGTGTGTGTGTGTGTGTGTGTGTGTGTGTGTGTGTGTGTGTGTGTGTGTGTGTGTGTGTGTGTGTGTGTGTGTACATGCATTTGTGCATGTGTACTGTAAGTGGTTACCTCTGTTCCTGGAAGGCCAGGTAGTCCATCAGACCCTCTCTCTCCTGGCCTGCCCTGGGAGTAGAAGGGAAATGCAAGGAAAATGAAAGCTGCAAGCAGTGGGCCCACTGTGCCACCATCAGCACAAATTTGACATATTGTCCAAGGATGCACTACTTCTGTACTCCTTACCATGCTTGCCAAATATCACAACTAAAAAATTAAACAGATCATACAATATTTTAGACAATTATTTATGATATAGACTACTTTAAATGTCTTCTTCTCCAGAACCGCTCGACTGATCAGTGCCACATTTGGTACATGGCGTCTACGGATGCACATATTCAAAAAATATTTTCCAAGCCTCTTGCTCAAACAATATGCCCACAATAAGCCAATGTGCATGCATTAATGATTGTTCCTGTCCAACAGCCTCCAACAGCCCCCCCGTACGGCTAAACTTAACCATACTTTACAGATTAGCTAGACTCATAGCCCTTAGCATGTGTGCCAAATATCATCATTCGAAGTCAAACAGATCAATGGATATAAACATATAGAGATAGCAACATGTGCTTGTTATAGCGTCATCGTGTCATGGCCCCACCCTCCTAGGCCTCACCAGGAATTTGCCTTTTAATGTTGCCTTACGGAACAAAAGGAATAATTATAATCATTAAACATGCAAGCAGTGTTGACGGGGTTCAAGCTAGGTACTGTTACTCATTGTTGGTAACTGTTGAAGTGATTTGAGTAGTTGCTATAAGATGGCAAAAGTGTTAGTAGTACCTGAAGAGGTGTATCAGGCATATTGATAGTGTTTGACAATGAAATGTTTCACACTCAGAAAGTATTCAGACCCTTTAACATTTTCCCACATTTTGTTACATTACCGCCTTATGTTAAAAACAGATTTAAAAAAAAAAGTATTTTGATTTTTTTGCAAATTCATTAAATAAAAACCGGAAATATCACATTTACATGAGCATTCGGAACCCTTTACTCAGTACTTTGTTGAAGCACCTTTGACAGCAATTACATTCTCGAGCCTTCATGTTATGATGCTACAAGCTTGGCACACCTGTATTTGGGGAGTTTCAACCATTTCTTCTCTGCAGATCCTCTCAAGTTCTAACAGGTTGGATGGGGAGCGTCGCTGCACAGCTATTTTCAGGTCTCACCAGAGATGTTTGAACGGGTTCAAGTCCGGGCTCTGGCTGGGCCACTCAAAGATATTCAGAGGCTTGTCCCTAAGCCAATCATGTGTTGTCTTGGCTGTGTGATTATGGTCATTGTCCTGTAGGAAGGTGAACCTTTGCCCCAGTCTGAAGTCCTGAGCACTCTGGAGCAGGTTTTCATCAAGGATCTCTATATTTTGCTTTGTTCACCTTTCCCCTGACTGGTCTCCTACTCCCTGCCGCTGAAGAACACACCCACAACATGATGCTGCGACCACAATGCTTCACCGTAGGGATGTTATTGGCCAGGTGATGAGCGGTGCCTGGTTTCCTCCAGACGTGACGCTTGGCATCAGATCTTAGAATCTTGTTCTCATGGTCTGAGAGTCCTTTATGTGCTTTTTAGCAAACTCCAAGCAGGCTGTCATGTGCCTTTTACTGAGGAGTGGCTTCGGTCTGGCCAGTCTACAAAAAATGCCTGATTGGTGGAGTGCTGCAGAGATGGTTGTCCTTCTGCAAGGTTCTCCCATCTCCACAGAGGAACTCTGAAGCTTTGTCAGAGTGACCATTGGGTTCTTGATTTTTCTTCGAAGGGCCCTTCTCCCCCGATTTCTCAGTTTGGCCAGGCGGCCAGCTCTAGTCAGAGTCTTGATGGTTCCAAACTTCTTCCATTTAAGAATGATGGAGGCCACTGCGTTTTTGGGGACCTTCAATGCTGCAGAAAATTTTTGGTACCCTTTCCCAGACCTGTGCCTCGATACAATCATGTCTCGGAGCACTAAGGGGAAAGGGGGATACCTAGTCAGTTGTAAAACTGAATGCCTTCAACTGAAATGTTTCTTCTGCATTTAACCCAACCCCTCTGCGGACAATTCCTTCGACCTCATGGCTTTTTCTTTGTTCTGACATGCACTGTCAACTGTTGGACCTTATATAGACAGGTGTGTGCCTTTACAAATCATGTCCAAAAAATTGAATTTACCAAGGGTGGACTCAATGAAGTTGTAGAAACAGCTCAAGGATGATCAATGGAAACAGGATGCACCTGAGCTGAATTTAGATACTCATAGCAATGGGTCTGAATACTTATGTAAATAAGGTGTCGTTTTTTAAATTTTTAATACATTTGCAAAGATTTTTTTTAAATAGCTTTTGCTTTGTCATTATGGAGTATCGTGTGTAGATTGTTGAGGATTTATTTTATTTTATCCATTTTAGAGTAAGGCTGTAACGTAACAAAATGTGGAAAAAGTGAAGGGGTCTGAATACTTTCCGAATGCACTGTAGATTCATATTTGTGTTTGTGAAATGTTTTAATCGTGAAACACTATCAATACACCTGATGCACATCTTCAGGTACTACTCATAAACACTACTCATTACCCTGATGAAGACAGCTTGCCTGTCGAAACGTTGGACATTACATTTTTGCATCTGAGCTCATAGAGTGTGAGGCTCTTCTTTATTTTAAGTTTTCCACTCCGCTAGACAGCACCTCGCCTAAATAAGTGTGCGTTTCTTTTTCCTCTAGACTACTCATAAACACACACACACTGGCCCCACAGCGTGACCATCAGGACAAATTGAACACATCGCTCTAGGATGAGCTGCTTCTGTACTCCTTACCACGCTTGCCAAATATATGAACGCAACAAACAGATCATACAATATGCCTTAGAGGAATTTTGGACCAGCAACTAAAAGCCACGTTACAATTGACATTTACTGTTGCTGCATGATTATTTTCCTGCCAAATGTGGCAGTTGCTCAGTTGGTGGAGCATGGTTGTGGGTTGGACTCACACGGAGGACCAGTACGAGAAAGCATGAAAATGTATGCTCTCACTACTCTAAGTCCAACTGGACAAGAGTGTCTACTAAACCGTCATGTGAAACTGGCTTAAATTAAGATATGGCATCTCTATTTTGTTAATTAGCCCACTGTTAATAACATCTACAAGGAATGGTGCATATCACCAGTCAAGTTTTCAAGCTCGAGCACTTTCAGTACAGAGCAAAAATGGTGATGATGCATTTTGCATGGCCAAACTAAAATCCTTATCCCAATGCAATTCATAGCAGGAGAACTCACCTGAAGTCCTGGTTTTCCTCTGGTACCTGGCAATCCTGGAGTACCCTGAACACCCTGTTAGATACACAGACCCCAATGATTTTAGTAATCTCAGCAGCAACAGAACAACACTGAAAGCATTATATCCAATGAGATTGATGGGAACTTCACCAGCCGTTAGACATGCATGACTTTGGTTAACATCTCCAAGGCCAAGGCTCTGTGTGAGTGTGTACATTTGCTTGGGCAGTTGGAGGTCAGCAGAGAGGAAATTAAAGGGTTAACCTGGGGGGTTGGGGTTCTACCTTGTCTCCTTGGAACCCGATCATTCCCTGCTGTCCATGAAGCCCAATTTCACCCTAATGCGGTTGGAGGAAGTAAAAGAATGGAGGGGGAAAGAGAGAACACCATTAGCAAAAGGTGAAATGTCTGCGCTCTATTGCACACATTCAATTTACTACAAGACAATACTCATTATAACTTTGCAAAGATTAGCATTCATTCACTATACCCGCTCACTAGGGTTGGGTAGGTTACTTTCTAAATGTAATCTGTTACAGTTAGTAGTTAGCTGTCCAAAATTGTAATCAGTAACGTAACTTTTGGATAAACCACACTCAGTAATGAATTCTGATTACATTCAGTTACTTTTAGATTACTTTCCCCTTAAGAGGCATTAGAAGAAGACAAAAATGTTACCAATTGAACGACATCTATTGCAGGATAGATAAATGTTAAAGTTTACTTAGCTGGCCATATATGGATGTTACATTTCAATTTATGGTTGGTCAAGTAGGCTTCTTCTAACCCATCACTTTGTACTCCATATAATAATATGATTAAATTATATATTTACATTAAAAACTAAAGTCTATCAGAATTCCAGTCATTTCAATGAATGTTATATCCCTCTGAGTGGCGCAGTGGTCTAAGGCGTCACTACAGACCCTGGTTTGTTCCAAGACTGTCATAACCGACTGTGATTGGGAGTCCCATAGGGCGGCGCACAATTGGCCCAGTGTTGTCCGGGTTAGGGGAGAATTTGGCCGGGGTGAATAGGCCATCATTGTTAATAAGAATTTGCTCTTAACTTATTTGCCTACTTAAATAAAGGTAAACAAATGCATCTTCAAGAATAGGACTTTTCAGTGTTTGTTTACATATACAATGCTTACAAACATTTGAGAAAATCAAGCTTATATTTTGGGTTCTCTTGGAGTGTGACAGTTGAACGAAGCTCATAAAGTTATATACTTAAATAATCAATGGATATACAGTACAGTACCAGTCAAATGTTTTTCTTTATTTGTACTATTTTCTACATTGTAGAATAATAGTGAAGACATCAAAACTATGAAATAATACATATGGAATCATGTAGTAATCAAAAAAGTGTTAAACAAATCCAAATATATTTTAGATCCTTCAAAGTAGCTACCATTTGCCTTGATGACAGCTTTGCACACACTTGGCATTCTCTCAAACAACTTCACCTGGAATGCTTTTCCAACAGTCTTGAAAGTGTACCCATATATGCTGAGCATTTGTTGGCTGCTTTTTCTTCACTCTGTGTTCCAACTCATAACAAACCATCTCAATTGGGTTGAGGCCGGGTGATTGTGGAGGCCAAGCCATCTGATGCAGCACTCCATCACTCTGCTTCTTGGTTAAATAGCCCTTACACAGCCTGGAGGTGTGTTGGGTGAACAAATTATAGTCCCACTAAGTGCAAACCAGATGAGATGGCGTATTGCTGCAGAATGTTGTGTGATTTCATAGTTTTATTTCATAGTTTTGATGTCCTCACTATTATTCTACAATGTAGAAAATAGTCAAATTAAAGAAAAAAATGAGTTGGTGTCCAAACGTTTGACTGGTACTGTATATACACAGTATATCATTTTTAAATCCAAAAAATGGATGTAGAATCTACAGATTTCTCCTTTAAGTCGATCAAAAGTGTGCGAGATTGAGCATGTGTCCATTAGGCCTATGGATATATGTTTGTATTAGCTTGAATTAGATTGAGCAATAAAAGCCCCACTTTTATTCCATAGGCTGGGATCTGCACTATGCCACTGTTGCAAAAGCACATTTTTCATTGGCTGTCCACTGCTTTCAAAAACAATGACTGAAAGGTAGCTTAAACCTCTTGAATTCAACCATTATTGGGTTCAAATACACATTCAGATTTGTGAACAGCCATCCACAACAACCCCATTCCTTAAGGCGCAAATAGCTAAATGAGAGAGCAGCAGTGTGATTCACATCAATGCCCTATGTAGATATCAATAATAAGTGATATCCGTATCACCGTAGACTACACCACTGTCGACTCGCTCAAGTGGAACAAACATACATTTGCGCCTTATTTTAATGTTGATTTGAATGTCATTAAGAAAACAGAGCCGTGTCAAAGATTTTGAATTTAAAAGTAATAATCTAGTTTTTCAAAGTATCTGTAAAAGGATTACAATAATTTTGCTGGCAACGTAACGGATTACAGTTACCGTTTTTTGTAATCCCTTACATGTAATCCGTTACTCCCCAACCTGCCCATCACATCATACGTCAGCACAAATATATACAAAATACACCTGTTCCACGTGGTGCTGATGCAAATGAGTAAATGTATGGATGTAGTAACATCGATCTATCCATACATCCATACATATGTCTCTGACACTCAATTCAATAGATGAGTTCACCAGGGCATGTTTAAGCAATACGGCACGAGAGGGCTGTTCTTAGGCACGATGCAATGCGGATTGCCCTTAGCAGTGGTATATTGTCCATATATCACAAACCTGAGGTGCCTTAACATACTTAGAGCAGTAAAAATACATGTTTTGTCATACCCGTGGTATATTGGCTGTCAGCCAATCATCATTCAGCGATCAAACCGCCCAAATTAAGAACAAAAGAGAACAGGGAGGAGGGGAGTGTTGGATTCCTTGACTTACTGTATAATGGCCTACATTTATTCTACTTTATTAAGTTTATTTTTACAAGGACAATGGAGATTAATCAACATTTCTGTAAAAATGCCGGTTTTAACAATTTTGCATGTGTGACTACCAAAATATCAGTTTATCACCTTACATGCTAAGCTAAGGCAGCAAGTCTCAGTTGTACTTACACTAGGCCAGGGTTGTGTTCATTAGGCACTAAACAGAAGACAACTTAATTGTGTGTGTGTGTGGGGGGGGGGGTACATTATCCATCACATGCTGCTCAATCACAGGCCAATAACGGGAATATTCAGATCACCTTATCACCTTTCAGTCCTGGTTCTCCTGGGTTGCCGGACACCCCCTGCAAGAAACACACACATGTAGAGATTAGTACCAATCAAACTGTCCCCTTTCCTGTCTGGCCTGTCCCTTCCCAATAAATCAGTAACTTAGTATTATTCACTATATTATTGTGGAGCTGCACTGGTCAACAACTGCACTGACCGCTATAAACTGTTTGTTAAAGTTCCACACGGAGACATCTAATTAATTGGCAGTATTATTCCATATATATAGATAGGACAACAGTAACTCACTACTTTAACGGGAGCAGAAGCTCATATTTTACCAGATGTACAGTATACTACTACACTAGTGGTGTTATAAAGGAGTAAGGTAGGTGCAAAGGCCCTCTGTGTGTGTGTGTGTGTGTGTGTGTGTGTGTGTGTGTGTGTGAGATCACCTTCAGTCCATTGGGTCCTGGAAGGCCCATCTTCCCATTCGGTCCCATGTCACCCTGAGGGCAGAAAGAGAGAGACACAAAGCCATATTAATCTCCTGATAATCTGGTCTGTAAAAAGCCAATTTAACTAATGTTATTATGCGAGTTAAGTGGACAAGACTTTGAGCTAATGTGTTAAAGTGTGTTGACTCAACAAACTCTGCTTGAAGTGAGCTGAATTTGAAAAAGCTTTTTGAGTAAAATTACAAATTCATGTTTGCCTTTGGAAGGCAACACTGTATGCTTGTTCTGCTACAGTACATGTCAAAATGTTGAGAAAAGTCACAATCCCATTGCAGCTGGTTGCCTTACAATTGTTAATTTAATCAACAAACTCTACTCGAATTGAGCTTAATTTCAACAAGCCTGTTGTGTAAAATTACAATTGTAAATTACCCTGGCAGTTATTCTCAATGTAGGTTAGAGATAATAAAAATGTCAAATTGTTGGATATCCTCACTCTGACTGGATTCCAATAGGAATTACAAATTACTTTGCAAGCCAGCATAATGCAACTTTTAGACCACTGCTTTAGGGTGTACAGTAACTAGGCCCTCAAAGGCCATATGATATATGTTATATATTGTCATAAATACTTTAATTTTACACTGGGGAATATGCAAATCATGTTGAAAAAAATTCTCAAGATGAATTGAATGTTCACTCAACCTAAAATTCAAAGTTGAGTGAATATACAACTCAACTTGAGAATGTATGTTAGTTCAGCTATATGATATAAAACTCACAATCCTATCACAGCTGGTTGCCTTACAATTGTACGTTGAATCACCCCCCCCAAAAATGTACAATGTTGGTGACCTGGAATGCACCCCTTGAGGAAGGAAATCAGGAAGTGTTTCACAATTCAAAACACTGTCAAGTTTTACTCTTATGATAGTGAATATCTTCCAGCTAGTTCCTCCGTTCCTAGGTATAAGCACCAAAGACATAGATTGGGTGTATTGGGTTGGAGATTAATTTAATTACATTTTCATGCCTTTGAGAGCATGGCGTTAGCTGGATCTGTATGTGTGTGTGTGGCTGCGTGGGAATGCATGCTTTTTGAGTTTCATTCAGTTCGGATTCAGAACTGGGTGTCCCAGAAGAGAAGAATATTACTTTCCTTCTCTCCAGTGTGTGTTCAAGTTTGTTCAAATTGGAGACATTATCCAAGTCTTTGATGGTCATTATAAAGGAAACAAAGGAGTCTTATTAGAAAGAATCCTGTGCTAGATTGAAGGCCTGCAGATAATGTTGATCTATGAGCATTCAAACACTAGCAAATGGGCCACAGCAACTGTCACAGACTGGATCCCAAATGGTGGGGTGGGGTGTCGGATCACAAATGGCAGTTGTATATTTACAAGCAAACAGAGATGTGGTTTGGTGGCAGAGGAAAGGGCTGCTGTGTTTACCACCAGGATCAGGTGAATGCCTAGTCAGACTGAGACTAAGGGCAGAGCTGTAATTAGAGGACCACAGCATTTCCAATGATAGGCCTGCTGGTGGCTGAGGATAGAGTAGGGGGGCTGCATGGAACAAAGCGGGCGGGAGAAAACTAGGGAAACGTTATAGTCAGAGGCAATTTCTGTGTGCTGTTTGGAGTGTCATTTATAGATCCCAGGCAGGATAAAGGAAGGGAAGGCCATTCTGTCACAGGGCTTCTGAGATGCCTTTGGGTCGTGTCGTGTGGCCAGCACAAAGCCACCCCACGGGGCACAGATGTCAATTCAAAGTGGAAACAACGTTGATTCAACCAGTGTGTGCCCAGTGGTAAAATATGGGCCAGGCAGTAAGTCATTCTGAACATATCCAACAAATTAAAAAGACTTACAGTACATTAAACGGCTTTCCATGCCTTTGAAGATATGGTCTTCAAAGCCAGTGTTGGGTGGAAATGGATGTTGACACCCGTGCACACAAACCAATAAAACAAACATAGAAATGGTGTACACAGAAGCAAACAGAGGCACAGACAGTTTATACTTACAATAAGTCCAAGAACTCCATTAGGACCATGGGCTCCAAGCAAACCCTTGGAGAGGAAAGAGGAAGAGAGGAAGTGTGATTGTGAGAGCGCTAGAGAGAGAACAGGTTTCTGGGGTTATATGCTGGATCCATCTGTAAATAGCCCACCGGATCTGCTCTTTTGCACACCAGTAGCTCTACTTGCACATCATCATTTGCTCATTTATCGCTCCAGGGTTAATCTGCTAAATTGTAATTACTTCGCTACTATGGCCTATTTATTGCCAACCTCACGGCATTTGCACACACTGGATATAGACTTAATTTTTTTCTATTGTGTTATTGACTGTACGCTTGTTAATTCCATGTGTAACTGTGTTGTTGTTTGTGTCACACTGCTTTGCTTTATCTTGGCCAGGTCGCAGTTGTCAATGAGAACTTGTTCTCAACTAGCTTACCTGGTTAAATAAAGGTGAAAAAAATGTAAAAATGTTTTTAACAAACACGCTCAGAAGAGTGTTTAGTGAAGACTAAGGAAGGGGGTGGTGGGGGACATTTGTGTGTGTGCGAGTGTGAGTGTATGCATGTGTGAGAGAATGTGAATTGGGAGCTAGGCCCCCTGTCCGTCCTGCTGCAGTTTATGTAATCTCCAGGTTCCATCTTCCCTGGCAATGCAAGAAGAGAACAGTTGCAGCGACACAGAGATAAGTTTGTTGACCCCCTGCCTCGCCCCCTCTGCTACGTGCCATGCCCATTGCCTCCTGCCTTGCAGCCCATGATCAAAGCATCACTTTATTCTCCTCTTCTTTTTCTGAAGAGAGGAGAGATGGAGGCTAGCCTCACAGGAAGTCAAGAAACTCAAACGAGCTAAATTCCTTTTTCCAGGGGAAAAGTGAAAATAAAGTCAAGTGAAAAGATAGAGGGACATGATCTGTGGAGATCCGCCCACCGGCCATTATTTCAGCTTTCATCAGCCAATCTGAGGTTGTTGTTGCATTCACCTTCCAATAGCAATAGCCTGACAGTTATTGTCACCCTTAATAAAGATGAGCAAAAAAGACTGTATAAAATAAATAATGCAAATACTGAGCGATACTGAACAAAAGTATAAACGCAACATGCAACAATTTCAAAGATTTTACTGCATTACAGTTCATAAGGAAATCTGTCAGTTGAAATAAATTAATTATGCCCTAATCTATGGATTTCATATGAGTGCGTATACAGATACTTTGTGTGACCACCATGTGCCTCAAGCAGCGCAACATCTCCTTCTATTAGAGTTGATCAGGCTGTGGCTTGGGGAATGTTGTCCCACTACTCTTCAATAGCTGTGTGAAGTTGCTGGATATTGTTGGGAATTGGAACATGCTGTCGTGCACGTCGATCCAGAGCATTACACATATGCTCAATGGGTGACATGTACAGTATGGTGAGCATGGGATGTGCATCATACTGAAACATGAGTTGATGGTGGCGGATAAATGGCATGAAAAATGGGCCACAGGATCTCGTCAAGGTATCTCTGTCATGCCCTGACCTTAGAGAGCCTTTTTATTTCTCTATTTGGTTCGGTTGGGGTGTGATTTGGGTGGGCATTCTAGTTTTTCTATTTCTTTGTTTGCCGGGTAGGGTTCCCAATCAGAGGCAGCTGTCTATCGTCGTCTCCGATTGGGGATCATACTTTGGCAGCCTTTTTCCACCTTTAGATTGTGGGATCTTTTTTGTGTGCAGTTGCTTTCTGCACTGCATGTAGCGTTACGTTCATTTTTGTATTGTTTTTCGGTGTCATTTAAATAAAAGAAAATGTACGCCTACGCCTTGTGCACAAATTGAGATAAATAATTTGTGATCTTTTATTTCAGCTCATGAAACATGAGACCCAAACTTTACATGTTGCATTTATATTTAAGTTAATTGTATATTGTATGCATTTGTTTTTTTGGGAGGATATTATTTTATACTAATACAAATTGCTCCTTGAAAGAGATTGTTTGACAACTAATACTTTTTTTTAAAGATATGGTTGAAAATTATTGGCACCTCTAAAGATTCTTATAAAAACTAATAAAATGTAATCTGCATAAACATTTACTTTTTTAAAGTAACTGCCCAGTCTTTTCAGATTTTTATGAAATAGGACCTATAATTACTTACAATATGAGTGAAATGGTTTTCCTTCCAAAAAACTGTATGTTAAAAAGCAGCTTTTCTGTGTTGGAATGGTGTGGGTGTAACCCAACAACTGAATGTTGTGAGCATCAGTGATGTGCGGGCCAGAAAAGTCATGTTTGGAAAATATTTGGTAAAGTGGTAAAAGAGGATGATAGCAGTGTCGGCTGTTACTGTGATGACTGAGGCACTATACATATTCCACTGTCACAAAATGGGACTTCAAATAGGTCTACGGCATATCAAGGGAAATGTAGCCTACTGTTTATATGTGTTAAATGGAAACTGAAGTTTTTTGGCAAACTCCAAAGTCCTCTGATAATACTAGTCCCATGAGAATCGACATCCCTGTGATTTGAGAGAAATGTCTGAGTTTGACAGGTGTTGCTCGCAGTTTGAGCAAGAAAACAATAACTGATTGAACTAAGTGCTGCTCATAGCCTATATATGAAGGCCCTACATGTATCAACTTTCACAGTGAATGCTTTTGTGCGAATGTATTGAACATCGCAAAAGCATCATAAACATCATAAACATCTCCGTTCCTGATGTTAGCAAACAACAAGTAAACATTCACAAAGCCGCGGGGCCAGACGGATTACCAGGACGTGTACTCAGAGCATGTGCGGAACAACTGGCAAGTGTCTTCACTGACATTTTCAACCTTTCCCTTACAGAGTCTGTAATAGCAACATGTTTCAAGCAGACCACCATAGTACCTGTGCCCAAGAAAGCGAACGTAATCTGCCTAAATGGCTACCACCCCGTAGCACTCACATTGGTAGCCATGAAGTGCTTTGAAAGGCTGGTCATGACTCACATAAACACCATCATCCGGAAACCCTCAACCCACTCCAATGCGCATACTGCCTCAACATATTCACAGATGGCGCAATCTCAATCACACTCCACACTGCCCTTTCCCACCTGTACAAAAGGAATGCCTAAATGAGAATGCTGTTCATTGACTACAGCTCAGTGTTATAGTGCCCTCAAAGCTCATCACTAAGCTAAGGACCCTGGGCCCCTATATACCTCCTTCTGCAACTGGATCCTGGACTTCCTGACGGGCCGCCACCAGGTAGTCAGGGTAGGCAACAACACATCTGCCATGCAGATCCTCAAAATGGGGGTCCCTCAGGGATGTGTGCCTATTCCCCTCCTGTATTCCCTGTTCACCCACGACTGCGTGGCCAAACACGACTCCAACACCATCATCAGGTTTGCTGACGACACAGTGGTAGGCCTGATCCCCGACAACAGTGAGCCAGCCTATAGGGAGGAGGTCAGAGACCTGGCAGTGTAGTGCCAGGACAACAACATCTCCCTCAATGTGAGCAAGACAAAGGAGCTGATTGTGGACTACAGGAAAAGGAGGGTCGAACAGGCCCCCATTAACATTGACGGGCCTGTAGTGGAGAGGGTCAAGAGTTAAGTTCCTTGGTGTCCGCATCACCAACAAACTATCATGGTCCAAACACACCAAGACAGTCTTGAAGAGGGCACAACAACTGAAAAGATTTGGCATGGGTCCCCAGATCTTAAAACAGTTCTACAGCTGCACCATCGAGAGCATCCTGACTGGTTGCATCGCTGCCTGGCATGGCAACTGCTCGCCATTAGACATGCACCTGTCTGGGGAGTGGGCATGTCTGTTTATTTTTGGGCAATGGCAAATTAGTAAACATTTCTGTAGAGGTGTGGCAAGAATGTTTTAATCGTTCATAGTTATTTAAAAACAAAGTAAGAATGCATGTCACCTATATGAGTTACAAACTCTGGCTGGAAATTCTGCAAGATTGATTGTCTATTGAACAATTTAAAAAGTAAATACTGCCTACAGCCCACACTTCTATGCAAAATAATTGTTGTTGAATATTTTGTTTATTAATACATGATTGTGATCTCTTGCCTTGGTATAGGTTCTGAGATTAAATGGGCTAAGACATTACACTCCTATGGCCCAGCAATACTATAGTACAGCCTACCCATACTGTCAAATATTTTAAATAGGCTACCACTTACCGGTCTATTTACCTCCGAGAATGTTTGGCTATTGAATGACTGATGGATAAATGCCTAATAGGCCTATTTGTTGTGTAGTGGGAAAACCAGTCACGTCAGAATAGTAGAGACATTCCCTGCAATACGATTATGATTTAGGCCTAATGCAAAAGCTAATAAATATATGCAATCTTCTTACCAATGGCAAATGTATCTGTTTTATCATTAGGCTTACGTTTTAAACTCCCACACCAGTAGCACTTTTTCGAACTGAAATACGATGGCCAGAGGTCACCCATGATGTTGCACACAGATTTAAGTCAATAAGTCATTGTTTTAGTCAATGTATTATATATTTGGGCTTGTAGTGACAAACCCAAACCTCCCACTTCATGGGAATCCATGTGAATGCAGTGTTTTTTCCTATGACAAACAAATTATTTTTCAGCCTACGTTTCGTTTCTGGGTTTTATTTGATTACTAATCAGAAACAGATGCAAAGTTATTAATTTTTGCAAAGGACATGAGCCAAACAGCCTTGTGGAGCATGCAAGGTTAAGAGTATTTTTTGTGCTCATGCACCTTTGATAAATGAGGTGTCCGGGGCCCTTGTTATGTTCAGCAGCTTCATGAACTTCAAGTACCAGGACATTTTGCTAAAAACCTGGTTGCCTCTGCCAGGATACTGAAACTTGGCTGCAAGTGGAACTTCCAGCAAGACAATGACCCCACGCACACATCAAAATCCACAAAAAACGGGTTCATTTACTACAAAATCAACATTTTGCAATGGTCATTTCAGTGTCTGGACACCCCTTCAAATTAGTGAATGTAGCTATTTCAGCCTGAAATGTTGCAAACAGATGTATAAAAGAAAGCACACAACAATGCAATCTCCATAGACAAACACTGGCAGTGCAGTAGAATGGCCTTACTGAAGAGCTCCATGACTTTCAACAAGCCAGTTTGTCAGATTTCTGCCCTTCTAGAACTGCAGAACTGATCGTCGAGAGTTTCATGAAATGGATTTCCATGGCCAGACAGCTGCACAAAAGCCTAAAATCAGCATGCACAATGCCAAGCATTGGCTGCAGTGGTGAAAAGCTCTCCGCCATTGGACTCTGGAGTATGGGAAACGTGTTCAATGGATGAATCACTCTTAACCATCTGGTAGTCCAACAGATTAATCTGGGTTTGGCGGATGCCATGAGAACACTACCTGCCCGAATGCATAGTGCCAGTTGTAATAATGGTCTGGGGCTGTTTTTCATGGTTTGGTCAAGCCCCTTTGTTCGAAGGGAAATCTTAACGCTACAGCATACAATGACATTCTAGACAATTCTGTGCTTCCAACTGCAAATACCTGTTCAGGAGTGTTATAGCTTGGGAGTAGAAGCTATTTAGGAACCTCTTGGCGCTCCAGTACCGCTTGCCATGAGGTAGCAGAGAGAACAGTCTATGACTAGGGTGGCTGGAGTCTGACACTTTTTAGGGCCTTTGATGCCAATGAAAATAAAATCTATAATACAAAGAACAGTGAAAAAATGCAATATCATAAACCTTGTCTGTCCATCTGTATGTCCAAAAAGTACTTACAAACAAAACAGTCAATCTCTTGGATCCTTTGTGGTCAGAGAGGATTTTCTTATCATTGTTGAAAAGTATCACAGTCCACATTCCCACTGAGTGAAAAGCCAGGAGAAGAGTGTGTATGGGAGTGTGTGTGTGGATGGTGTGGTGAGTTAAGTGCTCTTAAAGACTTCACTCCATTACACAGGTGAGAATGAGATAAATAGAAAAGTATTTCACTGGGAAAGAGGGGATGTGGTTGTGTGCTATGTAGGACAGTGCCTGTGGAGGTTTTACATCTTTCTACATAGTGATGTGGAGTAAAGTAATATAGTATGCCTAGATAGAAACTGTATGGACCAATGTTGTGTGTGTGCATGTTTGTTCACGAAAGGTCACTTACTGGGTCCCCGTCTGGTCCTGGTGGTCCTCTTTCACCAAAGTCTCCAGGAAACCCCTAGAGAGAGAGCAGCTTTAAAGCGACAATCTGCGATTGGTACATCCATTTGTACTAATGCATAGTAGTTCTACTAATCACAGTAGTTAAATTTTTACTACTGCACAGTATCACCAGGTCTGATTTAAAGAAAGTAAGAATGCTACTGCTAGTCTGGTCCCAGACCTACATGTGCTCCAATGGTCAGAGCAGATGGCAGAGGAGTTGACTAAAGCACATACAGATCTGGGACCAGGCTAACTTTGACCCTGATGCTAATGCTGTTCAGAAATAAAAAAACAAAGCTTAAGTGTCTGTTTTACATGAAGACATCATCCCAATCTTTGTTTGCGATTTTATTTTTTATTCACTCTAGAAAAAACCTTGTGCTAGTACAATGCGTGCTAAATCATGTTTTATATCTACAATGGGCTATCATACTACAGAGTTTAAAACTTTTGCATTCTACAGTATATTTCACATTCAAACTCAATTTCTCTTACAATTATTAATTTCAGGTCAGAAATCATTCTGCCTTTAGATTATTATTACACAATACACTTTCATTTTAGACACAGCAAAGCCATTGCAGTAATTGTATTGCTTCTAGTAATTGTAACATAAGTGATATATAACATGATATATTACATTCATAAACACTAATTTATACAGGTCTTCCGTCTGCACCACACAATACTACACCAGAGGCTAAGTAAACTCACTGAATAAATGAAGCCCAAAAATGTCATCTTAAATTGAAAATAACTTCGGTATCCAAATCTACCAAACTAACATCTAAACATGATTTGAATGGCGAAAACATAAAGGTCTCTGGGACTGTAGCTGAGCAGTACTCCAAGAGGGCAAGCAATGTGTCTTAAGGCTTGTACACATCGCAACGAAAGTGGATCTAGCATTCGTCTGCCTGTTTTAGGGACCACCCTAAGGCATCACATTTTTCCTGTGATTCCACATGTAAAATGGGTGCGCACTCGATTCGCAAATTAGGTTCAGAGATCCTAAGTTCTCTCTGCCAGCAAATGTATGAGCCCTTAGGGATCCCCGTATCCCAAATTAAAATGTCAATGTGTTGTAAATGCAATCTCTGGTAAAACTTTACTTAAATCGTGCAGGTACCCTACATGATCAAAAGTATGTGGACACATCTTGGACCATCTCATTCTAAAATCATGAGTATTAATGTGGAGTTGGTCACCCCCTTTGCTGCTATAACAGCCTCCACTCTTATTTCTCCCCAATTTGGTGGTATCCAATTGGTAGCTAGTCTTGTCTCGTCGCTGCAATTCTGGTACGGACTCGGGAGAGGCGAATGTCGAGAGCCGTGCATCCTCCGAAACACAACCCAGTCAAGCCGCACTGCTTCTTGACACAATGCCCGCTTAACCCGGAAGCCAGCCGCACCAATGTGTTGGAGGAAACACCGTGCACCTGGCGACCGCGTCAGCGTGCAATTCGCCCGGCCTGCCACAGGAGTCGCAAAATGTGCATGTGCGAGTGAGTACATACACTGCGATTAGGTGAATTTTGTTTCTATGTAGATATAATTTATCATTGCCACAGGACAACATCAGCAATCTCTGCAGGCACAGATCTTTCCACTCTGTCTGAAAAACTAAACAACCTCTGTCATCAAGTATTACATGTCAGCAAACAATTTTAAGATTGTGAGAACAAAGTTTAAGTTAACAGACAATCTGCTGAACCTGAAAAGTGAATCTGCATACAGAGAATGGCTTTACCACTTGACATACTGTATACTGTAAGTGAAGCAGTCAAAGATCCCTAGGGAATAACTGACCTCTAGATGCATCAGAGGGGAAGAGAGCATGCACACACACAAAAACACAACAAACACAAACTGTACATGCCAAAACAAAGAAAATGCCTGCACATACAAACGCTCCCTCATGAATGCATGTGCACACATCCCCACTTAAAAGCTACCACATAAATAACAACCTCATTGGAGAATTGTTTTTTCTAAGCTGCTAGCGCTTCAACAACAGTGGCTTGGGTGTGTTGAGTTTCTTTGTAAGTATTATTTACTGAAAGCCAATAGGCAGCAGCTGCATTGGCTTTCAGTAGTTCAGATGTGCAGAAGAGGTATGGAACAATGCCCACGTGATACTCCAGCGCACAACCTGCCATCAGAAAGAGCAGGCGGATCACCACCTCAGTGAGGCTCCCATGTTCCATCCTGGTAATCGCGTCTGGCTCTCCACCTGGAACCTCTATAAATAAAAACTTTTCCAGAAAAATGTTTCTCTTCTTTGACAGTGCATTTGTCAGTACTTCCCTTTGTCACTAGAGGGCAATTAGCCCATTTTTAGGGGCCTGTACTCCTGAAGTTGTTTGTGTACTTGCCAGCTAGCAGTTCTCAGCTGTTAGCAGCCAATGGCTAGCAGTTTCTTAGTCATTACAAATAAGTAAAGTACTGAATTATTGAATGTACCAAATCAAACATTAAACCTCGTAAACAGTTCATTTAGACCTTGCGTTTGAAACCGGTGTTTATTTAATTAAATGTGTGCAGATGTCCAGCTATTAAAAGGGACAGTCAGCTATTTGAGTTTAAGTTTAGTTTAAGTTTTGCAGTCTCGGCATTGACCCTCTTGACTCTAGACATATGCTGCTGTTACTGCTTATCTATCTATCCTGTTGCCTAGTAACTTTACCCCTACCTACAGTATATGTACATATCTACCTTAATTACCTCATACTCTTGCACATCGCCTTGGTACTGGTACCCTGTATATATAGTATATACTAGTTATCTTTACACATTGTGTATTTATTCCTCGTTGTTATTTTTCTATTTCTTTCTTTGAATTGTTGGGATAAGTAACTATTTCACTGTTAGTCTACACCTGTTGTTTACAAAACGTGATAAGTAAAATGTTATTTGAAAGACACTCAAAAACCTACAGGTGGTCCAAGATGGCGTAGCAGTCGGACGTGTGTTTTTGTCTTGTCCCGTCCTATATTTTTCACTCACTTTCCATCTACGGACTGAATATACTGCAACCCGCCTCACCCAATGTTGTACGGATCTGCTAATTTTATACTTGAGAGCCAGAATCCCCTTCAGGAGCTAGCCAGCTAACTAGCTACATGCTAGTAGTCAGTTTGCCACTGCTAGCGGTCCTCGCCGTTTACTCGGACATCAGCCAGCCTCAACCTGGTCAATCCCTGCCAATCTCAACAGCGCAATATCAACCAAGAGCATATCAGACCGCATTTTTTCTACCACATCTCCAGATTTATACCGCAAGCTCTGAACCTTTACGCCGGATAATCGCAGCTAGCTGCAATGCATGTGTCTACTCCTGGCTAATGTCTCTGTCCTGAAGCCAGCACCAGTTAGCCTGAAGCTAGACTCGAGCGAGGCCCATCTCCTGGCTAGCCAAAGAAGTCCACCAGCCAATGACCCGGACCATTTACTGCCGACACGGAGCCCCGCCGATCCATAACGACTGGTTTGCCAATGTAACCATCCGCGGAGGTCTCAACAGGCTCTTCCATTGTGATGTCGCCGGATGCCCATCTGCTAGCCCTGGCCCGCTAGCTGTTTGAATCGCCATGTCTCCAGCTCGCCTAGCGTAGCAGTGACTACTGAATGGCTCCCTGAGTCATCTAGTGCTACTCATTGAACCCTATGATCACTCGGTTACACATGCATGCCTCTCCTTAATGTCAATATGCCTTGTCTATTGCTGTTTTGGTTAGTGATTGTCTTATTTCACTGTAGAGCCCATAGCCCTGCCCAAAATGCCTTAGATAGCCCATTTGTTCCATCCCCCTAACATGTGGTGACCTCACCTGGCTTAACTGGTGCCTCTAGAGACAAAACCTCTCTCAACGTCACTCAATGTCTAGGTTTACCTCCACTGTCCTCACATCCAACCATACCTTTGTCTGTACATTATCCATGAATATATTCTTCTGCACCCAGAAATCTGCTCCTCTTACTCTCTGTTCCAAATGCACTAGACGACCCTTATCCTACGCCTCCTCCGTTGATGTAGGGGTTAAACCAGGCCCTGCAGCCCCCAGCACCACTCCCATTCTCCAGGCGCTCTGATTTGTTGACTTCTGTGACCGTAAAAGCCTAAGTTTGTTTTATTCACTGCTTTAGCACACTCCGCCAACCCTGATGTCCAAGCCGTGTCTGAATCATGGCTTAGGAAGGACACCAGAACTCCTGAAATGGCCATCCCTAACTATAACATCTTCAGACAAGATAGAACTGCCAAAGGGGGCAGAGTTGCAATGTACTGCAGAGATAGCCTGCAGAGTTATGTCATACTATTCAGGTCTGTGCCCAAACATTTCAAGCTTCTACTTTTAAAAATCCACCTTTCCAGAAACAAGTCTCGCACCGTTGCAGCTTCTCCTTCACCCAAAACCACACAGCTGATGTTCTGAAAGAGCTTCAAAACCTGGATCCCTACAAATCAGCTGGGCTAAACAATTTGGACCCTCTCTTTCTAAAATTATCCACTGAAATTGTTGCAACCCCTATTACTAGCCTGTTCAACCTCTCTTTCGTATCGTCTGAGATCCCCAAAGATTGGAAAGCTGCCGCGGTCATCCAACTCTTCAAAGGGGGAGACACTCTAGACCCAAACTGTTATAGACCTATATCCATCCTGCCCTGCCTTTCTAAAATCTTTGAAAGTGAACAAACAGATCCCCAACCATTTCCAAGCTGGTCACGGGTGCACCTCAGCCACACTCAAGGTCCCAAACGATATCATAACCACCATCAATAAAAGACAGTACTGTGCAGCCGTCTTCATCGACCTGACCAAGGATTTAGACTCTGTCAGTCACCTCATTCCTATTGGCAGACTCAATAGCCTTGGTTTCTCAAATGACTGCCTCGCCTGGTTCACCAACTACTTCTCAGACAGAGTTCAGTGTGTCGAATCGGAGGGCCTGTTGTCCGGACCTCTGGCAGTCTACAGAGGTGACACAGGGTTCAATTCTCAAGCAGACTCTTTCCTCTGTATATATCAATGACATCGCTCTTGCTGCTGTTGATTCTCTGATCCACCTCTACACAGACACCATTCTGTATACATCTGGCCCTTCTTTGGACACTGTTAACATGCTTCAATGCAATACAACACTCCTTCCGTGGCCTCCAACTGCTTTTTATTTCTAGTAAAACTAAAGGCATGCTTCAACCGACTCTTCCCGCACCCACCTGCCCGACTAGTATCACTTCTCTGGACAGTTCTGACTTAGAATATGTGGACAACTACAAATACCTAGGTGTCTGGTTAGACTGTAAACTCTCCAGCCAGACTTAAGCATATCCAATTCAAAATTGAATCAGCTTTCTATTTTGCAACAAAGCATCCTTCACTCATGCTGCCAAACATACCATCGTAAAACTGACTATCCTACCGATCCTTGAATTCGGAGATGTCATTTACAAAATAGCCTCCTACACTCGACTCAGCAAACTGGATGTAGTCCATCACAGTGCCATCCATTTTGTCACCAAAGCCCCATATACTACCCACCACTGGCGCCAGGTCATCTATAAGTCTATGCTAGGTAAATCCCCGCCTTCGCAGCACACTGGTCACCATAGCAACACTCACCCTTAGCACACGCTCCAGCAGGTATATTTCACTGTTCATTCCCAAAGCAAACACTTCCTTTGGCCGTCTTTCCTTACAGTTATCTGCAGCCAATGACTGGAATGAATTGCAAAAATCACTGAAGCCTTATCTATCCCTCTCTAACTTTAAGCATCAGCTGTCAGAGCAGCTTACCGATCACTGTACCTGTACACAGCCCATCTGTAAATAGCCCATCCAACTCCCTCTTCCCCATACTGTCATTTAATTTGTATTTTTTGCTCCTTTGCACTCCAGTATCTCTACTTGCACATCATCATCTGCACATCTATCATTCCAGTGTTAATGTTAAATTGTAATTATTTCCCCTCTATGGCCTACCTCCCTACATTTGCACACACTGTACATATATTTTTTTATTGTGTTATTGACTGTACATTTGTTTATGTGTAACTCTGTGTTGTTGTTTTTGTTGCACTGCATTGCTTTAACTTGTCCAGGTTGCAGTTGTAAATGAGAACTTGCCTACCTGTTTGAATAAAGGTGATTTTTTTAAGTATCCAAACTTCATGATCCCATCGAGAGAAAGGTGACCAAATAAGCTCATTTCAATATGAGCCTTTTCTTATTATGTGGCACATCTTTGACGTGTTCAACCTAGAGTAACCCTTCTATTAGCAAAGGAAATAGCAAAGAGAGAAGCTTATAATGATGTAGACACATGTGTGACTGCGGGCCTTTGCACCAAACCTCTCAAAGGAGTTCTCAGCTAGAGAGCAGGTCTGGCTACAATATTGTAGAACCCTGCTGGAACTAGAACACTGACTCACTGAAACAAGTCATGTTCAGTGGTCACAAAACCTTTTGAAATTCTGAACTGGGAGATGCTGAATGTGAATTTGTCCAACAAGAATGCTCACTTTTGTTTCCCACAGCAAAACGCTACTGAATACAAATAAGGATTGGAGGACCGAATGACAGAGAAAGAGGTCTGAGTGTTCAATAAGCTAACATTAGCTAAACACAGCTCTGAGCTATGTCTATCATTGCCAGCAGCCTCCATGACACTATATACTGTATGTCCTGTTAGTGTTGTCGGTATCAGTCTCTGGAGACCATAGATTTTATTAAGCCTGTGGGTTAGGTCTTAACACAGCGTCTGCTGTGGCTGACATCAACGCATTTCATAACAGTTCATATAAATAATTATCTATAAAGTATGTTGAGACAACTTTACCGGCCTACCCATCTTGCCCCTCTTCCCTGGTTCCCCAAGAATGCCCTGAAAATAGAACGAAAGAGAGAGAGAGAGACAGAGAGAGAGAGAGATGTTGGTGTTTTTGGAGGCTGAGCTTTAGGAAGGCCTTGATTAGTTTAGCCAGTTCAAAGGCTTAATAAGGGGGGTCACAATGAGTCATCACCAACACTCCCACACTGACTTACTCAATGCAGCCTGATAGCATGCTGGAGGCAGTTCCCACATTTAAATCAAAACAAGAAACTGGTTGTCTCTTATGGAAACAGAGGGAGGGAAGATCAGAGTCACCACTGGGACAGGTAGTCAGAGTTGCCTCCATTCTTGTACACAGTGTGTGTTGAGGTCAGGAATAAGTCCTGGCCCTAATCATTACAGACGTAGTGAGTATTTTGATGTGTGTAGCGGTAAGGTAAAAAAAGACAAACATACTCTTTTGCCATCAGCACCAGGTAGGCCAAAAAGGCCCGCGATTCCAATGAAGCCCTAGAGAGAGAGAGAGAGGTAGAGGAATTCCATTTTCAATGACCGCGAAGTAGAGTTGAGGAGTCCAGTGCTGGGGGTCTGAAGGTTCCAGGGTTGATGGATCAGGTCTCCATGAAGAACTAAGCCATGAGGCAAGTGTATATGCCCATGGACTGCATGGTGCTGGCTTCCACGATGTAGTCCAAGGGCACATACCCTCACGCCAGGGATCTCTGAAGATGACACCAATCTGGCCTGTTGATAGCGGTTTAACGCAACGCAACAAAACAGAACAAGACCAGGAACAACAGCAGCAATACCAGTAGCAATGTTTTCTATAAGACAGTGGAGTGCTGATACTGGTTAAGTTACAGCTGATGGGTTAAGGTTGAAGGTTCATAGGGCATAGGGAACATACTACGTAGATCAGGAGTTGATTGAGATGTAGCATTTTTAGATGTGCTCTATTTTAACAAACCTAGTGGAATGGTATGTATTAGCGCTAGCGTTATAGGTTCAGTGGGGTGTCAGTAATATTTGAGCTATTTTCACCACTGGTATGGGGGGGGGCGCAGTAGCTGGCACAAATTATTTTGATAAATAAACAAGTTGTGGGTGTGTTGAGGCTTGCCCCTCACTGTCCAACCAGAACATGCTCCATGTCTAAATATGTTGTTGCTTCAAGTTGTGTATTGCAATTTGAATTTTAGTCTATTATAGCATAGTTTGTTAAATAGCCTGGCCCATTTCTGATAAACATGTTGAACATGTTTGCAGTCTACATTGTTCTAATGGCATTGCTTCAATATGGAAATATATTGTTAAACATAGGCCATAGCATTCACACTGATATAGGGGCTAGGCCTACTGTAAATTGCAGTCTGGACATTAGGTTTAGGACCCTCTAGGCTATTGATAAGACAGTGTATAATTCTAATACAAATTTAACAACCACTTGTTTTATATAGACTATGTCTAAATAAAGTTACCAGAATTTCTCCCCATGGGTGTATAATACAGACAAGGCAACTTAACTTTGGAATGTGTATCAAATCCTCCATAGACTTTCACAGGAGCTGGATACAGATTTAATATTAAGAGAAAGGGGGAATGTCCACTCACCGTTATACTGTCCGCAAATGTAATGTTTTCTAAACATCATGGAACCAACCATATTTGTACTTCTCCAGAAATAGATTAAATTGCATTTCATTTGGGCCATGTACATTCTCACCATAAATAGATAGTGAAGGATACAGTATAAACTGTACATATGAGATGAGTAATGTGAGATAGGTAAACATTCTTAAAGTGACATTATTTAAGTGACTAGTGTTCCATTTATTAAAGTGGCCAATGATATCAAGTCTGTAGGTAGGCAGTCACCTCTCTGTGCTAGTGGTGGCTGTTTAACAATCTGATGGCCTTGAGATAGAAGCTGTTTTTCAATCTCTCTGTCCCACATTTGATGCACCTGTACTGACCTCGCCTTCTGAATGGAAGCGGGGTGAACAGGTAGTGGCTCAGGTGGTTATTGTCCTTGATCTTTTTGGCCTTCCTGTGACATTGGGTGCTGTAGGTGTCCTGGAGGGCAGATAGTTTGCCCCGGTGATGCGTTGTGCAGACCGCACCACCCTCTGGAGAGTCCTCCGGTTGAGGGCAGTGCAGTGCTGTACCAAGCAGTGATACAGCCCAACTGGATGCTCTCAATTCAGCACCTGTAAAGGTTAGTGAGGGTTTTCGGTGACAAGCCACATTTTGTTAGCCTCCTGAGGTTGACGAGGCGCTGTTGGGCCAACTTCACCAATGTCAGTGTGTGTGGACCATTTCAGTTTGTCAGTAATATGTACACCAAGGAACTTAACTTTTCACCTTCTCCACTGCTGTCCCGTTGATGTGGATAGGGGGTGCTCCCTTTGCTGTTTCCTGAAGTCCATGATCATTGCATTGTTTTGCTGATGTTGAGTGAGAGGTTATTTTCCTGACACCACACTCCGAGGGCCCTCACCTCCTCCCTGGAGGCGGTCTCGTAGTTGTTGGTAATCAAGCCTACCACTGTAGTGTCATCTGCAAACTTGATGATTGAGTTGGAGGCGTGCATGGCCACGCGTGGGTGAACTAAGAGTACAGGAGAGGGCTTAGAATGCACCCTTGTGGGGCCCCAGTGTTGAGGATGAGCGGAGTGGAGCTGTTGTTTCCTACCTTCACCACCTGGGGGCGGCCCGTCAGGAAGTCCAGGGTCTCAAGATTAATGATGAGTCGAGGGTACTATGGTGTTGAATGCTGAGCTGTAGTCAATGAACAGTATTGTTACAAAGGAATTCCTCTTGTCCAGATGGGACAGGGCAGTGTGATGGCGACTGCTTCATCTGTGGACCTATTGGGGCAATAAGCTAATTGGAGTGTGTTTAGGGTAACAGGTAGGGTGGAGGTGGTATGATCCTTGACTAGTCTCTCAAAGCACTTTGTGATGAAAGTAGTGAGTGCTACGGGGCAATTGTCAATTAGTTCAGTTACCTTAGCACATCGGCCACAGAGAATGAGAGCCCACAGTCTTTGGTAGTGGGCCACTGTATTCTCCTCAAAGCACGCCAAGAAGTTGTTTAATTTGTCTGGGAGCAAGACGTCAATGTTCGCGACGGGGCTGTTTTTTGTCTTTTTGTAATCCGTGATTGACTCTATACCCTGCCATGTATGTCTCGTGTCTGAGCTGTTGAATTGCGACTCCACTTTGTTTCTATACTGACGCTTGGCTTGTTCGATTGCCTTACGGAGGGAAGAATAACTACACTATTTTCGGTCGTGTTTCCAGTCACCTTGCCATGATTAAATGCAGTTTTACGTGCTTTCAGTTTTGCGCGAATGCTGCCATCAATCCACTTTTTCTGGTTATTGGAAGGTTTTAATAGTCAGTGGGTACAGCATCTCCTATACACTTCCTTATAAACTTGCTCACCGAGTCAGCATATTCGTCAATGTTATTGTCTGAGGATATCTGGAACATATCTGGAACATATCCCAGTCCACGTGATCAAAGCAATCTTAAAGCGTGGATCTGATTTTCAGTCCAGCATTGGATAGACCTAAGCATGGGTGCTTCCTGTTTTAGTTTCTGCCTATAGGAGGGAAGAAACAAGATGGAGTCATGGTCAGATTTGCCAAAAGGAGGGCGGGGGAGGTCCTTGTATGCATTGCGGACGTTAGAGTAGCAGTGGTCGAGTGTGTTACTTGCTCGTGTATGCTGATATAATTTAAGTAGCCTTGTTCTTAGATTAGCTTTGTTAAAATCCCCTTCTACAATAAATGCAGCCTCCAGTTTGCATAAAGTCCAGTGAAGTTCCTTGATGGCCGTCTTGGTATCCGCTTGCGGGGGATATACACGGCTATGGCTATAACTGAGGAGAGTTCTTTTGGGAGATAATATGGTCGGCATTTGGTTGTGAGGAATAATTCTAGGTCATGTGAACAAAAGGACTTGAGTTCTTGTGTGTTGCAATTACACCACGAGTGGTTAATCGTGAAACATACACCCGGCCCTTCTTTTTACAAGAGAGATGTTTTTTCCTTTCGGCGCAATGCACTGAAATCTCGTTGGATGTACGGACTCTGACAGCATGTCCCCAGCTAGCCATGTCTCCGTGTAACAGAGTATGTTACAATCCCGGATATCTCTTTGGAAAGCAACTCTTGCCCTAATTGTTCACTTTGTTAACTAGGGATTGGACATTAGAGTAAAATACTCGGAAGTGGTGGGTGGTGTGCGCACATCCAAAGTCTCACTAGAAGACCGCGCCGGCACCTTCTCCGACGGCGTTGTTTCTGGTTGGCCTCTGGAATCAGTTCAAATGCCCTGGGAGATGCAGGCAAAGGATACGCTTTGGGAATGTCGTATTTCTGGTCGTAGTGCTGGAAAGTTGACGTCTCTCTGAAATCCAATAGTTCTTCCCGGCTGTATGTATTAACACTAACAATGCAAGAAAAAATACTGCACAGTTTCCTAAGGACCTGAAGCGAAGCTGTCATCTCTATCAGCACCATCTTGTCTCTGATTAAGCTACTGTGTGCCTCCGCTGGCAAAATTGATGCCATAACCAATTGAGTTACAGCTAAGAACAGCTTTCGGTGAGTCTTAAATATCACCAGTTACGCTGCTTGAAATTGGCACACAGGATTTACAGGACACACCACAAATACATCACCATTCCCACCTCAGCCCAAGCAAGCTGATATAAAAGAGGAGCGCTGGCTTTTACAAACCAAATTTACCAAAGAGGGTGCATTAACGCTAGGCAAAAATAGCGTCCTATAGCTGGTAGTTTGTAGATTATGGTTATAGCTGAGCGATAGTGGTGGTTAGTCGTAGTGAGTTGGTTAGTTGTAGCTATGGGATCAGGGGCTGGTTGTGAGGCACAGTAGCAGACAGGGTAGATGTAGATCAGAGATACAGAGTGGTTAGATGTAATTGACGGGGTAGCTGTAGTATACTACAGGTAGGTAAGTACTTGAAGGTAAATATGGGATAAGGGGTAGATGTGTGAACCAGGGGTTGTGAGGGAGTTGGTTGATGCATAGCTTATGGTTGTAGGTAGGGGATAGATACGGTGGTAGTTATAGGTAGGTAGGGAATGGATGTAGATAGGACAGGGGGATGATTGTGTGGTAGATCAGGGGATGGGGGTTGCTGATGGAGAGAAGGAGAGGATGGAAGGCCTCTTTACTGCTGTAAACAGGAAATTCCAGCCGGTGGGGGCAGGGCCAGTTTTGGAACAGACCCGTAGGCATGACAACAGCGTTCAGTGTGGTGTTTATGGGTGTGACTCAAATGTCCAGGCTATAGCACTGCTAAAGAAAGTCAGGCTCCACTGGAAAATAATTGGGGTAGAGGGAATTAAGGGTACACCTACCCGAGTGCCTTTTGGCCCAATGGCTCCTATGGGACCTGGCAAACCCTAAGACAAAGATAGAGAAAAAGTAGTTGAACGGTTAAACACAATTAGTGGTAAGATAAAAACCAACCAATTATCACAGTGACACTATGTGTGTGTGTGTGTGTGTGTGTGTGTGTGTGTGTGTGTGTGTGTGTGTGTGTGTGTGTGTGTGTGTGTGTGTGTGTGTGTGTGTGCCCACGCGTTCGTGTGTGTGTGCCCGCGCGTTCGTGCGTCTGTGTGCAATTTTTTGAGTCTGTGACTGAAGCAGACTTGGGTTTGAAGTATGGAGTTAAAAGAGTCTCTTATTTTATTGTCAAAACATTTATTCTTAGGAAGATTTACTATAGCTCTTCAACTGACTCTTTGTGGCATGCTTTACATGACAACAACACTTGTCCTGCACTTGGTGTAGATGTGCAGAATTGTGATACGCATAATTATGCTTCATAGCTCGAGTACATTCACTCTCCCCTACACAGGTACAACCTGTTAACACTTAATCCTCCTTAATCCACCAGTTAAGAGCTGGTCTGAACCCTCTAACCCTACTCTAGATGAGCATAACCTCCTGACCCCTGACCCTCGGGGCCGCAGGGTAGCCTAGTGGTTAGAGCGTTGGACTAGCAACCAGAAGGTTGCAAGTTCAAACCCCTGAGCTGACAAGGTACAAATCTGTCGTTCTGCCCCTGAACAGGCAGTTAGCCCACTGTTCCTAGGCCATCATTGAAAATAATAAAAATCCGATCCCTAGCCCTACTGTACCAGACAAGCCTGACCCCACTGTACCAGTCAAGCCTGACCCCACTACAACAGTCACAGCACATCAGAGGATTTACTGCACCTGCCTGCCAGGATAACCTTTGGCACCTGGGCTTCCATCTGGACCCCGCTCCCCCTGTGGGAAAGGAGGAAGATGGGGTTAAAGGCAGATAGAAAAGATTGATAAAAATTACAGTAAGCCAGTGACAGACAGCGCCTTGTGCAGAGTAATAGGTAGTGTAACGGTCAACCTAAACCAAAGCTGCCATGTCACCATAACGGCTCAATAACGTGAGTCACATGATCTATGAGACATATACCAACATATACCAAAAGTAAAAGCAATAGGTCTGCAATGCAAGGATTGCTTGAAGCAGAGTAGTTTTACACTGAGTCTATTTTCCTTGTCAGCGACAGCATTGCAGAGATATAGACATAGAAATATTAATCAATACATAAATTAACAAACAATCCTAATAATCTTCGTAACACATTGAAAGTGTGTTCGATATCATATTTTATGCTTTAAAAAAAACTATTTAAGTTGATGCAATTGTTGATACAACCACCAAGTCATTTTAACATGCAAATGTGTGTGATAAATGGTCTAGCAATGTATGAATGCATATCAACAAGATTGTGTTTTGGAATTATACAGTGCATCCATAAAATATTCAGACCCCCTGACTTAAACAGGTTTTCAGAAATGTTTGCAAATGTATAAAATAAAAAAATACTGAAATATCATATTTACATAAAAATTCAGAACCTTTACTCTGTACTTTGTTGAAGCACCTTTGGCAGCGAGTTACAGTCTTGGGTTTTCTTGGGTATGGCGCTACAAGCTTGGCACACCTGTATTTGGGGAGTTTCTCCCATTCTTCTCCGCAGATCCTCTCAAGCTCTGTGGTCAATTCCTTCGACCTCAAGGCTTGTTTTTTGCTGTGGCATGCATTGTCAACTGACCTTATATAGACATCTGTTTGCCTTTCCAAATCAACTCCAATCAAGTTGTAGAAACATCTCAAGGATGATCAATGGAAACGGGATGCACCTGAGCTCGATTTTGATTCTCAAGTCTGGCAGCACAACCGATTGGCAAACGTATTGCAAATTGGGAAATCAAGACTAAACTGCATACAAATAAGAACTAACTATTAAACAAAGATATAAACAATGATAGTAAAAGGTTTTGGAGCACCTTAAATTAATTTTTGGGAAAAAAGGCAAACTTAGTTCCATCATTCATTGAATCAGATGGCTTATGCATCACAAAACCAACTGATATTGCTAACTACTTTAATGATTTTCTAATTTGTAAAATTAGCTAACTTAATAAGCATGACATGCCAGCAACAATTGCTGATACTACACATCCAACTATATCTGACCAAATTATGAAAGAAAAGCATTGTAATTTTAAATTCTGTAAAAGGATTGATGAAGATATACTTATTATGTTTTCTCTGTCAACAATGACATGCCACCGGGGTCTAACATCGTGAATGGAACAGCGATTATGCCACTCATATTTTCCATACTTTCCCAGTTTAAGCCTAATTGAAAGTGTATTCGGGGGAAGCAAAAGTCATTCCTCTACCTAAGAATAGTAGAGCTCCCTTCAATAGTAGAATAGTAGAGCCCCCTTCAATGGCTCAAATAGCCAACCAGCCAAACCAATCAGCCTGTTACCAATCATTAGTAAACTGTAAGAAAAAAATGGGTTTGACCAGATACAATGCAATTTTACATTAAACAAACTGACAACAAACTTTCAGCATGCTTATAGGGAAGGACATTCAACAAGCACAGCACTTAAATAAATTATGATTGGCTGAGAGAAATTGATTATAAAAAGATTGTGTGGGCTGTTTTGTCAGACTTCAGTGTGGCTTTTGACATTATTGATCATCGTCTGCTGCTGGAAAAACGTATATGTTATGGCTTTACAACCCCTGCTATATTGTGGATAAAGAGTTACCTGTCTAACAGAACACAGAGGGTGTTCTTTAATGGAAGCCTCGCCAACATAATCCAGGTCGCATCAGGAATTCCCCAGGGCAGCTGTCTAGGCTCATTAATTGTTTCAATATTTACTAACAACATACCACTTGCTTTGAGTAAAGCTAGTGTGTATGTACGCGGATGACTCAACACTACACGTATCAGCAAGTACAGCAACTGAAATGACTGCAACACATAAGGTAGAGTAGTGCTTTATAATGGACTTCTCCTCATCTTAGCAACTGTTGTTTCAATATGTTTTGACCATGACAGTTTATTTAGGACTAACTTATTCCTTGCCACCCACTCTGAAACAAACTGCTGCTCTTTGTTAAGAGCACTATCAACAAGGCAGGATCTACAGGCCCAAGTTTTGTCACACCTGGACTAATGTTCAGTCATGGGGTCAGGTGCCACAAAAAGTAAAATTGGGATTTGGTCTTATGTAGCAATATATTAATTTCTGTTTTTTACATTCGATAAAAGTAGAGACAGTGCTACAAAATGGTATATCATACACTGCATTTGAAGAAACAATGGGAAAGTAATTCTGCTTTGAAAGTTGATCAAATTGTAAAATAACTTTTGAGAAAACCATATTTCAATGTTTTGTTACTACAATTGGAGAGCCCTTCTTTGTCTACACCCATTTAGCATTGTTAACACCCTCTTAAGCCTTAGCCCCACCCATTTATTTAATGGTTGATCCAACCGTTCTGTTCAAACTTTCCAGCTATTTCCAGACATCTAAGAGGGAGAGAGAGAACAGCTCACTGAACATTACTCGCTCTGTCGATTTATCTGTGGTTTGGCACACTAAGACGAGAGTAATTTGTTAAGAAATGTAGCTAGATAGCTAGCTAGGTAAACAATGAATCCTAATGCATGATGTAACGATAGTTAGCGAGTCAGCCAGCAAACGTTAGTGAGCTAACAGTACACTTTACCTTGAAATGAAAAGTCTTTATGTCAAAATTAGAAATGTGTAATATCTGAAAATGGAGCTAGCTAGACGATCTTACACATATACAATATGGATGGACGCTTCTCCCTGTCACAGATGCCACAGTTGCCCTTAGTTTGAAGATGTAACCCGGAGACAGGTGTTTTCTCCATCTCCTTGGCTATCAAACTCTAATTCTGCTGATTTCAAAACGTGGTCCTCCAGAAAGTGGAGAGCAACACGTATGCAGTTCTAATAAGCAATATATTTATTTTAAAGCCTGTCACGACTTCAGCCGAAGTTGGTGCCTCTCCTTGTTCGGGCTGTGTTCGGCGGTCGTCGTCACTGGCTTTCTAGCTGACACCGATCCACGTTTCTTTTTCCATTTGTTATTTCTTGATTGTACACCTGGTTCCCATTACATTATTATTATTTCCCTATTTAACCCTCTGGTCCTTATTTTGTTTTGTGCATGATTATTCCTGGTCTTGTGTTAGTCTTTTGTGTTAGGGTTTGTTATCCCTGCGTGGATTTATTTGGCTGATTTATTTTTCAGAGTAAAGTACGTTATTTTACTCAGTTCTGTGTCCTGCGCCTGACTCCGTTCTCACCTCTGCACAACTGACACTTGACAAAGCCGCATTAGACAGGATTACATACACATACTAACCAGCTCAAATAGACAGAAGCCTGCTATACGGCAGACCAATCAAAACTAATTTCTCGGCCTGTTCAGCGCAGCCAGAGCCTTCCTCCTCTACAGCGCTGACAGAGTCTCCCGCCTGTTCAGCGCAGCCAGAGCCTTCCTCCTCTCCTGCGCTGCTGGAGTCTCCCGCCTATTTAGAGCTGCCAGAGCCTTCCGCCTCTACAGCGTTGCCGGAGTCTCCTGCCTGTTTAGCGCAGCCAGAGCTGCCAGCCTGCATGGAGCAGCCAGAGCTGCCAGCCTGCATGGAGCAGCCAGAGCAGCCAGCCTGCATGGAGCAGCCAGAGCTGTCAGTCTTCATGGAACAGCCAGAGCTGCCAGTCAGCATGGAGCAGCCAGAGTCGCCAGTCAGCATGGAGCAGCCAGAGTCGCCATCTGGAAGCAGCCAGACTCTTCCAGATCTGGCTGACTGCCAGATCTGGAAGAGTCTGCCAGTCAGCCAGATCTTCCAGGTCTGCCAGTCAGCCAGACTCTTCCAGGTCTGCCAGTCAGCCAGACTCTTCCAGATCTGCCAGTCAGCCAGAGTCTCCCGCCTGTTCGCGCAGACCTCTTCCAGATCTGCCAGTCAGCCAGACTCTTCCAGATCTGCCAGTCAGCCAGACTCTTCCAGATCTGCCAGTCAGCCAGACTCTTCCAGATCTGCCAGTCAGCCAGACTCTTCCAGATCTGTCAGTCAGCCAGACTCAGCCAGATCTGCCAGTCAGCCAGACTCTTCCAGATCCGCCAGTCAGCCAGACTCTTCCAGATCCCCCAGTCAGCCAGACTCTTCCAGATCTGCCAGTCAGCCAGATTCTTCCAGATCCGCCAGTCAGCCAGGATCTGCCAGAGCCTTCCTCCTCTCCTGTGCTGCCGGGGTCTCCCGCCTGTCCGGCGCTGCTGCCGGAGACTCCCGCCTGTCCGGCGCTGCTGCCGGAGTCTCCCGCCTGTCCGGCGCCTCTGCCGGAGTCTCCCGCCTGTCCGGCGCTGCTGCCGGAGTCTCCCGCCTGTTCGGCGCTGCTGCCGGAGTCTCCCGTCTGTCCGGCGCTGCTGCCGGAGTCTGAAGAGCCCCTCTGTCCCGAGCAGCCCCTCTGTTCCGAGCTGCCCCTCTGTCCCGAGCTGCCCCTCTGTCCCGAGCTGCCCCTTTGTCCCGTGTTGTTAAGTAGGGTTGACGTGGCTGGGAGGTCACGGAAGGGGACAAGGTGGGGGAAGTCTGCTCTGTATGGGTGAAGTTTCGAGGGGCTGATGTCGATGTGTTCCTTGTTTGAGCCCAGGTAGCGGCGAGGAGAGGGACGGAAGCTATACTGTTACACTGGTAATACTAAAGTGCACATATTGCACTTTTACATTCCTCTCCAACACTTTATTTTTGCATTATTTAAACCAAATTGAACATGTTTCATTATTTATTTGAGGCTAAATTGATTTTATTGATGTATTACATTAAGTTAAAATAAGTCTTCATTCAGTATTATTGTCATTATTTCAAATAAATTAAATAAAAACATTGGCCGATTAATTGGTATCAGCTTTTTTTGGTCCTCCAATAATCGGAAGCACCATAATCGGTTGACCTCTAATTCAGACTTAGTGTAAGGGGCCAGGAGAGTGCTTAGGGTGCAGGTAGGGTACAGGCCAGCGCTGATGGAGGACGATAACACCCCATAACAGCCAACAAAGAGTTATTTGAAAGTTTAATGCTTAAAATCAGCAAATCAAATTGTTTGGGGACAGACTTGGCGAAGACAACTGAGTACTGAAGGTGATCCTTGGAAGAAGATTGCCACTCCCCCAACTTTGGAAGATCTTTGTTATAACCAGAAAGGTTGTTTCTTCCATGTCTTTTGACCAACACATCTGGATTGGAGCAGGAACCCACACTTTCAATTGATCCATTTTAGCTAATAATCTTCTGATCTGTAACATGAATACAAAGCAACAGTAGATGGGTGGGTGTACATGCACATTTCCAGATATCATCAACAGTAATACAATCAAGGCACAGCAGAGGACAGGGAAAGCTCTGCAGTGTTGATGTATGACATGAGAATGTGCATTAGATGGCAACAGGATCATATTATACAGCAATTTCATCAGGTGACATGAATACAAAGCCGGCGAGAGGTGGATAGAACAGGATGGGGGGGCAAAAGTCTGTGTAACTAATAGAGAGTCAGAGTCCCAAACAGTCTGTTCCACGGTAGGGTAAACAAGAAAGTTCATAGTCAACAAAGCATGCAGGGGTCATGAGGCAAATAGCAAAATAGCAAAATGAACAAGGAAAAAAGCATTTGTTAATCTTGTCCATGCAAAAATAGTCTTAGACTGGGGAAGGAGGGGTGGAGGAGGACACAAACACACTCTCCTCATGCCTCAAGAAACTTCATCCATTGACGTCCCTTCCACAGTTTTTCTCTCTAAGGCCATTTTCCTCAAGAGGACTCCTTGCAATTAGGCTGAAAATAGCCTTGATATGTTACGGACGCTCTAGAACCTTAAATAGTCTTGATGTGTTATGGACGCTCCAGAACCTTAAATAGCCTTGATGTGTTACGGAGGCTCCAGAACCTTAAATAGCCTTGGTGTGTTACGGACGCTCCAGAACCTTAAATAGCCTTGATGTGTTACGGACGCTCCAGAACCTTAAATAGCCTTGATGTGTTACGGACGCTCCAGAACCTTAAATAGCCTTGATGTGTTACAGAGGCTCCAGAACCTTAAATAGCCTTGATGTGTTACGGACGCTCCAGAACCTTAAATAGCCTGGACACTACGATGCTTATCCAGTCTCTCCCACTTCTTCCAAAGACTAAAGTAGCAACAGTCAGCAAAATTATTAAGAGGTTTTAAAAGCAATTCAATTAATGCAACAGTTGGACAATGGATGAATATACTCCAAACCTTTTGAATTTTAAAATCCATCAGATATTGACTAAATTATGGCACATAAAACATGTTACTGGCACGGACAAATAATGAATGGAGTTTAGGGATTTGGTGGAAATTCAGGTATTATATTTATTGTAAAATGAAATTTTTAGGGGGGACTAATATATACATGTTCTAATGGTATCAGGTATTTGTGAAAATATTTTGTGTTAAAATAAAGTACATTTTATATGCTTAATTTGCATAAACATACGGTGTATTTGCAATATGAATAAATTAACATAAAGGGGTAGAACAGCTTACCTGCACTCAACACGTTCTGTTGCCTAATTCAGCAAGTGTGTCAATAGCAGTATATCATCAGATTAAAAATCAACACGCTTGACTCTATATTATATCTATCTATACATACATACATTTTTCATTTACATTTGGGTCATTTAGCAGACGCTCTTTTCCAGAGCTCATATCCAGAGTGTCTTACAGTCCTGAATGTATACATTTTCCTACTCCCTTCATACTATACATTTGTCACGTGCGCTCCTTCTCCGGCCTCTAGGTCACCAGGCTGCTCATTATGGCACACACCTGTCACCATTGTTATGCACACCTGAGCGTCAGACTCACTTGGACGCCATCACTTCCCTGATTACCTTCCCTAAATATGTCACTCCGTTTGGTTCCTTCCCCAGTCATCATTGTTTCTGTTCCAGTGTCATGTATGTGTGTTGTTTGTGTTTTCTTGTTTGGTATTATGTTACGTTTATTTATTAAAACACTCACTCCCTGAACTTGCTTTCCGATTCTCAGCGCACACGTTACAACATTGTTTGCGAGTTCAGACATAATAGCACTATAAACTGAGTGTTGATTTCAGCACATTTAATTTGTAAACATTTCAACTGTATTAAATTATAACTTTTTTTTAATTGGGCAAAAAAATCAACACACAAAATAATGTTACCTTCTCTTTCCTGTGATGTAATTTCCAAGACCATGCATTAAATCCCTGATGAAGCTTTAGCGTTGTTATAAATGCAACAGAAAGACAATATATTCAATTTTGACAGGTCATTACAAACATGTCTGTGGTTGTAACGTTAAAGGGAAAAAAACGACAGGCACAAAGCAAGAGTAAGAAAGAGTCGCAATAAAGTGAAAATAATCAATCCAGTGAGATTTAAGTGACAAGTGGATTTTGCACCCCTCAAACACAGAAATAGATGAATGAAAAGGACAGATGCTGAGGTGGGAGGGGAATGCGCATTGCTACTGTTGTGTGTTCCTTGGGTTGAATCAGTATAGTGCTGCTATACAGTGATATGGTGTGAGTGGCTGTGTCTGTGTTGGATGGTGTGAGTGGCTCTGCTCTTGGAGCTGGAACATCCCAGCCAGCCAGATCTCTCCTCACTCCAGATCTGGCTGCCTCCAGGCATGTTTGGCTCAGCCATTTACCAACTGCTGAAAAGGGGCTGGGGCTGGAACTCCAAAGACTCGATAATGGACCAGGAATCAATCTGATTGATCGATGCTTTAGCATGCCAAATCATCATCCGTTAACATGGTCGCCATAGCACTTTAGCGATCCCATGGGCGAGACATAATGGGTTGGAGTTGCTCTGGTCTTGGAGGTATTTTTTGCATCATGGGTCATTGATACGAGCTTTCCTATGGGACTGGAGTAGAGACATTTTGACAGAGCGACAATGCGAAGATGTTTCCAAAACGAACTGCATCATTCCAAATATCCAGCACGACATTTGATTGCCAATAGCAATTGCTTTGCAAATACACAATGTTAACTTCACACCAGTCGTGTAAAGTACTTAAGTAAAACTACATTAAAACCTCTTAAGGATCGAACCCTTTTTTTCCATTTTCATCTAAAATGACATACCCAAATCTAACTGCCTGTAGCTCAGGAACTAAAGCAAGGATATACATATTCTTGATACCATTTGAAAGGAAACACTTTGAAGTTTGTGGAAATGTGAAATTAACGTAGGAGAATATAACACATTAGGTCTGGTTAAAGATAATACAAAGAAAAAAATCATATTTTTTTAACCTGTTGAAACTCTAGGGGCGCAATTTCATTTTTGGATGAAAAACGTTCCCGTTTTAAACAAGATATTTTGTCACAAAAAGATGCTCGACTATGCATATAATTGATAGCTTTCGAAAGAAAACACTCTGACGTCTCCAGAACTGCAAAGATATTTTCTGTGCGTGCCCTAGAACGTGAGCTTCAGGCAAAACCAAGATGAGACGGCATCCAGGAAATGAGCAGGATTTTTGAGGCTCTGTCTCCTTATATGGCTGTGAATGCGAGAGGAGTAAGTCTGCCCTTTCTGTCGTTTCCCCAAGGTGTCTGCAGCATTGTGACGTATTTGTAGGCATATCATTGGAAGATTGACCATAAGAGACCACATTTACCAGGTGTCCGCCCGGTGTCCTGCGCCGAAATTGGTGCGCAAAAGTCAGCTGCAAGTATTTTTCCATGGAATTTAGAGAAGAATGCAGGCTTCCACGAACGATATATCAATGAAGAGATATGTGAAAAAACACCTTGAGGATTGATTCCAAACAACATTTGTCATGTTTCGGTCGATATTATGGAGTTAATTCGGAAAAAGTTTGACGTTGTTGGTGACTGAATTTTCGGTTCGTTTCGGTAGCCAAATGTGATGTACAAAACGGAGCGATTTCTCCTACACACAGACGCTTTCAGGAAAAACTGCGCATTTGGTATGTAACTGAGAGTCTCCTCATTGAAAACATCTGAAGCTCTTCAAAGGTAAATTATTTTATTTATTTGGTTATCTGGTTTTTGTGAAAATGTTGCATGCTAAATGCTACTCAAAATGCTAAGCTAGCTTAGCATACTCTTACACAAATTAGTCAATTGCTATGGTTCAAAAGCATATTTTGAAAATCTGAGATGACAGTGTTGTTAAGAAAAGGCTAAGCTTGAGAGCAGGCGCATTATTTTCATTTTATTTGCGATTTTCAGAAATCGTTAACGTTGCGTTATGCTAATGAGCCTGAGGCTTTAGTCACGATCCCGGATCTGGGATGGGGAGATTCAAGAGGTTATTAAGCATCTTTGAAATGCAAGAGAAAGGTAACAATGTATTATTCCAGGTTCGGTGCAATATCAATATTCTTTTGCATTGTATGTGCAACAGTTTTGACTGATCCAATGAACCATTGTATTTATGTTCAAAATGTTGAATCAAGTCTACCCAAATGTTCCTAGTTGGTTTATTAATGCATTTTACATTTCAAAACTGTGCACGCTCCTCAAACAATAACATGGTGCTTCTACACCTGCATTGCTTGCTGTTTGGGGTTTTAGGCTGGGTTTCTGTACAGCACTTTGTGACATCAGCTGATGTAAGAAAGGCTTTATAAATAAATTTGATTTGATTTGACATAGTATTCTTTCACTGTAATAGCTACTGTAAATTGGACAGTGCAGTTAGATGAACAAGAATTTAAGCTTTCTTCCCATATCAGATATGTCTATGTCCAGGGAAATGTTCTTGTTACTTACAACTTCATGCTAATCACATTAGCCTACATTAGCTCAATCATCCCATGGGGGGGGGGGGGACACTGATCCTGTGGTTAAAGTAATACTTAAGTAATACTATTTCTATTTTTGACAACTTTTACATTTGCTTTACTACATTCCTAAAGAAAATAATGTACTTTCTACTCCATACATTTTTGCTGACACCCAAAGTACTACTACATTTGGAATGTTTAGCAGGGCAGGAAAAATGTCCAATTAACAATCTTGAAGAGAAAATCCCTGGTCATCCCTACTGCATCTGATCTGGCAAACACAATAAACACAAATTTGTAAATTATGTTTGAGTGTTGGAGTATGCCCCTGGCTATCAGTACATTTAAAAGCAGGAAATTTGTGCTGGCTGGTTTGCTTAATATAAGGAATTTGATATTATTTATACTTTTCCTACTTAAGTATATTGAAAACCAAATACCTTTATACTTTTACTCAAGTAGTATTTTACTGGGTGACTTTCCCTTCTCTCAAGTATGACAGTTTTACTCAAGCACCACTGCTTTATACCCACATAAGTAAGCGTTGGCCTTATGCACATCATAAAAGGAGAGGTTTTGAAATTAGTTAAGTATTGTGACCGGCTAAAGGAAAATGCGGGATTATGGATATTTTTGTTATCTCTGCATTTATGTACTATCAAAACAGTGCCTTCTGTGTATGTAGAGGTGTAACATGGCATGTGGTAACCAGTTATAACTGAGTTTTTACTGGATATGAACTACTTAATACTCACAGGCTCTCCTGTCTGACCAGGTGGACCAGGATGCCCTCTCTGTCCCTGAGGAGAGAAACACAAAGAGATGAGTACCACGCATAGAGACAAATTGAGAGAGAGCAAGTGAGAAATTATAGATTGAAATAGTTCAAGAAATTAGGTAAAATCTGAGAAAACACTGAAGAATTATGAAAGGGCACACACAGCGAGAGTACTGCAGTCACGGAACACTAGCTAACACTGTACTCCCTGTTCTTCTTGTTCACCCACATATCTACACACGACCCTAACTCAATCACCAAGTTTGCTGACGACATGATAATGGTAAGCCTGATTACCAACAATGGCACGACTGTCTACAGGGAGTGCTAGAGCCTTGGTGGAGTTGTGTCAGGAAAATAACCTCCCTCTCAAAATAAAAAACAAAGGAGCTGATAGTGGACTACAGGAGACAGAAGAGGAAATATGCCCCCATCCACATCGATGGGGCACAGTGGAGAGGGTCAAGAGCTTCAAGTCCTTGATGTGCACATCACTGAGGACCTGCAATGGTCCCACCACACCGACACCATTGTGAAGAAGGCACAACATCACGTAGCTGTAGAAATGTGGCATGGCCTATAAGAACCTTACAAACTTCTATAGATGCACCATTGAGAGCATTCTGTCAGGCAGCATCATCGCCTGGTACAGCAACTGCATGGCCCTCAACCTAATGGTTTTCCAGTGGGTTGTGGGGTCAGCTCAATGCATCACCGGAGGCACACTGCCTGACCTCCACTCTGTGTCAAAGGACGGCCAAGAAGTTCAAAGGACGGCCAAGAAGTTCATCAAGGACCTCAGCCATCCGAGTCATGATCTGTTCACTCTGCTACCATTTAACAGAAAGCCGAGACCGAAAGACTGAAAGCAGCTTCTATCTCAAGGCCTTCAAACTGTTGAACAGTCATCATGCCATCTCCTGTAGTAAGTAATACTCCTGTAGTAAGTAAGAGACACATATAGACTCACTCAGTAACACAAAACACATACACACAAGCTCACACACCTCATACTCAAATATACTTCCAAATTAATAATGGCGGCGGAGGGGATGGCTGTTGTTTTCTTAGCATTGTTTGTAACTCATTTTGTACATAATGTTGCTGCTATTGTCTCTTATGACCCAAAAGAGCTTCTGGATGTCAGAATAGCAATTACTCACATTGAACAGACATTGAACAGACAAGATTTTCTTTAATGAGTCCGACGCGAAGGAAATACTATTTTGTCCAAACAGGGCCCAAATCCCCATCATCAGCATGAAGAAAAGACGAAGGAAAAAGGGGAGGAGGTGGAGTCCCTTGGAAGAATTTGCAGATGAGTAGGTAAACCACCACTACTCTCCGTATTATTGGCTCACGTGCAATCATTGGAAAACAAACTGGACGATCTACGATTAAGACTATCCTAACAATGGGACATTAAAAACTGTCATATCTTATGTTTCACCGAGACATGGCTTAACGACAACGCGGATAATAAAGAGCTGGCTGGCTTCGCCGTGCATCGGCAGGACAGAGAAGCTATGTCTGGTAAGACAAGGGGCGGGGGCGTGTGTCTATTTGTCAATAACTGCTGGTGCGCAATGTCTAATATTAAAGAAGTCTTGTGGTATTGCTCACCTGAGGTAGAATATCTTATGATAACCTGTAGACCACAATATTTACCAAGAGAATTCTCATCTATATTATTCGCAGACGTTTATTTCATGCCAGAAACCAATCCTGGCACTAAGACTGCACTCAATAAACTGAAAGGCCATAAGCAAACAAGAAAATGCTCATCCAGAAGCGACGCTCCTACTGGCGCTTCTACCAGACAAGCTAAATGCTTTTTTGCACTTGCATCGATGCAAGCAACACTGAAGCATGCATGGGAGCACCAGCTGTTCCGGGCGACAGTGTGATCACGCTCTCCGTAGCCAATTTGAGAAAGACCTTTATACCGGTCAATATTCACAAAGCCGTGCATGATATGAGTACCGATCCTGGTAATCGAGATGGATTACCAGGTAGGGTACTCATATCATGCGCGGATCAACTGGCAATGTTCTTCAACCTCTCCCTGACCAAGTCTGTAATACCTACATGTTTTAAACAGGCCACCATAGTCCCTGTGACAAAGAAAGCGAAGGTAACCTCGCTAAATGGGCTCCTGAGTGGCACAGCAGTCTAAGGCACTGCATCCCAGTGCTTGAGACGTCACTACAGACCCTGGTTCGATCCCAGGCTGTATTACAACCGGGAGTGCCATAGGGTGGCTCATAATTGGCACAGTGTCATCCGGGTTAGGGGAGGGTTTAGTCGGGGTAGGCCGTCATTGTAAAATAAGAATGTGTTCTTAACTGACTTGCCTAGTTAAATAAAGGTTAAATAAAAAAACAAATAAAAAAAAGTATTACACGTCGGTAGCCATGAAGTGCTTTGAAAGGCTGGTCATGGTTGACATCAACACTATCATGCCGGAAACCCTAGACCCACTCCAATTTGCATACTGCCCCAACACATCCACAGATGACGCAATCTCAATTGCACTCCTCACTGCCCTTTCCCAACTGGACAAAAGGCACACCTATGTGAGAATGCTGTTCATTGACTGCAGCTCTGCGTTCAACACCATAGTGCCCATTAAGCTCATCACTATGCTAAGGACCCTGGGACTAAACACCTCCCTCTGCAAATGGAGCCTGGACTTCCTGATGGGACGCCCCCAGGTGGTAAGGGTAAGCAACAACACATCTTCCACGCTGATCCTTAAAATTGGGGCACCTCAGGGGTGGGTGCATAGTTCCCACCTGTACTCCATGTTCACCCACGACTGCGTGGCCAAGCACGACTTCACCATCATTAAGTTTGTAAACTACACAAAAGTGATCACCAACAACAATGAGAATGTCAGAAACCTGGCAGTGTGGTGCCAGGACAACAACCTCTCCCTCAATGTAAGCAAGACAAAGAAGCTGACCGTGGACTACAGGAAAAGGTGGACCAAACAGTCCCCCATTAGCATTGACGTGGCTGTAGTGAAGCGGGACATCACCAACGAACTATCACGGTCCAAACACACCAAGAAAGTTGTGAAGAGGGCAGGACAACACTTTTTCCCGCTCAGGGGACTGAAAAGCTTTGGCATGTGTCTCTAGATCCTCAAAATTGTCAAAGACTCCATTCACCGAAGTCATAGACTGTTCTCTCTGCTACCGCGTGGCAAGTGGTACCAGAGCACCAAGTCTAGCACCAAAAAGGCTCCTTAACAGCTTCTACCCCCAAGCCATAAGACTGCTGAACAATTAAGCAAATGGCCACCGGGACTATTTACATTGACCCCCCCTTTCTTTTTACACTGCTGCTACTCGCTGTCTATTATCTATGCATACTCACTTTGCAAATGACCTTGACTAACCTGTACCTTCGCAAATTGACATTGACATTGAGAGTTCCTCAATGAGCATGACACCTTGATAAGCTCATTTCCTGCCGATGGCTCACCACTCTTTGTACTTGGCAACTTCAACCTCCCCATGTCTGCCTTCGATTCATTTCTTTCGAACTCTCTCTTTCCCCTACTTGCCTCTTTTGACCTCACCCTTTCCCAATCCCTTCCAACTCACAAGACAGGCAATACGCTTGACCTCATCTTTACTAGAGGCTGCTCGCCTACTAAATCTCACTGCAACCCCACTCCAGGTTTCTGATCACTGCTTTGTTTCCTTTTCGGTCTCCCTTTCCTCCAACCCTAACCACTCAGCCCCTACCCAGATGGTCACACAATATTCGCTCTCTTTCTCCAACTGCTCCTCTTCTGTCATATCTCCCTTCTGCTAAATCCTTCTCCCTCCTGTCTCCTGATTCAGCCTCTTCGACCCTACACTTTTCCCTTTCCGCATCCTATTACTCACATTGTCTCCTTTCTTCCCGCCCTCCCCTCCTGCTCCGTGGCTGAGTGACTCATTGTGAGCTGACAGAACACATAACAGGGCTGCAGGCAGCTGAGGAAAATTAAACCTCCGGAGGACCTATCATCTCCTCCCTCTACGGGCGACTTTGTCAACCACTTTCAAAAGAAGGTTGACGACATCCGCTACTCATACCCTTAGCCTATTGAGTCCACTGGTCTCACTTACAAATAATTACCTTATGCCTTGACCTCTTTTCTCCCCTCTCTCTCCCGATGAAATCCTATGACTTCTGAGGTCGGGCTGCCCGACAATCTTCCTACTTGACCCCATCCCCTCTCCTCCTCCTCACTTCTCTGTATCACAGAGGCCCTTTGCACTGCCAAAGCTGACTCTTTCTCCTCTATTCTCATCCTCCTAGATCTATCTGCTGCCTTCGACACCTTGAACCATCAGATCCCCCTCCTTACACTCTCAGGGGTGGGCGTCTCTGCACACTTTTGGATTGCATCCGACCTGGCGGGCCACTCTTACCAGGTGAAGTAGAGAGGATCTAAGTCTGCACCACATACTCTCACTACTGGTGTCCCTCAGGCCTCAGTTCTAGACACTCTCCACTTCTCTCCAAGTCACTCGGCGCCAACATATCCTCACATGGTCTCTCCTATCATTGCTATTCAGATGACACTCAACTACTTTTCTTCTTCCCCCCTTCTGACACTCAGGTAGCAACATGCATCTCAGAGCACCTGGCAGATATCTCAACTTGGATGTCGGCCCAACATCTCAACCTTGACAAGACAGAGGTGCTCTTCCTCCTGGGGAAGGCCTGCCCACTCAAAGACCACTACATCACTGTTGACAACTCCACAGTGTTGCACTCCCAGAGTGCAAAGCACCTTGGCATAACTCTGGACAACACCCTGTCGTTCTCTGAAACCATCAAAGCAATGACTCGCTCCTGCAGGTTCATGCTCTACAACATCTGTAGAGTATAACCCTACCTCACACAAAAAGCAGTGCAGGTCCTAATCCAGACACTTGTCCTCTCCTGGCTGGACTACTGCAACTTACTGTTGGCTGGGCTCACCAATTGTGAAATAAAACCCCTGCAAGTATCCAGAACGCTGCTGCCTGCCTGGTTTTCAACCTTCCCAAGATCTCTCATGAAATATTAATAACAATAACTCTCATGAAATAAATAAATTAGGTCTTAATCTATGGATATCACATGATAAAGCAGGGGCACAGCCATGGGTTGGCCTGGGACGGCATAGGCAAATCAGCAAATCAGAATGAGTTTTCCCCACAAATGGGTATTATTACGGACATAAATAATCAGTACTCCCTCCCCTCAGACAATCCCGCAGGCGAAGAATCTGGATGTGGAGGTTCTGGGCTGGCGTGGTGACACGTGGTCTGTGTTTGTGAGGCCGTTTGGATTAGAGGTCGACCAATTAATCGGAATGGTCGATTAATTAGGGCCAATTTCAGGTTTTCATAACAATCGAAAATCTGTATTTTTAGACGCCGATTTTGCCTGTTTTTTCTATTTCTTTTACAACTTTATTTAACTAGGCAAGTCAGTTAATTCAGTTAAGTCAATATTCTTATTTTCAATGACGGCCTAGGAACGGTGGGTTAACTGCCTTGTCAGCTCAGGGATTCAATCTTGCAACCTTACGGTTAACTAGTCCAACGCTCTAACCACCTGCCTCACGAGGAGCCTGCCTGATACGCGAATGGAGTAAGAAGCCAAGGTAAGTTGCTAGCTGGCAAAAACTTATCTTATAAAAAACAAATCAATCAATCAATCATAATCACTAGTTATAACTACACATGGTTGATGATATTACTAGTTTATCTAGCGTGTCCTGCGTTGCACATAATCGGTGCGGTGCGCATTCATGAAAAAGGACTGTGTCACGGCTTTCGTTGTGGGAAGGAGGAGTGGACCAAAAATGCAGCGTAGTTGTGATTCATTTTATTTAATAAGGAAACTATACACGATTAAACTAACAAAATAACAAACGCACGAAAACCGAAAACAGCCCTATCTGGTGCAAAACACAGAGACAGGAACAATCACCCACAAACACACAGTGAAACCCAGGCTACCTAAATATGGTTCCCAATCAGAGACAATGACTAACACCTGCCCCTGATTGAGAACCATATTAGGCCAGAAATAGAAATAGAAATAGACAAACTGACATCCAACATAGAATGCCCACTCAGATCACACCCTGACCAACCAAAACATAGAAACATACAAAGTAAACTCTGGCCAGGGTGTGACAGACTGTCATTGCTCCAACGTGTACCTAACCATAAACATCAATGCCTTTCTTAAAATCAAGACACAGAAGTATATATTTTTAAACCTGCATATTTAGCTAAAAGCAATCCAGGTGAAATTGTGTCACTTCTCTTGCGTTCATTGCACAAAATCAGGGTATATGCAACAGTTTGGGCTGCCTGGCTCATTGCAAACTAATTTGCCAGAATTTTACGTAATTATGACTAAACATGAAGGGTGTGCAATGTAACAGCAATATTTAGGCAGACAGATTATTTCAATTATCATTCACTGTATCACAATTCCAGTGGGTCAGACGTTTACATACACTAAGTAGACTGTGCCTTTAAACAGCTTGTAAAATTCCAGAAAATGATGTCATGGTTTTAGAAGCTTCTGATAGGCTAATTGACATCATTTGAGTGAATTGGAAGTGTACCTGTGCCTCTTTGCTTAACATCATGGGAAAATCAAAAGAAATCAGCCAAGACCTCAGAAACAAAATTGGAGACCTCCACAAGTCTTGTTCATCCTTGGGAGCTATTTCCAAACGCCTAAAGGTACCATGTTCATCTGTACAAACAATAGTACGCAAGTGTAAACACCATGGGACCACGCAGCCATCATACCGCTCAGGAAGGAGATGCGTTCTGTCTCCTAGAGATGAACCTACTTTGGTGCGAAAAGTTACACCAGCTCTGTCAGGAGGAATGGGCCAAAATTCAGTCAACTTATTGTGGGAAGCTTGTGGAAGGCTACCTGAAAAGTTTGACCCAAGTTAAACAATTTAAAGGCAATGCTACCAAATACTAATTCCAGCCAAAACCATTATCTCAGCCATTCATGGTTAGCGGCATGTCTTTTTCCGTGGCGAAACCAACTTAGCTCGTCATTTAACAATTGTATTCGTATTTACAGATGGCATACAGTACAAACTTGTTATTAAAGCACATGAAAGTTCACATGTTCCAGAATTCATTTCTGCCAAAAAACACATTTTGATAGAAAATAAATGTTGATGTTCAAATGCTTCTCCTGTGAAGTAGTGACGTGTGACATTCGCCTAGTTTCCTGAAACAAGTTGCATATGTCTGATGTATTATCCCTTGACAACGTGTGCCTGTGTCATAATAAATTGATTAACTCTACTAAACTCATAATGTGTCAAGGGTAGTAGTTTACATTGTCATCAGAGAAGAGTCTTCCACACACACAGAGAAAATCCAATCCAACAGAACCTCTGTCCAAGTTCCGAGATCAATTTCCTAGAAGTATGAATCACCCCAGTCAAGCCTTTCCTGCTCATTATGACACCAGTGACGTACAACAGTATGTCCCCCCCCCACCATGAGCCCCCCTCCTCCTGCTGACAGTATGAACCTCCTCCCTCCCTCTTCTTCATTCCAAACAAAACTGTAGCCGACCCAGCTGACACAGATTGTAGAAGTGGTGAGCACAGCAGAACTGCTGGCATGGGTCAGTACCTCATGGGTCTCCCATTCACTGCCAGTTGTGACACAGCCTGGGATTGAACCCAGGTCTGTTGTTATGCCTCAAGAACTGCGATGCAGTGCCTTAGACTGCTCACTCTCTCGGGAGGCCCCCGCAAATGGATTTTAACGAACAATTGGTCCCCCCAAAAATGCGGCCCTTCGTTGAATTTCAAAATCCCGATGTGGCCCTCAAGCCAAAACGTTTGACCACCCCTGTTATAGAGCAACAACGCATGAGGAGAGAGAGAATAGAATCTCCTGCAGGTCAAAAAGGGACTCACACACACACAGAGAGAGCGAGAGCGAGAGAGAAAAACAGCGGAGAGAGAAGATATATAATAGTGACTCTCATACCGAACTGTCTTTTTAATGGTCATGTTCTAGCATATTTGGCTGACTGATGTTATGACCTCAGACACACATTGTGCAGAGATGATTCTTTCTTGGTCCAAACGTGTGTTTGTATGCATCTGGAGTACTAGACGTGTGTGTGTGTGTGTGTGTGTGTGTGTGTGTGTGTGTGTGTGTGTGTGTGTGTGTGTGTGTGTGTGTGTGTGTGTGTGTGTGTGTGTGTGTGTGTGTGTGTGTGTGTGTGTGTGTGCGCATTAATGTGCGTGTCTGCATGTCTGGGCCACATTGCAGCTCACATCTTGACATAGAGAGGGACCCATTCCAGCTCACAAAATGAGACTCCAGTTATATGGGCTTTCTGATGAGAAAGTAGTAGAGGATGAGAGGCAATGAGGTATGAAGCAAACAATAGGTGAGTGTCAGTCTCTCTTACCTTTCGACCAGCCTGGCCGATTAGTCCAACTTGGCCAAGAATGCCTGGGTCTCCCTGAAAGACAGTCAAACAAATACATATAAATACATTTCATGTCAATACACAACCTAGATTCAACTTAGACTAAACTTGAATATAATATGACTTTATTGTACTTGATAAGTATACTATTTGCTGGTCAAGGTGAAGTTAGGAGAAGGGCAGGGGGGGGGGCTTACCTTCTCTCCTTTAGCGGCTGTTCCAGATGAGAGACCAGCGTCTCCTTTCCTCCCCTGAGAAAAACACAGAGAAAGAGGACCAATTAGTGATACTTAAAAAGAACAAGCACACTTATTCACACTGACACATACAACCACCTAACAGTGATACTTGGTTATTTGGTCCTATTTTACCATACATAGATAAACGTTATGCAGTACCGCAGTGTGTACCTATACTGTAATTACACTGCATTTACATGGATACTATCAATTGGGTTTGATATAAGGTATCATGAAGTGGGACCATAGAGTGGAAAAACTCCTCTCTTCACACATGGGAATGCTTTGTTCATTACCTCATTTTTGACAGCTTTTGAGGCCTAATCAATTAATTAATCATCATCTATCAATATGATTGTCACAAGATATTAGCAACAACCTGCTCAAACAGCTAGTGGCCAGAGTGGAAGGAGTGAAAGCAACCCTCCCTGGACACATGGGAAACCTTATGATTGTAGCAGTCTTTTCACATGGGAAACCCCATCTACAGACTGTCTCGGGATCACTCTGTGGTGAGATTTCTCCCCAGCGGTCTTCCTGCCAGACAAAACAAGGATTCATTGTTGGAGTAAAGAGAACCGTAATGGGTCTCTACACTTCAGATGGTATTTTAACTCATCGTATGGACTTCTTTTTCCCAAAGAGCTCCTGTGATTTACAACTTTTCGGTATTAAGGGGTGATGAAAGGCACAATCGAGGAGAGCTCCTGAACATCAAACACTTTGAAAACGTTCCCTCAACACACCTGCTTAACAAAGCGAGCGGCTCTGACTCTACACTCCACCCCCCAAGCAAGGATAATTTATGTTGCTCAACTGGAGACATTGTTGCTTTGACGTACTACGCAAGCTAGTAGACAACAGCTACTCTTCCTGGGGTCCAGGAAAATGAAGGCGGTAATATAATACATTCACAACAGACAGCAGTTGTACAGGTCGAACATAAGTACAGGTATACGTTTTCAGAATTGACATTACGTGTGTGCCCTCTGGCCCCGACTCTACTACCACATATCTACAGTGCAACACAAAATCCATGTGTACCTGTGTGTATGTTATCCTGTGTGTGTGTGCATGTATCTAGGTCTATGTTTGTGTTGCTTCACAGTCCCCGCTGTTCCATAAGGTGTATTTTTACCTCTTTTTTTAAATCAAATTTTACTGCTTGCATCAGTTACTTTATGTGGAATAGAGTTCCATGTAGTCATTGCTCTAAATCAAATCAAATTTATATAGCCCTTCTTACATTAGCTGATATCTCAAAGTGCCTTACAGAAACCTAGCCTAAAACCCCAAACAACAAGCAATGCAGGTGTAGAAGCACGGTGGCTAGGAAAAACTCCCTAGAAAGGCCAAAACCTAGGAAGAAGCCAAGAGAGGAACCAGGCTATGAGGGGTGGCCAGTCCTCTTCTGGCTGTGCCTGGTGGAGATTATAACAGATATAGTACTGTGCACCTCCCATAGTCTGTTCTGGACTTGGGGACTTTGAAGAGACCTCTGATGGCATGTCTTGTGGGGTATGCATGGGTGTCCGAGCTGTGTGCCAGTAGTTCATACAGACAGCTCGGTGCATTCAACATGGCACAAGCGCATTCGCACTGAGTTGAGCAACACAAATGAGGAAAGTGATGGTGGATGTATCCTAGAGATTTTTTTATTAAATGTATGAGTTTCATAACATCGCGGAAGGACCGCAGTTGTATAGGTATACTTTTTCCAGAATTTACATTTTTACAAGTATTGGCTGATGTTGACTCAATGTTGCATAGCCACAGTAAGTATGGGTGTTGAAGGTGCTGCAGCACCCCCTGGTTGTTAAATGGTAAAACTGTAATTTGTGTTGCAGTAAAAGAAAACATACAATTATTGACATAAATGATGATGTTTTTTGGGTAGGGAATGGGAAAAAAATCATGGAATATTTATAGATGGGGCACATTCTGCATGGAGAGCTCTCAGCTCTGTTTTGTAAAAGGTGCACTCATGATATGCTCTTATCTATTCAGTTGTGGGGATTTCAGTCAGACACATGCTCTGCTGTACAATAGACAGTTAAGTTTGTGTTGAGTCACGTCTCTCTCTACTTCTCTGTCCCTCTCCCCTCTCTCTCTCCCTTTCCTATTCTCTCCCACTTGTGGTGGATATCAAGTGATCTGGGGGGCAGGTAGCCTAGTGGTTGGAGAGTTGGGCCAGTAACTGAAAGGTTGCTGGATTGAATCCTTGAGCTGACAAGGTAAAAAATATTTTGTTCTGCCCCTGAACAAGGCAGTTAACCCACTGGTCCCCAGTCGGCTATCATTGTAAATAAGAATTTGTTTTTAACTGACTTGCCAAGTTAAATAAAACTGGAGCAGTGCTCGCAATTAGTTCTTCACTTCTGTTTTCTACCAGTTTACAATTCTAAACTTGTCGAAAAGGGAATGGAAAAAATATGTAATAAGTAGCATGGCATTCTCTCACCCTCAGCTCGCAGGCCTGCTCCTGCCCATGTCAAAGGCCTGCTCCTGCCCATAGCAAACAACACAGTGCTGGGATCAGCCCAGTGAGTGGTGCTTTCCTCCCGCTGGTGCTGGATAGAGGTGAATGCTTTTCTCCCATTTTTGTCCATTTGTCCTCAGTTTTAATAGTCTTCGTTACAACATCCCTCTCTTTATCTCTCTCCATTGTAATTATGAAGTACAAAGACATTTGAACTCTGTTCACAACGGTCTTTTCAGAGGCACATAAGTTTAAAATTTGAGTTTCATGTTTGGGGAAGCTTACAATTTATCCTACCATTTCTACCCATCTGCGTGCCAGATATGATTTTCATATGCGCATTTTCGGGGAACAGTTTCATATAAATAATAACCGTTTTGTTATTCAAAATCATTGTCACATGGTTGAGAATGCAAATCGTAATACAAATGATGAAAATCTAAAGGTTAAAATGCCACAAATGGAGAGCACCAGCCTCTACCATATGGACACATTGATACACTGTGAGCCATTGGCGGCTAAATAAATAAGAGATAGCCTCGGCCAATCTAGCAGTAGGCTTTTAAAACTTCCATTGTCAACTAAGTAAAACTACATAAAGCCAACAAATAAACACAAAAAATATCCTGATAAATGCAGGTTCTTTCATCCCTCTATACAGTGGGGAGAACAAGTATTTGATACACTGCCGATTTTGCAGGTTTCTCTACTTACAAAGCATGTAGAGGTCTGTAATTTTTTATCATAGGTACAACTGTGAGAGACGGAATCTAAAACAAAAATCCAGAAAATCCCATTGTATGATTTTTAAGTAATTAATGTGCATTTTATTTTAAACGTTGTTTAGAATCAATCCTCAAGGTGTTTTTTCACATATCTCTTCATTGATATGCAGTTCGTGGAAGCCTGCTTTCCCCTCAGAATCGCATGGAAAAATACCAGCAGCTGAAAAAGACGCACCAATTTCGACGGAGGACACCGGGCGGACACCTGGAAAATGTAGTCTCTTATGGTCAATCTTCCAATGATATGCCTACAAATACATCACAATGCTGCAGACACCTTGGGGAAACGACAGAAAGGGCAGGCTCATTCCTCTCGCATTCACAGCCATATAAGGAGACAATGGAAAACGGAGCCTCAAAAATCCTGCTGATTTCCTGGTTGCCGTTTCATCTTGGTTTTGCCTGTAGCTCGCGTTCTAGGGCACCCACAGACAATATCTTTGCAGTTCTGGAAAATTGTGTGTGAGTGTTTTCTTTCCAAAGCTATCAATTATATGCATAGTCGAGCATCTTTTTGTGACAAAATATCTTGTTTAAAACGGGAACGTTTTTCATCCAAAAATGAAATTGCGCCCCCAGAGTTTCAAGAGGTTAACACGGTGTCTAAACAAGGGCCATATGTATACAGAATGGTGTCGTCTATGTAGAGGTGGATCAGATAATCACCAGCAGCAAGAGTGACATTTGGGCACAGTCCTGGCTTGTATGACAGAACTCTGCAGGCTATCTTTGCAGTAGATTGCAACTCCGCCCCCTTTGGCAGTGGTATTTTTTCGGTAAGGGAAGAACCCCATGAAATGAACAAAAATGAATGGCAACTTTATGCATTGGGCGAACCCAACACACTATCGCATATACTACACAAATGGACGGCAGTACATCAAAACCATATTGCAAGTGGAACATGGTAAGTGCCAAGTGTCATACCTCAAAAAACCCGAAAGATGGCGAGCGCACTCCACCGTAGATTTTCATATGGCAAATGGTCACTAAGTTGCTCCCTTGGGTGAAAAAAATAATAATAATAATAAAATAAAAAAAATGATAAAACCTCCAAAAAAGTGCTTTTTGGAACAGTTTTTTGTGTGTCAATTATACATATGTAATAACCGTATGAACATACATTTGTCTTATTTTATTGAGTTTGTCCGTAAGGCCTATGTTTTGTCCATTTGCAATATATGACCACAGGAAGTCGGTTTCATAACCTAAAAGTCAGTGAACAATGGCTAAATGGCATAAGAAATGTCCAAATGCCATACATAAGTATTGAAATGACCAAATCAGGATGTTATGTCCATTTGCCATATGATCATAGGAAGTCGGCTTCTGAACCCCAAAGTCAGTGAACCATGTCCAAATGGCATACATAAGTGTTGAAAGTACCAAATTAGGATGTTATGTCCATTTGCCATATATGATCGTAGAAAATCGGCTTCCGAACCCAAAAGTCAGTGAACCATGTCCAAATGGCATAAGAAATGTCCTGAACATATTATATATATATATATATATATATATATATCACTATGTTAAGCCCTGAATCAACCTCAAAGGTCTATTTGCCATGTTTGATCATAGGACGTCATAGGAAGTAAGAATTTCCCATTGATGTTGATTTCAGCCTGTCCATTTGGTGATGGAAATCCCTCATTAAATACATTGAAAATTGACAAATTTATGTCATTTTTTAAAATGGATAGGCACGGGTGGGGGGGTGCTCCCTACCCGGCCATGGACCCCTTGCACCACCCTAAAGGCATTAAAAACATTTTAAAAATATGCTCCTGGTAACCCCTTCAGATTACCAGGTGTACGGCTGTCCATTTGCAATGTCTTACAATGGGCATTTACCATCACAAATTTGACATGCTCTAATATACTGCACAAATGCCTAATTGACTGGCTCTTTGAACTCGGGATGGCCTAGCAGTGATAGTGGTTCCTCTCCATCCCTCGTTGATGTTGATTTCAGCCTGTCCATTTGGTGATGGCAAATCCCTCATTAAATACATTGAAAATGTACTGTGTATTTGCAATGTTTTACAATGGGCATTTACCATCATGAATTTGATGCTCTAATATACTGCAGAAATGCCCATTGTCTGGCCCGTTGAACTCTGGATGGCCGAGCAGTGATAGTGGGTCCTCTCCATCGCTCGTCATTTTCGCGATATTCAAAATTAATTGAACTCATTGCAAATGGACAAAGCTGTTTATCGGCCTGAGACCCTCCTAGAGCCATATAACTCACTGTGCACTACCGACTTAAGCTCTAGAACAGGTTTCTAAAGTTTCAGAGCTTGTGGTCTGACGGTTCTTTGATTGTGAGAACGTCGGTATCTTTTGGTATCTTCTGTGTGTCTGTAAGCCCAACACTGGCTGTTTGTGTGTGTGAGTTTTTTCTTGTACATCTTATGGGAGAAATGACAGATTTTCAGTTCATGAGGGTTGCATAATTACACAAATGACATTTTGTAAAGATGTGACCTTTTTTACACCTTCAAAAGAGTCCATATGGCACCAATTTAAGGCACTTCCTGTTGTCACAGGAAGCTGAAAGTAGACACATATCGTCATTGGGGTAGGTTTTTACAGAATCCTGAGTTTCAAGTCTTTACGTTAAGAACTGACTGATTTACAGAGGGTTGAATGCAGTATTTAAACCTAACTGCAGTTTGTAAAATCAAAACCATTATTAGGGTAAATTTAACCACTTCTGGGTTGCTCCAGGAAGCTTAGAATCAACACAGGTAATCCTCATAGTGGCCTGATGGATTCTCATCGAAGATAGTTTGATAGGGCAATCATAACCCACATAGGCTTCAGGTTGAAGTTAGGGGAGCAGGCAATTTATTCCTATAGGGGGAGATGTCATTGTAAACTGTTTTCACTGTTAAGGGTTAATTCCAGATGGTCAAGGTGAGGCTTGTATAGATCGGGAGGACCTTAGGAACGTTCCTCGGGTTGAATTATGCTTCTAGCCTTAACGGTTCTGCAGCTGTCACCAAAAAGCACCTGAAATTTAGGTCAGGCTTCAGTCGCTGCGGTCAGACCGAGCGAACTACGGTCAACTGGGCTATTTCGATGAACTTGGAACGGCCTAGGGACTATGCTGATGCCATTTATTTCCCTTTCTGTCATGATTTAAGCCTCATGTTTGGGGATTTCAGCACTATTTGATGGTAAAGTTCACACTTCTCCTATACAGATATCAACATGAAAATATTGAATTGTCACCCTTCCTATCTTAGAGTTACAGGTGACCCTGAACATGTGGTAAAGGGAATTTTGAAAATGGCCTGCACAGAAGCAGAGTTAGAGCATAACCTGTAAACCCATGTTATCCTTAGGGAGAAACTTGCATGTGTCAGACTACATGAACCGGTGCATGCAGCTAGAATAACTCTGTGGCTTGTCCACCCCAACACCCCCACGATGAGCCCATCGAAAACGGTGTGTCTCTGTGTGACCCAGAGGCTGCAATTATGTCCAAAGCATCATTAAATCATTACAAGTCAGGCTTCATTTGCACAGTCGCTGTGGTAAGACAGAGCGAGCTACGGTTTCCTTGAACTCGGCACGGCCTAAAGACTACGATGATGCCACACTTTTAAGTGTTGATTTCAGTCCATATGTTGATGGTTCATCACTGTTTAAACTAATTGTAAACGGACAAAAGTCAGCCATCAAGTCAGCGTCCATCAGTCAATAAGATATTATTCTGACATCAAACTGATACATACTGACACAAAACACACTTTGTCCAACACATTTAGAAGCCAACTATCACATATTTCAGAACAGGCCCAAAATTCACAGTGCCTTCTGTTTAAACCATAATAAAAACTTAAAACACGTAGTTACGTTCTAGCTGTGGGTCCAGTTCTAACATTATGTGTAGGCATAGCTGAGGCGACCCCGAATCCTGAGTTTCGGCTCGATAGGTCATTCGGAGCCGGAGCAGAGACGTTAATTAGTGCTGAAAATGCACTTTGTCCAGGTGTTGCTACGGGGTCCCTGAAAGAGCAGAAACTTTAGGATCCGTCTCTATGGGCCGAGGCGGTTTCAATGTACCTAGTCTTGCGATTCTGGGACTTTTTTAAATGTCGTCATTTTTGCGATGTTCAAAATTTATTGAAGTCATTGCAAACAGACAAGGTTGTTTCTCGACCGGAGAACCTTCTAGAGCCACATAACTCACCGTGCACTATCGACTTAAGCTTTAGAACATGTATATAAAGCTTCGGAGCTCTAGGTCTGACGGTTCTTTGATCATTCAAACGCAGGTAACTTTTTCTGTGTGTCTGTAAGCCTCACACTGTCACTCCCCATTGACTGTTTGTGTGTGAGTTCAGAAAATCAAGAATGCCAAGATAACCTGTCCAAATGACATTTTCACTTTTGGATAAATGGCATGCCCAATTTCAACTTCCTGCTACTCATGCCAAGAATATAAATATGCATATTATTAGTATATTTGGATAGAAAGCACTCTGAAGTTTCTAAAACTGTTTGAATCATGTATGTGAGTATAACAGAACTTATGTAGCAGGCAAAACCCAGAGGACTAACCGTTCAGAATTTTTATATTTTTGGTCTCTGTCTGTCCACTGAGTTCTCATTGGCAAATTATATTTCTTAGGAACCTGTCTTCAGTTCCTACAGCTTCCACTGGATGTCACCAGTCTTTGGAATTTGATTGAGGTTATTCGTTTGTGCAATGAAGAAGTAGGCCATCTAGGAACTGGGTAACACTGTTGAGAGTGCGCAAGACGTGAAAAGTAGCATGGTTTGTTGTCTTCCTGTATTGAATACAGGTAGACCCATCTACAATTTGATTGATTATTAACGTTTAAAAATACCAAAAGTTGTATTACAAAAGTAGTTTGAAATATTTTGGCAAAGTTGAAATATTTTGTAGTGACTTCTTATTTTGGAAGCTGTTTTTTTTCTGGATCAACCGCGTCAAATAAATGGACATTTGGATATATATGGACGGAATTAATTGAACAAAAGGACCAATTGTGATGTTTATGGGACATATTGGAGTGCCAACAAAAGAAGCTCGTCAAAGGTAATGCATGTTTTATATTTTTTTTCTGCATTTTGTGTAGCGCTTGCAGGTTTGAAATATGCTACCCTCTTTGTTTACTATTGGGCTATCATCAGAAAATAGCTTCTTATGCTTTTGCCAAAAATACTTTTTATAATCTGACATTTTGGCTGGATTCACAACAAGTGTAGCTTTAATTGAGTATCTTACATTTAAATTTACATTTAATGAAAGTTTGATTTTTATATATTTTTTTTTATTTTCCATGCTTTATTTTCACTGTTTTTAGCCCAAGTGGGACGCAACCATCCCCTATACCATAAGAAGTTAATGGATTTGTCTGAACACGCCGCAACTGGATCTATAACTTTGGGAGAATTTGTTTTTCTTTAACCATCACCAAACGGACATTTAATTATTTCTTGTAAAATACAATAGATACATGGCTGGTTCTTTTTTTCCTTACACTGTAGTTTTATGTACCTAGCCATCAAATTTCCAAGATACTTTATTTTGATGACTTCCCGGAAGATCTGGCCCTGGGGAACGACCTAAGGCCGTCGGCCTATTTTAATTACACTCACAGACGTCTAGTAAGGGACCGTACATTTGCAATACGGAGATCCTCATCAACCATACGGGTAATGCCACCAGCGTCACTCATGTAGGAAAATGTTGTAGTTGGGGATGGAAATTTCTGAATTTTTGGTGGCCTTCCTAAGCAAGGAATCAGACAGTGTGACAGGAAGTTAAAGTTTGGTTGCAAATGGGTCTTCTAAATAGACAATGACCCCAAGCATACTTACAAAGTGGCCTAAGGACATCAAAGTCAAGGCATTGGAGTGGCCATCACAAAGCCCTGACCTCAATCCTATAGAAACCTTTGTGGTCAGAACTGAAAAGGCGTGTGCAAGCAAGGAGGCCTACAAACCTGACTCGGTTACACCAGCTCTGCCAGGAGGAATGGGCCAAAATTCACCCAACTTATTGTGGGAGGCTTGTGGAAGGTTACCCAAAATGTTGACCCAAGTTACACAATTTAAAGGCAATGCTACCAAATACGAATTGAATGTATGTAAACTTCTAACCCACTGGATGAAAGAAATCAAATCTAAAATAAATCATTCTGTCTACTATTATTCTGACATTTCACATTCTTAAAATAAAGTGGTGATCCTAACTGACCTAAGACGGGGAATTCTTACTCGGATTAAATGTCAGGAATTGTGAAAAAATGAGTTTAAATGTATTTGGCTAAGGTGTATGTAAACTTCAGACTTCAACTGGAGCTCTTTTCAGTAGCTATTTATCAAGTTGTAAATTACAGTGCATGACGAATGGTGCTATTTCAACCATATAAAATGATTCAATGAAGCGGATGCTAGCTAGGGACTGTTTTGCTAGCACAGACTGGAATATGTTCCGGGTTTCATCCGAGGAGGTTTCATTAAGGAGTTTACCACATCAGTCACTGGATTTCTTATTAAGTGCACAGACTTAGTCCCCACAATGATCATACAATGCATATCCCAACCAGAAGCCATGGATTACAGGCGACATCCACTCTGAGCTAAAGGCTAGAGCTGCCGCTTTCAAGGAGCTGGACGCTGAAAAGAAATCTCACTACGCCCTCCATCGAACCATCAATATCTAAATGTTTCAAGCAGACCACCATAGTCCCTGGGCCCAAGAATGCCAAGATAACCTGTCCAAATGACTATCACCCTGTAGCACTCACATCTGTAGCCATGAAATGCCTTGAAAGGCTGGTCATGGCTCATATCATCACAATCATCCCAGACACCCTGGGACCCACTCTAATTCGCATACATACCCGACAGATCTACAGATGATTACATCTCTATTGCACTACACAGTGCTCTTTTCCACCTGGAGAAGAGGAACACCTATGTAATGCTGTTAATTGACTACAGCTCAGGTAGACCTGATCACCGACGACGAGACAACCTACAGAGAAGAGGTCAGAGAACTGGCAGTGTGGTGGCAGGACCACAACCTCTCACTGGAATAGAGTGAAACACATTTTGTTGATACCAGCTGTCAGCTTCACTGACTGACTGGCTAGCACTTAGCAGCTAACGTTAGATATCATATTCTTTCCATAATTCATGTGATAGGTAGCTAGCTAACTAATAACTTGCCTAAACACTTATATTTTTAGGTGAATACGTTGCTGTCTTTTAATACCAATATGTATGTCGATATGCTAGTTTCCCAGTTCAGTACTATGTTAGCTAGCCCAACAGCTAAAGTAGTACTGGGAGGAGGATGCATCAACACCCTGGAAATATGTTTGTGGTGCACTCACTCATAACACTTTTTGAGTGATAAAATGAGGGCATCGTCTTCAAGAGTAATAAGGTAAACAAATGCATGTATTATTCTCAAACATAGCCCATACATTCATTAGTTGCAACCATTAGATCTTTCATTGATTTAAACTAGTAGCTAGCTCATCTTGATCATGTGTTGTTCCTTCTCTCTTTCTAGAAGCAATCAGTTACAAGGCAAAAAAACAGATTGAGGCCTTCAATCAATCTGAGGACAGAGAAATATATGTGCACCAGACAGGTCAAGGCTTCTTGCGTGAATGGCTTTGAGATGTAAATTACACTATAAAAAATGTTAGGTTGTTTGGATGACCGAATTGCTGGGTTGCAGGCATTGGGTCAATAGTTGGGTTGTTTTCTGTACGTACAGCAAGGTTGGGTTGTTGGTGGAGGGTTATTAAGGTTGGGCTATTAACCTCTTGGAACTCTAGGGGCAGTATTTCATTTTTGGATAAAAAAACGTTCCCGTTTTAAACAAGATATTTTGTCACGAAAAGATGCTCGACTATGCATATTTGACAGCTTTGAAAAATGACTTTCCAAAACTGCAAAGATATTATCTGTGAGTGCCACAGAACTGATGCTACAGGCGAAACCAAGATGAAACTTCAAACAGGAAATGAGCAAAATATTTAGCGCTGTTTTCCAATGTCTCCTTATATGGCTGTGAACAAATGCTACAATTTTGCGTTTCCCCAATGCAGCATTGTGAAAGGCATATCATTGGAAAACCATGAGCACATTTACAGGTGTCCGCCCGGTGTCCTGCGTCAAAATTGGTGCGTAAACTTCAGCTGCAAGTATTTTTCCATGTGATTCAGACTTTACAAACGATTTTATGAATATGTGAAAAACACCTTGAGGATTGATTCTAAACAACGTTTGCCATGTTTCAGTCGATATTATGGAGTTAATTTGGAAAAAAGTTTGGCGTTTTGGTGAATACAGGTTTTTTTGGTAGCCAAACGTGAACAAAACGGAGCGATTTCTCCTACACAAATAATATTTTGAAAAACTGAACATTTGCTATCTAACTGAGAGTCTCCTCATTGAAAACATCTGAAGTTTTTCAAAGGTAAATGATTTTATTTGAATGCTTTTCACAGAATTTTTGTGAAAATGTTGAAAACATCTGGCAAAGGTAAATGATTTTATTTGAATGCTTCTTGTTTTTGTGCTAAAATATAGCTATGCTAGCTATCAATACTCTTACACAAATGCTTGTTTAGCTATGGTTGAAAAGCATATTTTGAAAATCTGAGATGACAGTGTTGTTAACAAAAGTCTAAGCTTGAGGGCAAATATATTTATTTCATTTAATTTTGCGATTTTCATGAAAAGTTAACGTTGCGTTATGCTAATGAGCTTGAGGCTATAAATAGGATCCCGGATCCGGGATTGCTCGTCGCATGAAGTTAATATTTGACCCAGCCAATGGGTTAATTCTCCCGCCACCAGCGCATGAAGTCCACCGGAACGTGAGAAAGTCTTCCAGTTCTAGTGCTACTGAGTGACTGACTGAGTGGAAATTGGCTAATGTTATTTTGACAGACAAAAGGTGTTTTGGCTGACTGAAAACAGCAAGTAACAAACATTACAAATGATGAATTTCATGGTCATTCAGGTTAAATAGGTTGTCCTATCATAAAAGGTAGGTAGCTAATGTTAGCTTGAGCGTTAGCTAACGACTGTTAGACAGCGAGCCATTTTCTGTGGTAATATCTCTGTCTGTGGTAATGTTAGTTAGCTAACGTTAGTATCATTACCATGCTCGCTAAGCTAACTCACTGAAGTGTTGTCGCACAATATAACTAAATGTAAACAAAAAAAATATGATGTTTTGGTTACCTAGCTACCTTCGCTAGCTAAGTCTGACACTTCTTTTGGACTGTCTCGGACACTGTTTCACCCGTAAGCTAACAGTAGCTAAAATGTTGCAATGCACAAAAATGTCATCTTACTAATCAAATCAAAGTTAATTTGTCACGTACGCCGAATACAACAGGTGTCGACATTACAGTGAAATGCTTACTTACAGGCTCTAACCAATGGTGCGGAGAAAGAAAAGAAAAAGAAAAGGTGTGTGTAGGTAAGTAAAGAAATATAACAACAGTAGAAAGACATTTGAAAAAAGAGTATCAAGGCTATATACAGACACCTGTTAGTCAGGCTTATTGAGGTAGAATGTACATGTAGGTATCATTAAAGTGCATATTTGATGAACAGAGAGTAGCAGAAGTGTAAAAAGAGGGGTTGGAGGGTGGTGGGACACAATGCAGATAGCCCGGTTAGCAAGTGTGCGGGAGCACTGGATGGTCGGGCCAATTTAGGTAGTATGTACATGAATGTATAGTTAAAGTGACTATGCATATAAGATAAACAGAGAGTAGCAGCAGTGTAAAAGAGCGGTTGGGGGGGAGGCACACAATGCAAATAGTCCGGGTAACCATTTGGTTACCTGTTCAGGAGTCTTAGGGCTTGGGAGTAAAAACTTTTGAGAAGCCTTTTTGTCCTAGACTTGGCACTCTGGTACCGCTTGCCCTGTGGTAGTAGAGAGAACAGTCTATGACTGGGGTGGCTGGGGTTTTTGATGATTTTTAGGGCCTTCCCCCTGACACCGCCTGGTGTAGAGGTCCTGGGTGGCAGGCAGCTTTGCCCCAGTGATGTACTGGGCCGTACGCACTACCCTCTGAAGTGCCTTGCGGTCGGAGGCCGAGCAATTGCTGTACCAGGCAGTGATTAAACCAGTCAGGCAGGATGAACTCGATGTTACTAGCTCGGACTATGCTGATAGCTCATTTATTGAGGAAAAATGCAATTACTATGACTGTGATATGTAGTTGTCCCAACTAGCTTGAATTCACTAACTGTAAGTTGCTCTGAATATGAGTTTCTGCTAAAAGACTCAAATGTACAAATAAAAAAAATGGTGTGTGTGTGGGACATACCTTAAGCCCAGGTGGACCTGGACGGCCAGGTTTTCCATGGGGACCGGGTCCACCCTATCAGAGACAGAACACAATCAAACGTTGATCAGAATGACAATCATTATGTTGGCATAAGCAGAGGCCGTGGGTAGTCCCCCATCTCCTACAGCTGAAGTCGGAAGATAGCATACACCTTAGCCAAATACATTTAAACTCAGTTTTTCACAATTCCTGATATTTAATCACACACTTTTTCAGTTCTGCCCACACATTTTCTATAGGATTGAGGTCAGGGCTTTGTGATGGCCACTCCAATACCTTGACCTAGTTGTCCTTAAGCCATTTTGCCACAACTTTGGAAGTATGCTTGTGGCCATTGTCCATTTGGAAGACCCATTTGTAACCAAACTTCCTGACTGATGTCTTGAGATGTTGCTTCAATATATCCACATTTTTCTTCTTCATGATTCCATCTATTTTGTGAAGTGCACCAGTCCTTCCTGCAGCAAAGCACCACCACAACATGATGCTGCCACCCCCGTACTTCATGGTTTGGATGGTGTTCTTCGGATTGCAAGCCTCCCCCTTTTTCTTCCAAACAAAACGATGGTCATTATGGCCAAACAGTTCTATTTTTGTTTCCTCAGACCAGAGGACATGTCTACAAAAAGTACGATCTTTGTCCCCATGTGCAGTTGCAAACCATAGTCTGGATTTTTTTTATGGAGGTTTTGGAGCAGTGGCTTCTTCCTTGCTGATCGGCCTGGGATTGATTTGCACTTTTCGCACCAAAGTATGTTCATATCTAGGAGACGGAACGCGTTTCCTTCCTGAGCGGTATGACGGCTGCCTGGTCCAATGGTGTTTATACTTGTGTACTATTGTTTGTACAGATGACCGTACCTTCAGGCATTTGGAATTTTGTTTCTGAGGTCTTGGTTGATTTCTTTTGATTTTCCCACGATGTCAAGCAAAATAGACACTGAGTTTGAAGGTAGGCCTCCACAGGTACACCTCCAATTGACTCAAATTATGTCAATTAGCCTATCAGAAGCTTCTAAAGCCATGACATCATTTTCTGGAATTTTCCAACCTGTTTCAAGGCACAGTCAACTTAGTGTATGTAAACTTCTGACCCACTGAAATTTTGATACAGTGAATTATAAGTGTAATAATCTGTCTGTAAACAATTGTTGGAAAAATGACTTGTGTCATGGAAAAATGACTTGTATCAGGCAAAAAAAATGGTAGCTTGTGTACGTACAGACACAAACACAGGCAGAAACATGCATAAAAATGAAGAAACACAGACACCACGCATACACAGTTTTATTTTATTTTTTATTTCACCTTTATTTAACCAGGTAGGCAAGTTGAGAACAAGTTCTCATTTACAATTGCGACCTGGCCAAGATAAAGCAAAGCAGTTCGACACATACAACGACACAGAGTTACACATGGAGTAAAACAAACATACAGTCAATAATACAGTATATGCAAGTCTATATACGATGTGAGCAAATGAGGTGAGATAAGGGAGGTAAAGGCAAAAAAGGCCATGGTGGCAAAGTAAATACAATATAGCAAGTAAAACACTGGAATGGCAGATTTTCAATGGAAGAATGTGCAAAGTAGAAATAAAAATAATGGGGTGCAAAGGAGCAAAATAAATAAATTAATTAAATACAGTAGGGAAAGAGGTAGTTGTTTGGGCTAAATTATAGGTGGGCTATGTACAGATGCAGTAATCTGTGAGCTGCTCTGACAGTTGGTGCTTAAAGCTAGTGAGGGAGATAAGTGTTTCCAGTTTCAGAGATTTTTGTAGTTCGTTCCAGTCATTGGCAGCAGAGAACTGGAAGGAGAGGCGGCCAAAGAAAGAATTGTTTTTTTCAGCAGACTGGAGAGATATACCTGCTGGAGCGCGTGCTACAGATGGGAGATGCTATGGTGACCAGCGAGCTGAGATAAGGGGGGACTTTACCTAGCAGGGTCTTGTAGATGACATGGAGCCAGTGGGTTTGGCGACGAGTATGAAGTGAGGGCCAGCCAACGTGAGCGTACAAGTCGCAATGGTGGGTAGTATATGGGGCTTTGGTGACAAAACGGATTGCACTGTGATAGACTGCATCAAATTTGTTGAGTAGGGTATTGGAGGCTATTTTGTAAATGACATCGCCGAAGTCGAGGATTGGTAGGATGGTCAGTTTTACAAGGGTATGTTTGGCAGCATGAGTGAAGGATGCTTTGCTGCGAAATAGGAAGCCAATTCTAGATGTAACTTTGGATTGGAGATGTTTGATATGGGTCTGGAAGGAGAGTTTACAGTCTAACCAGACACCTAAGTATTTGTAGTTGTCCACGTATTCTAAGTCAGAGCCGTCCAGAGTAGTGATGTTGGACAGGCGGGCAGGTGCAGGTAGCGATCGGTTGAAGAGCATGCATTTAGTTTTACTTGTATTTAAGAGCAATTGGAGGCCACGGAAGGAGAGTTGATGGCATTGAAGCTTGCCTGGAGGGTTGTTAACACAGTGTCCAAAGAAGGGCCAGAAGTATACAGAATGGTGTCGTCTGCGTAGAGGTGGATCAGAGACTCACCAGCAGCAAGAGCGACCTCATTGATGTATACAGAGGAGAGAGTCGGTCCAAGAATTGAAGCCTGTGGCACCCCCATAGAGACTGCCAGAGGTCCGGACAGCAGACCCTCCGATTTGACACACTGAACTCTATCAGAGAAGTAGTTGGTGAACCAGGTGAGGCAATCATTTGAGAAACCAAGGCTGTCGAGTCTGCCGATGAGGATGTGGTGATTGACAGAGTCGAAAGCCTTGGCCAGATCAATGAATACGGCTGCACAGTAATGTTTCTTATCAATGGCGGTTAAGATATCGTTTAGGACCTTGAGCGTGGCTGAGGTGCACCCATGACCAGCTCTGAAACCAGATTGCATAGCAGAGAAGGTATGGTGAGATTCGAAATGGTCGGTAATCTGTTTGTTGACTTGGCTTTCGAAGACCTTAGAAAGGCATGGAAGGATAGATATAGGTCACATGGATTGGTGTACATTTCATTTTGTCCATTGGTTCAAATTTATTCGACAGCAGTGGTTCCCAAACTTTAGATAGTCCCGTACTCCTTCAAACATCCAAACTCCAGCTCTGTACCCTCTCTAACAAAGGGTCAGCACACTCTCAAAAGTTTTTTCCATCATTTTAAGCCTGCCACACACTATAAGATACATTTATTAAATATAAGAATGAGTGTGTTTTTACACAACCCAGCTTGTGGGAAGCAACAGTGAGCTCTTATAGGACCAGGGCACAAATAATAATAAACTTTTCAAGACCATGTCTTTCAAAGATAATTCGTAAAAATCCAAATAACTTCACAGATCTTCATTGTAAAGGGTTTAAACACTATTGCCCATGCTTGTTCAATGGCCCATAAACAATTAATGAACATGCACCTGTGGAACGGTCGTTAAGACACTAACAGCTTACAGACAGTGGGCAATTAAATCAGTTTTGTTTTATGTTTTTCTGCCATGCGTAATATGTAATGTATAATGGCACAAGCCTATGCATATGCCTATGTATGTTTTTGAATTAAACCTCACCTTAGAAAGCACTGTCCATTTTGTTGTGTTTGAAACAACATCCACAATGACCATGTTTTGCACTCAGTTTCAACCTGCTGTTGAACTTCTTCCTTCAAATTGATCATCACAGTGAGGTGAGCTTTAAAAGTAGCATACTGTTTTAATGATGTGTTTGTGATTTAAGATTGCATTTTCAGTGATGTCAGAGTGGTTAGAGGAACAATAGAGTCCTGAGTACCAGGCCATTTGGGCCTGAATGTCATTAGCAAATTGGGTACTAAAAAAGGATGTCCAGAGTGGATAAGAGAAGATTACTGTGACTCAACAGTCACATGGAATTTTACTGCGATCATGGCACATGACTGCCAGAGTGATGGTAATATGGTCACTGCAACAGCCCTAGTAGTATTCTACTATGGTATTTCAGAGTGTCGTTGACTAATCTAGAAATGAACAACAACTATCTAAAGTGAGGAATGCTAAACCTGCAGTGTAAAATTGGGTTACCGATGGATTATTTCAGCAATCAACAACAAGAGCTTATCTTTCAAATGGAAACCATTCCTCCATCTGGCCTGAGGGTGGTGTTGAGTGTGTTCTGCAGTATGCACGTGTGGCGAGCGGCGAGAGACTGAAAAGGCATTTGTTTTAGGGGGGAGTTAATAGGCAGCTTTTATATATGCAGGTGTTAAGCGTAAGCCCACAGAAGCAGCCTCACCGTTCTACAGAGCCCTGTATAACTCTTTATATTTCTCCCTGTGAGGGTCATGTCTTCTGCAAACTATTCAATGCCATACAACTCTCCTTCCGTTGCCTCCAATTGCTCTTAAATACAAGTTAAACTAAATGCATGCTCTTCAACCGATCGCTGACTGCACCTGCCCGCCTGTCCAACATCACTACTCTGGACGGCTCTGACTTAGAATACGTGGACAACTACAAATACCTAGGTGTCTGGTTAGATTGTAAACTCTCCTTCCAGACCCACATCAAACATCTCCAATCCAAAGTTAAATCTAGAATTGGCTTCCTATTTCGCAAACAAAGCATCCTTCACTCATGCTGCCAAACATACCCTTGTAAAACTGACCATCCTACCAATCCTCGACTTCGGCGATGTCATTTACAAAATAGCCTCCAATACCCTACTCAACAAATTTGATGCAGTCTATCACAGTGCAATCCGTTTTGTCACCAAAGCCCCAAATACTACCCACCATTGCGACCTATACGCTCTCGTTGGCTGGCCCTCGCTTCATACTCGTCTCCAAACCCACTGGCTCTCTGTCATCTACAAGACCCTGCTAGGTAAAGTTCCCCCTTATCTCAGCTCGCTGGTCACCATAGCATCACACACCTGTAGCACGCGCTCCAGCAGGTATATCTCTCTGGTCACCCCCAAAACCAATTCTTTCTTTGGCCGCCTCTCCATCCAGTTCTCTGCTGCCAATGACTGGAACGAACTACAAAAATCTCTGAAACTGGAAACACTTATCTCCCTCACTAGCTTTAAGCACCAACTGTCAGAGCAGCTCACAAATTACTGCACCTGTACATAGCCCACCTATAATTTAGCCCAAACAACTACCTCTTTCCCTACTGTATTTATTTTATTTTTTAATTTATTTTGCTCCTTTGCACCTCATTATTTTTATTTCTACTTTGCACATTCTTCCACTGCAAATCTCCCATTCCAGTGTTTTACTTGCTATATTGTATTTACTTTGCCACCATGGCCTTTTTTTGCCTTTACCTCCCTTATCTTACCTCATTTGCGCACATCGTATATAGACTTGTTTATACTGTATTATTGACTGTATGTTTGTTTTACTCCATGTGTAACTCTGTGTCGTTGTATGTGTCGAACTGCTTTGCTTTATCTTGGCCAGGTCGCAATTGTAAATGAGAACTTGTTCTCAACTTGCCTACCTGGTTAAATAAAGGTTAAATAAAGGTAAAAAAAAACTATTAACAGAGCTGTGTGTGTGGTGCGAACATGTCTGCATTCATAGATGTGAGCATGTGAGCGTGCACGAGCGTGAGCAATGTGGTGAGGAATTCACAGTATAGGATTTCTGTGGATGCCTGTTTTGTTTGAAGCTCAGTGTCAACTCCAGACAGCAGTGTTTGAGGGGAACCTGTAAATTAGCTTAAGCCTGCCCGCTCCCTTCCTCTCTCCTCTGTGGTGCCTGGTGTAGATCAGTGTTGGCTGTCTGAGGGGGCAAGGGATGGCTGTGTATATACCCGTTTCTATCTCTGAACCACACTTCAGCCACCCTTGGCCTCAATAAGGTGCACCTTCTATATGAGATGGATTACAGGTGGCAGTTTTGTTACATGCTGAATGTATCTGTCTGAAACTGATGTGTCCTGCTACCACAGACAAGGTGAGAGGGCTGGTGGGGTTAAAATACCCTTAATTAGATGCAGACAAAGAGGTCTTTCTACTATGGAAGTAGGAGGGGTTTCCCTCAAGTCTCTCACTCTCTCTCTCACACACACTCACTCACACACACACACACACTCACTCTCTCTCACACACACACACACACACACACACACACACACACACACACACACACACACACACACACACACACACACACACACACACACACACACACACACACACACACACAGAGTTACATAACACACAGTTGCATACACACACACACTGTATACACCATGGCTGTCTGTGTCTTGATCACAACAGTAAAATGCATGATACTGTAAGCTGGATCAGAAAGAATTTTGCCACTGTCCTTTGCATTTGCTAGCTCACAGAGTCAGATGCGCTGAGGAAGTTTGACTGACTTTAGAAAATCAAATTGTCCAACCTTTCCGCTTGTCGTTGACAGCGAAATTCTATCTACGTCACTACGTCACACTTACATTTCTAAATAAAGGGTCTCGCAAAATATAGGCAAAAAAAGCACCGCCAGCTAGCTATCAACTCGTGGTGTTTGGAGGACAAAGAATGCTGAGTTGCATCCAAAGAACACCATACCTACTGTGAAGCATGGGGGTGGAAACATCATGCATTGGGGATGTTTTTCTGCAAAGGGACCAGGACGACTGATCCGTGTAAAGGAAAGAATGAATGGGGCCATGTATCGTGAGATTTTGAGTGAAAACTCCTTCCATCAGCAAGGGCATTGAAGATGAAACGTGGCTGGGTCTTTCAGCATGACAATGATCCCAAACACACCGCCCGGGCAACGAAGGAGTGGCTTCGTAAGAAGCATTTCAAGGTCCTGGAGTGGCCTAGCCAGTCTCCAGATCTCAACCCCATAGAAAATCTTTGGAGGGAGTTGAAAGTCCGTGTTGCCCAGTAACAGCCCCAAAACATCACTGCTCTAGAGGAGATCTGCATGGAGGAATGGGCCAAAATACCAGCAACAGTGTGTGAAAACCATTGTGAAGACTTACAGAAAATGTTTGACCTCTTTCATTGCCAACAAAGGGTATATAACAAAGTATTGAGATAAACTTTTGTTATTGACCAAATACTTATTTTCCACCATATTTTGCAAATAAATTCATAACAAATCCTACAATGTGATTTTCTGGATTTTTTTCTTCTCATTTTGTCTGTCATAGTTGAAGTGTACCTATGATGAAAATTACAGGCCTCTCTCATCTTTTTAAGTGGAAGAACTTGCACATTTGGTGGCTGACTAAATACTTTTTTAGCCCCACTGTATACTTGGACAAGATGTAAATTACGGTGAGTGTTAATGTTTGATAACAACCTACCTTAGCTAGCTAGCTAGAATACACATGCTTAGCACATAACATGTTTCAACTGCACAAGCGCCAAAGTTCATATAGCTAGCTAGCTAGCTACCATTAAGAAATTATACATTATCTTGTCATTTAGAGGTAACGTTAGTTTAAGTCAAGTTAAATCGCTGGCGAGCTGACTTGAAAATGTAGCTAGAAACTGTCACCCAGTTAGCCCAGAACACTGAACATCTTTTGATAGGACTGACACATCAAATCAAATTTTATTTGTCACATACACATGGTTAGCAGATGTTAATGCGAGTGTAGCAAAATGCTTGTGCTTCTAGTTCCGACAATGCAGTAATAACCAACCAGTAATCTAGCTAACAATTCTATAACTACTACCTTATAGACACAAGTGTAAGGGGATAAAGAATATGTACATAAAGATATATGAATGAGTGATGGTACAGAGCGGCATAGACAAGATACAGTAGATGGTATTAAGTACAGTATATACATATGAGATGAGTATGTAAACAAAGTGGCATAGTTAAAGTGGCTAGTGATACATGTATTACATAAAGATGCAGTAGATGATATAGAGTACAGTATATACGTATACATATGAGATGAATAATGTAGGGTATGTAAACATTATATTAGGTTGTTTTGTTTAAAGTGTCTAGTGATATATTTTACATCATTTCCCATCAATTCCCATTATTAAAGTGGCTGGAGTTGAGTCAATGTGTTGGCAGCAGCCACTCAATGTTAGTGGTGGCTGTTTAACAGTCTGATGGCCTTGAGATAGAAGCTATTTTTCAGTCTCTCTGTCCCAGCTTTGATGCACCTGTACTGACCTCGCCTTCTGGATGATAGCGTGGTGAACAGGCAGTGGCTCAGGTGGTTGTTGTCCTTGATGATCTTTATGGCCTTCCTGTGACATCGGGTGGTGTAGGTGTCCTGGAGGGCAGGTAGTTTGCACCCGGTGATGCGTTGTGCAGACCTCACTACCCTCTGGAGAGCCTTACGGTTGTGGGCAGAGCAGTTGCCGTACCAGGCGGTGATACAGCCCGACAGGATGCTCTCGATTGTGCATCTGTAGAAATTTGTGAGTGTTTTTGGTGACAAGCCGAATTTCTTCAGCCTCCTGAGGTTGATGAGGCGCTGCTGCACCTTCTTCACGATGCTGTCTGTGTGGGTGGACCAATTCAGTTTGTCTGTGATGTGTACGCCGAGGGACTTAAAACTTACTACCCTCTCCACTACTGTTCCATCGATGTGGATAGGGGGGTGTTCCCTCTGCTGTTTCCCGAAGTCCACAATCATCTCCTTAGTTTTGTTGACGTTGAGTGTGAGGCTATTTTCCTGACACCACACTCCGAGGGCCCTCACCTCCTCCCTGTAGGCCGTCTCATCGTTGTTTGTAATCAAGCTTACCACTGTTGTGTCGTCCGCAAACTTGATGATTGAGTTGGAGGCGTGCGTGGCCACGCAGTCGTGGGTGAACAGGGAGTACAGGAGAGGGCTTAGAACGCACCCTTGTGGGGCCTCAGTGTTGAGGATCAGCGGGGTGGAGATGTTGTTGCCTACCTTCACCACCTGGGGGCGGCCCGTCAGGAAGTCCAGTACCCAGTTGCACAGGGCGGGGTCGAGACCCAGTGTCTCGAGCTTGATGATGAGCTTGGAGGGCACTATGTTGTTAAATGCTGAGCTGTAGTCGATGAACAGCATTCTAACAGTTGTTATAGTGATGTGCAAAGATGATTTGATGTTCATAAACATATTACATTTTTACGTTTTTATTATGTGTATTTTACACATTGTCATTTATGGGACTTGCAAGAGACGCAAAATGAATCAGAGGAGAGACAAGCAGCTGTCTCCACAGTGGCTGAGGTGAGTGTAACCTATATACCTGTATATAGCTAGTTCTGGATGCCCCAATTAAGTGATTGTGTTTTTGTTAATGTCTCTGATGTGGCCCACTGGTAGACTGGCATTATGCATCATTGTATGTTATCCAAAACAGTTAAATGTGTTGTTTTTACCAAAGAGTCAATTAGTATTTCTCCCGGTCTATCTCTGTCTCTATTTCAATCTCTCTCTCTTTGTCTGTCTTTATTCATCTTTCTTTTTATACCCCCACCCTTTCTCTCTTTCTGCACCCCCATCTCATCTCACTCTCATGTTTTTCACATGAGCGAGAGCAGAGTGTACCCTTGATATGAGAACAGAAGGTCTCTGATGTGTCCCGTTGGTAGATTGGCATTATACATCCTTGTATGTTATCCAAAACAGTTAAATATGTTGTTATTACCACAGGATTAGCTAATCTCTCTATCTCTCACAAATTAAGATTCCTCTGTGTTTAGAGGTTTTCTTAGGCATCCTGTCAGATAGGTAGTCTTTTCAAAGGTCTCTTTATGTGAGTTTTTCTGTTTATGCCTGGAGGTCAACGCTCTCAGCCCTACACTTATTAGGGTCAATCTGACTGCAATACATACAAAGGGTGTGGTGGTGTGTCTGAGTAGCAGAGCCCCTTTACCTCCCTGGGGGGGGGGGGTGATTAGTGTGTGTTTGTTTGGAACTCTGATGCAGTGGCAGCAACCGTCATAACAGACCACGTTAAACAGCCTTCAGCCGAGCAGATACTAATGCACACAGTAAACCAAGGAATATTGATTTGATTTGACTAGTCAACATATCTTATTTGCTTATATGACCAGTTCCATCGCTATACCCACAGAACTCTATTTCAGAGCGGAGATCTGAGATCTGGTATTTCTATGTTAGGTTAGCAGGCCTGGGGATGGAGGGGGGAGAGGGGAAGAGAGGTAGAGGGGATGTATAAGGAGAGAGGTGAAACAACTTGGCTAACAGAGGGAAGGAGACAGACAATCAAACAAACAAACAACACTGGGGACAGGGAGATGAAATAGAGGCTTACCTGAGGACCCCTCTTCCCTGGTGTGCCTGACTTCCCTGGTGGTCCTGGACGGCCCTGTAAGGTGGGAGAAAAAGCACACACATTTAGTTTTGTTTTTAAATGAAGAAAAAAAAAGATATACAGTACCAGTCAAAAGTTTGTACGCACCTACTCATTCAAAGGTTTTTCTTTATTTTTACATTGTGGAATAATAGTGAAGACGTCAAAACTATGAAATAACACATATGGAATCATGTAGCAACCAAAAAAGTTATTCAAAGTAGCCACCCAAAGTAGCCAGCTTTGCACTCTCTTGGCATTCTATCAACCAGCTTCATGAGGAATGATTTTCCAACTGTCTTGAAGGAGTTAACACATATGCTGAGCACTTGTTGGCCCCCACACTTTCACACCTCCTACTCCATGCTTCACGGTGGGAACCACACATACGGAAATCATCTGTTCACCTACTCTGCGTCTCACAAAGACACGGCAGTTGGAACCAAAAGTCTCAAATTTGAACTCATCAGACCAAAGGACAGATTTCCACCGGTCTAATGTCCATTGCTTGTGTTTCTTGGCCCAAGTAAGTCTCTTCTTCTTATTGGTGTCCTTTTAGTAGTGGTTTCTTTGCAGCAAATCAACCACGAAGGCCTGATTCATGCAGTCTCCTCTGAACAGTTATGTTGAGATGTGTCTGTTACTTGAACTATGTGAAGCAGTTATTTGCGATCTGAGGTGCAGTTAACTCTAATGAATTTATCCTCCTCATCAGAGGTAACTCTGGGTCTTCCTTTCCTGTGGCGGTCCTCATGAGAGCCAGTTTCTTCATAGTGCTTTATTGTTTTTGCGACTTGAAATTTCTTGGAATTTTCCGGATTGACTGACATTCATGTCTTAAAGTAATGATGGACTGTTGTTTCTCTTTTCTTATTTGAGCTGTTCTAACCATAATATGGATTTGGTCTTTTACCAAATAGGGCTATCTTCTGTGTACCACCCCTACCTTGTCACAACTGATTGGCTCAAATGCATTAAGGAAAGAAATTCCACAAATTAACTTTTAACAAGGCACACTTGTTAATTGAAATGCAGTCCAGTTGACTACCTCATGAAGCTGATTGAGAGAATGCCTAGAGTGTGCAAAGCTGTCAGCAAGGCAAAGGCTGGCTACTTTGAAGAATCTCAAATATATAATATATTATACCTTTTTGGATATTACATGATTCCATGTGTTATTTCATAGTTTTGATATCTTCACTATTATTATACAATGTAGAAAATAGTACAAACAAAGAAAAACCTTGAATGACTAGGTGTGTCCAAACCTTTGACTGGTACTGTATACTTTTACCCTATTCTAAATACCCGTATGCTTCTTTAAGAGGGTTTTAAACTATATCAACAGTGAATAACTCTTTAACGTCTGGATTACACACACACACACTACTAACACAGTACTCAACAAGTTCAATCTGAATCTGGGTTGAATGGAGATGAACTAAAAAACACCACCTTTCCTGTAATGCAACTTAATCCCAAACTGGTACTGCTCATAAGAGGCCAGGTGGGTCATGTGTGTTTGTGTGTGTGCGTGTATCTGTGTATGTACAGGGGGCAGGAAACACTAAAAGCACCAGAACATTTCCTGCTTCACTCCCAACGTGTTCAATTTATCAAACTAGGCCCATGGTCATTTATTTTACTTTCAACATAAAAGAGGAAAAAGAGAAGTGAAAAATAAGAGGGTGACCACTACACTGCCTGATGACTGGCCAAAAACAGCATACACCTCCAGCCATGTGTACCATATGTTTCTCCTGTTTGGTTTCCACTGAACATGACCCATGTCTCCTACAGCTTAACTTTAATTAGGCTATAGACCATCCTGGCTCTAACCTGTGACTCCAGCGAAAAAGGGTGGACTTTTGTAAGAGGACATCTCAGTTGGATTTATTGTCCACTTAATTGTGGACATTGTGCCATTTAAATTGTGTTACAGGAGGGCACTCAGGAGTGAAAATAGACTTTCCTGGGCTCACTTCAACTATGTCTGTGTTGTATCTCTTACTGGGCCCTGTCCTCAGCTTTCACACAGAGGAGTGACTGGAGCTGCAGAGTGCTCCAACAAGGCTCCCAAAAAGTGGTAGGTGCTATTAGCTCTTAGAAAAAAAGGGTCCAAAGTGTTCTCTGGCTGTCCCTATAGGATAACCCTATGAAGAACCCTTATGGTTCCAGGTAGAAACCCCTTACATTTTAGTCATTTATATCTAGTGTCTTACAGTAGTGTGTTCTTCTTAAGACAGCAAAGTGGGACAATCATATATCAAAATCAAATCAAATGTTATTTGCCAAATTTTCCAAATACAACAACAAAACAACAACAACAAAACAAAGTTATCAAACAAGTTAGTTGACTTACAATTAATGGAGGACAATACAGTTCTAGGCGAAACAGTGATATCTTTTACAGAAACAAATGGGAGTTCTCTCTGACATTTGTACACCAGTGAAATGCTTACTAACAAGCCCTTAACCAACAATGCAGTGTTAAGAAAAATACCAACAAAAAAACGTCAGTGATGCAAACCGTTAGGATGCTCTCGACGGTGCAGCTGTAGAGAACCTTTTGAGGATCTGAGGACCGAAGCCAAATCTTTTCAGTCTCCTGAGGTGTAATAGGTTTTGTTCTGCCCTCTTCACCACTGTCTTGGTGTGCTTGGACCATGTTAGTTTGTTGGTGATGTGGACACAACTCTCGACCTGTTCCACTACAGCCCCATCGATGTGAATGGGGGCGTGCTCAGCCCTCCTTTTCCTTTAATCCACAATAATCTCCTGAGTCTTGATCACATTGAGGGAGAGGTTGTCGCAAAACACCAGTCTCAACATCAACAGCGAAGAGGCGACTCCGGGATGCTGGCCCTCTCGGCAGAGTTCCTCTGTCCCGTTGTGTTCTTTTGCCCATCATAATCCTTTATTTTTATTGGCCAATCTGAGATATGGCTTTTTCTTTGCAAATGTGCCTAGGTGGCAAGCATCCGGGAATCGCCTCTTCGCTTTGACTGGTGTTTTGCTGGTACAATGTATTGAAGCTGCCTCCACTCCTCTTTCTATTCTGGTTAGAGCCAGTTTGCGCTGTTCTGTGAAGGGAGTAGCACACAGCGTTATATGAGATCTTCAGTTTCTTGGTAATTTCTCACATGAAATGGACTTCATTTCTCTGAACAAGAATAGACTGACGAGTTTCAGAAGAAAGTGTTTCGTTTCTGGCCATTTTGAGCCTGTACTTGAACCCACAAATGATGATGCTCCAGATACTCAACTAGTCTGAAGAAGTCCAGTTTTATTGTTTCTTTAATCAGAACAAACACTTTTCAGCTGTGCTAACATAATTACAAAAGGGTTTTCTAATGATAAATTAGCCTTTTAAGCTGATAAACTTGGATTAGATAACACAACGTGCCATTGAAACACAGGAGTGATGGTTGCTGATAAGGGGCCTCTGACGCCTATGTAGATATTCAAGAAAAAATCTGCCGTTTCCAGCTACAATAGTCATTTACAACATTAACAATGTCTACACTGTATTTCTGATCAATTTGATGTTATTTTAATGGACAACAAATGTGCTTTTCAAGGACATTTCTAAGTGACCCCAAACTTTTGAATGATAGTGTATGTAAAACATCGGACAGACACCCATCCGGTGCATTCGGAAAATATTCAGACCCCTGGACTTTTTCCACATTTTGTTATGTTACAGCCTTATTCAAAAATGTATTAAATAAACACCATACACCATAATGACAAAGCGAAAATCGTTTTTTTAAATTCCCCAAATGTATAAAAAAGTGGTGTTATTTACGTAAGTATTCATATACTTTGCTATGAGACTTGAATTTCAGCTCAGGTACATCCTGTTTCCATTGATCATCCTTGAGATGTTTCTACAACTTGATTGGAGTCCACATGGGATAAATTCAATTGATTGGACATGATTTGGAAAGGCACACACCTGTCTATATAAGGTCCCACAGTTGACAGTGCATGTCAAGAGCAAAAACCAAGCCATGAGGTCGAAAGAATTGTCTGTAGTGCTCCGAGACAGGATTGTGTTGAGGCACAGATCTAGGAAAGGGTACCAAAAAATGTCTGCAGCATTGACGATCCCCAAGAACACAGTGGCCTCCATCATTCTTGAATGGAAGACGTTTAGAACCACCAAGACTCTGACTAGAGCTGGTTGCCCGGCCAAACTGAGCAATCAGGGTAGAAGGGCCTTGATCAGGGAGGTGACCAAGAACCCGATGGTCACTCTGACAGAGCTCTACTGTGTGGAGATGGGAGAACCTTGCAGAAGGACAACCATCTTTTCAGCACTCCACCAATCAGACCTTTATGGTAGAGTAGCCAGACGGAAGCCACTCCTCAGTAAAAGGCACATCACAGCCCGCTTGGACGGCCCCAGGGAGACTCTCAGACCATGAGAAACAAGATTGTCTGGTCTGATGATACCAAGATTGAACTCTTTGGCCTGAACGCAAAGCATCACATCTGATGGAAAACCTGGCACCATCCTTAAGACGAAGCATGGTGGTGACAGCATCATGTTGTGGGAATGCTTTTCAGCGGCAGGGACTGGGAAACTAGTCAGGATCGAGGCAAAGATGAACGTAGCAAAGTGCAGAGACATCCTTGATGAAAACCTGCTCCAGAGTGCTCAGGACCTCAGACTGGGGCGAAGGTTCACATTCCAACAAGACAACAACAAGACAACAAGCACACAGCCAAGACAACGTGGCTTAGGGACAAGTCTCTGAATGTCCTTGAGTGGCCCAACCAGAGTCCGGACTTGAATCCGATCAAACATCTCTGGAAAGACCTGAAAATAGCTGTGCAGTGACGCTCCCCGTCCAACCTGACAGAGCTTGAGAGGATCTGCAGAGAAGATTGTGAGAAACTCCCCAAATACAGGTGTACAAAGCTTGTAGCATCATACCCAAGAAGACTCAAGACTATAATCGCTGCCAAAGGTGCTTCAACCAAGTAGTATAGGGTCTGAATCCTTATGTAAATGTGATATTTTAATTTTCTTTTAATCAATTTGCAAACATTTCTAACAACCTGCTTTTGCTTTGTCCTTATGGTGTGTAGATTGAGGGGAAGAAAAACAATTGAATCAATTTTAGAACAAGGCTGCAATGTAACAAATGTGTATACCGTCAAGGGGTTTAAATACTTTCCGAAGGCACTGTATGTACTCACTGTGAGTCCTTTTGATCAATGTGTGTGTGGTTGTGATCTTATGTTTAGCAGATGTTGTTAAAACATGTGAAATCAGATCATTTCTGTATGGGTGAAATTGTGCTTGGGAAATATCCTGTGCCTGTGTTGTTATCATAATGATTAGCAGGGCTAGTTCAAACATCTGAAAACAGACACTGTGGTGTGTATGTGCTACTTAGATTGAGATGTTTATTAAATCAATTCTATTGAGTGAACATTAAACTCAAAAAGAGCCCATGGAGATGTTTTGAGATTGCTTGCAAGGTATTCAAAATAATTCGCCATCTGCTTGTAGGTGTTGGAAGGGCATGGTGTTGGGGAAAGCACAGAGACAGAGCTGAGCCCTGACAGATGGTTCATCGACCCTTGGTACATCTTCTTCCTGGCCTGGCTCATACCGTCCCCTGCCCTTCTCACCAACATCCAACGCTTCAAGGCGCACCTTCACTCTCTGCCCTGACACTCCATCTACCTCTGCCTCATCTCTTGAACCTGTGTTGGTGCTAAACACATTTGTGCAGATGTTGGTTCAGATGATTTCTTTATTTGCACTATTTTCCTCCTGTGGTATTTCCTCTTGTGATCGTCACCTGGTGAAAAATATCTAGCAAAAGGTCTGCAAATGTCTTTGTCTGATTATTTATACTTAAAGGCATAAAATATGACTGTTCTGTATCAGTCACTCAGTAAACTTGTACTGCTTTGTAAATGAGCTTTTTAAATGAGGTTAATGTCTTGGGAGTCTGTTCTTATTGCCTACAGCTGGACAGTCATTCTCACCAATGTACCATGGTAGGAAGGTTCCCACTACACATTACACAAGGCTTTACATGGTAATGTAGATTAGGTTACTGTCTTGAGGATCTAGTCTTAATATACTGTATATGACAAACTAAAACAACATGAGGATGAAGTGACTGTCATCACGGTAATCTTTATTGTGATTTGTAATGTGTGAATAAGAAAAACAGTAGCTCACAACATGACATACTGTATAAACAGTAATCTCCCAGAGAAAGAGAACCTATTTACTGTAGGGTGTCACGTGTGATGGCAGCATCCTGGAAAGACACTCTATCAGCTGGTGTGAGGAAGTACTCCTTGAGGTTGTTGGACACGTCTTTAGCAACTCTGGTTGCCGTCTGCCAACATGTTCCTTGGGTCCAGGAAGCTGGTGTCCTCTTGTACCACCTGCCTTCACTCTCCTGGGCACAGGTCCCCAATGGGTGTGGAGTGGTCAACAAACATGGAGTGGGTGTACCGTGTTGATGACTCTGTCAGTGTCTGTGATTCAAAGGTAGTTGTAGAGGTCCACGCAGGCCTTCACAATGGTCTCAGCTTGCCCTGGACCAACCTCATTGATTCGTCCCAGGATCCTCCATCTTGCAGCAAGGAATCCAAAGGAGTTCTCTAAAACTGGCTAAAGCTCTACTCTGGCTCCCCCTAGTGGATATCCACTACACAAGGATCCTCTTGCTTGGTAAGCTTACACTACACAAGGCTCCTCTTGCTTGGTAAGCTACTCTTGTTCCCCCTAGTGGATATAGACTACACAAGGCTCCTCTTGCTTGGTGGATAGTGGATATACACTCCACAAGGCACATCTTCTGGGTTCCCCTAGTGGATATACACTCCACAAGGCACATCTTCCTGGTTCCCCTAGTGGTAAGCTACTCTGGCTCCCCCTAGTGGATATAGACTACACAAGGCTCCTCTTGCTTGGTAAGCTACTCTGGTTCCCCTAGTGGATATACACTCCACAAGGATCCTCTTGCTTGGTAAGCTTCTCTTGTTCCCAATAGTGGATATAGACTACACACGGCTCATCTTGCTTGGTAAGCTACTCTGGTTCCCCTAGTGGATATACACTACACACGGCTCATCTTGCTTGGTAAGCTACTCTGGTTCCCCTAGTGGATATAGACTACACAAGGCTCCTCTTGCTTGGTAAGCTACTCTGGTTCCCCCTAGTGGATATACACTCCACAAGGCCCATCTTGCTTGGTAAGCTACTCTGGTTCCCCCTAGTGGATATACACTCCACAAGGCCCATCTTGCTTGGTAAGCTACTCTGGTTCCCCCTAGTGGATATAGACTACACAAGGCTCCTCTTGCTTGGTAAGCTACTCTGGCTCCCGTTAGTGGATATACACTACACACGGCTCATCTTGCTTGGTAAGCTACTCTGGTTCCCCCTAGTGGATATAGACTACACAAGGCTCCTCTTGCTTGGTAAGCTACTCTGGCTCCCCCTAGTGGATATACACTCCACAAGGCCCATCTTGCTTGGTAAGCTACTCTGGTTCCCCCTAGTGGATATAGACTACACAAGGCTCCTCTTGCTTGGTAAGCTACTCTGGTTCCCCTAGTGGATATACACTACACAAGGCTCCTCTTGCTTGGTAAGCTACTCTGGTTCCCCTAGTGGATATACACTCCACAAGGCACATCTTGCTTGGTAAGCTTCTCTGGTTCCCCCTAGTGGATATAGACTACACAAGGCTCCTCTTGCTTGGTAAGCTACTCTGGTTCCCCTAGTGGATATACACTCCACAAGGCCCATCTTGCTTGGTAAGCTACTCTGGCTCCCCCTAGTGGATATAGACTACACAAGGCTCCTCTTGCTTGGTAAGCTACTCTGGTTCCCCTAGTGGATATACACTCCACAAGGATCCTCTTGCTTGGTAAGCTTCTCTTGTTCCCAATAGTGGATATAGACTACACACGGCTCATCTTGCTTGGTAAGCTACTCTGGTTCCCCTAGTGGATATACACTACACACGGCTCATCTTGCTTGGTAAGCTACTCTGGTTCCCCTAGTGGATATAGACTACACAAGGCTCCTCTTGCTTGGTAAGCTACTCTGGTTCCCCCTAGTGGATATACACTCCACAAGGCCCATCTTGCTTGGTAAGCTACTCTGGTTCCCCCTAGTGGATATACACTCCACAAGGCCCATCTTGCTTGGTAAGCTACTCTGGTTCCCCCTAGTGGATATAGACTACACAAGGCTCCTCTTGCTTGGTAAGCTACTCTGGCTCCCCTTAGTGGATATACACTACACACGGCTCATCTTGCTTGGTAAGCTACTCTGGTTCCCCTAGTGGATATAGACTACACAAGGCTCCTCTTGCTTGGTAAGCTACTCTGGCTCCCCCTAGTGGATATACACTCCACAAGGCCCATCTTGCTTGGTAAGCTACTCTGGTTCCCCCTAGTGGATATAGACTACACAAGGCTCCCCCTCTTGCTTGGTAAGCTACTCTGGTTCCCCTAGTGGATATACACTACACAAGGCTCCTCTTGCTTGGTAAGCTACTCTGGTTCCCCTAGTGGATATACACTACACAAGGCTCCTCTTGCTTGGTAAGCTACTCTGGTTCCCCCTAGTGGATATAGACTACACAACACAAGGCTCCTCTTGCTTGGTAAGCTACTCTGGTTCCCCTAGTGGATATACACTACACAAGGCTCCTCTTGCTTGGTAAGCTACTCTGGTTCCCCTAGTGGATATACACTACACAAGGCTCCTCTTGCTTGGTAAGCTACTCTGGTTCCCCTAGTGGATATACACTACACACTACACAAGGCTCCTCTTGCTTGGTAAGCTACTCTGGTTCCCCCTAGTGGATATAGACTACACAAGGCTCCTCTTGCTTGGTAATCTACTCTGGTTCCCCTAGTGGATATACACTACACAAGGCTCCTCTTGCTTGGTAAGCTACTCTGGTTCCCCTAGTGGATATACACTCCACAAGGCCCATCTTGCTTGGTAAGCTACTCTGGCTCCCCCTAGTGGATATACACTCCACAAGGCCCATCTTGCTTGGTAAGCTACTCTGGTTCCCCTAGTGGATATACACTCCACAAGGCCCATCTTGCTTGGTAGCTACTCTGGTTCCCCCTAGTGGATATACACTACACAAGGCTCCTCTTTAAGCTACTCTGGCTCCCCCTAGTGGATATACACTCCAAAAGGCCCATTTTGCTTGGTAAGCTACTCTGGTTCCCCCTAGTGGATATAGACTACACAAGGCTCCTCTTGCTTGGTAAGCTACTCTGGTTCCCCCTAGTGGATATAGACTACACAAGGCTCCTCTTGCTTGGTAAGCTACTCTGGCTCCCCTTAGTGGATATACACTACACATGGCTCATCTTGCTTGGTAAGCTACTCTGGTTCCCCCTAGTGGATATAGACTACACAAGGCTCCTCTTGCTTGGTAAGCTACTCTGGCTCCCCCTAGTGGATATACACTCCACAAGGCCCATCTTGCTTGGTAAGCTACTCTGGTTCCCCTAGTGGATATAGACTACACAAGGCTCCTCTTGCTTGGTAAGCTACTCTGGCTCCCCCTAGTGGATATACACTACACAAGGCTCCTCTTGCTTGGTAAGCTACTCTGGTTCCCCTAGTGGATATACACTACACAAGGTAACTCTTGCTTGGTAAGCTACTCTGGCTCCCCCTAGTGGATAAACACTACACAAGGCTCCTCTTGCTTGGTAAGCTACTCTGTATCCCCCTAGTGGATATACACTACACAAGGCTCCTCTTGCTTGGTAAGCTACTCTGGTTCCCCTAGTGGATATACACTACACAAGGCTCCTCTTGCTTGGTAAGCTACTCTGGTTCCCCTAGTGGATATACACTACACAAGGCTCCTCTTGCTTGGTAAGCTACTCTGGTTCCCCCTAGTGGATATAGACTACAAAAGGCTCCTCTTGCTTGGTAAGCTACTCTGGTTCCCCTAGTGGATATACACTCCATATACACTACACAAGGCCCATCTTGCTTGGTAAGCTACTCTGGCTCCCCCTAGTGGATATACACTCCACAAGGCCCATCTTGCTTGGTAAGCTACTCTGGTTCCCCCTAGTGGATATACACTCCACAAGGCCCATCTTGCTTGGTAAGCTACTCTGGTTCCCCCTAGTGGATATACACTACACAAGGCTCCTCTGGCTTGGTAAGCTACTCTGGTTCCCCTAGTGGATATACACTACACAAGGCTCCTCTTGCTTGGTAAGCTACTCTGGCTCCCCCTAGTGGATATACACTCCAAAAGGCCCATTTTGATATACACTACACAAGGCCTCTTGCTTGCTTGGTAAGCTACTCTGGTTCCCCCTAGTGGATATAGACTACACAAGGCTCCTCTTGCTTGGTAAGCTACTCTGGCTCCCCTTAGTGGATATACACTACACATGGCTCATCTTGCTTGGTAAGCTACTCTGGTTCCCCCTAGTGGATATACACTACACAAGGCTCCTCTTGCTTGGTAAGCTACTCTGGCTCCCCTAGTGGATATACACTCCACAAGGCCCATCTTGCTTGGTAAGCTACTCTGGTTCCCCCTAGTGGATATAGACTACACAAGGCTCCTCTTGCTTGGCAAGCTACTCTGGCTCCCCCTAGTGGATATACACTACACAAGGCTCCTCTTGCTTGGTAAGCTACTCTGGCTCCCCCTAGTGGATATACACTACACAAGGCTCCTCTTGCTTGGTAAGCTACTCTGGCTTCCCTTAGTGGATATACACTACACACGGCTCATCTTGCTTGGTAAGCTACTCTGGCTCCCCCTAGTGGATAAACACTACACAAGGCTAATTTTGCTTGGTAAGATACTCTGGCTCCCCCTAGTGGATAGACACTACTCAAGTCAGACTTGCTCCACTCTGGGTGGAGCTCAACAACGATGTGGACAAAGGTGCAGTCTGCCCCCAAAAATCCAGCTCCATCCATGCACATGCAAGCATGTCGATCGACGGAGTGAACCTTGCAGTGACCTTTAGCCTGCAGTGGCAATATGACTCCAGCTTGCTTGCCCCACTACCCCAAAGCTAAACCCTAGCAGCCTTTCACTTCAAACAAGGACACTGACATGCTTTGTACTCTGTATGTACCAATAGATATACATTTGATGTTGTTGTGTTTTGAAAAGCAGAAGAGGACAGTAAAGACAAACAAAATGAGAAAAAGGAGAGACATTTGAACAAAGAAACATTGTGAACCATGTCCACAATGTTCTCTCTCCATCACCATCTCTATCTCTCTTTCTCTCTTTTGTCTTCAGTCATCCTCCTTTCTCCCCCCACCCCCACTTTCCACTGTAGACATCTGGCTATATATATACTGAAGGATTCTCTGATCACAGACCCAGCCCTCCTGTCCTCCTCCCCACTTTCTATACCTGGGCTGGCAGAGCTTTGAAGAGGCTGTGTTCCCCCCAGATTCCCTCAGCAGAACGTCACTGAGCCTCGATTGTTCACAGTGAGGAGGGATAGAGGTCTGTAATCAGACTGGAATAGAGTCTGGGAGAGAGAGTAAGAGGGGACGGGGGTAGGATGAGGAAGAGAGGGCTCACATATGCTCTACTTTCACCACTCCAGTGAGATTAATAACTCAACCTGCCACACACTTCCACCTCGCACATACTCACTCATGCACACATGAAAACACATATGTACACTGCCTTTGTGCGCTAAATACAATATCTTATGCATCCCCAATTGGTAGGAAAGAGTATTAAGAGGCTCTTACCACAAGGCCTGGTTCACCCTTTAGCCCTTGGGGTCCTGGCAAAAGTAGAGAAACATGGGTCGGCTCCACATCGTACGTCTGCCACCAGTCCGTGGTGGGGAAGTTAAAGGGTGCATAGGTGGGTCTGGTGGGCCGTTGGGTGACAGGTGCATTGGTGGCTTTCGATAGCTTTGGATTGGCAGGTGCATTGGTGGCTTTGAATTGGCGAGTGGCTGTGACTTTAGGCTGGGCTATTGTCTTTTTGGGTGCTGTAGGCTGTGGTTTCTGTAGTAGTTTCTTTGGCCCAGGGCTGACTGCCCCCTGGGCTAGAAGGGCAGAGTCTGGCTTCTTCTTGGTAGGCTTGGCCGCAGCAGTGAAAGATGGTTTCTGCTTTGCCTCCAGCCCCAAGGTGGTCTTCTTGGGGCTGCTGCTGCTGCGAGAGGTGGGCTTGGCAGGGGTGGGCTTGGCAGGGGTGGGCTTGAAATTGGCAAGCTTAACAGGGGTGGGCTTGACATTGGCGGGCATGATATGGGTGAGCTTGTGGGATTTCTGAGTGATGGGGTAGGTTTTGGGGGAGGAGGGAGGGGCGACTCCATTCCTGAGTGGTGCTGTAATGGTCTCGCTCTGGGCCTTGGTCGGGAAGGCTAGCCCAGGCCCTGTCATGAGTAACATCACAGTACCAGGCAGGGGAGAAGGAGTGGTCCTAGGGGTGGGCTTTAGCAGGATGGCCGGCACCACATGCCTAACAGCAGAGGCAGCTGCAGTGGCGCTCCTTGCTAGGTTCATGACCATAGGCTTCCTGTTCAGCTCGGAGGGAGCTGGCAGGGCCAGGCTGGCCGTGATGTTGGGGTCTCGGGTTAAGAGGGGCGCTATGTTTGGCCTGTAGGTGTCACCCTCCCTGCACTGTTTCTTAATGTACCTGCAGTAGTTGTGAGCTGCCTGGGAGGAGGGGATAAGGTCAAACTGGCAAATGGCACCCTCGAACTGCACCGAGCCCTGGCCCATCTTCCCGAGCAGGAAGGAGCTCTCAGGGTCCAGGCCTTCTCTGTCTACCGAAGTCAAGTCTGCGTGAACGCTCTGCTTCCCACAGGCAGAGTATAGAGTCACCCTTTGGTCACGGATGTCCAGAGCCAGATGGTGCCACTGGCCATCGCGGAGGTCGTAGTGGAGTGGGATGGCGCTCTTGGGCCCTGTGTGGAGGACAAGCTGCCCCGGGGTCAGCTGCAGGCCTAGCAGGAGCCGGCGGTGGCCGGTGAGCACGGTGAAGAGGAAGGCGTTGTTGACACGGTGGGAACGCACACTCAGAAGCAGCGCCAGGTTGGGCCAGTAGGACGGTGGTATGACTGAGCGGGCAGGGGCCTCCACACGTGCCTGTTGGGTGAGGATGACTCCCGATAGGAATGGAATGATCCCTGGACGGATGGAGCTTGATGGCTTCTCTCCCTTGAGCCCCAGCCTCTGGAGGATGTCCACATCTGCAAGAGAGCAGGACAGGTGTATGATCAGAGTGGCCACGCACACGCACACACACACAGAGAGAGACACATACTGTGAAGGAAGAATGGCACTGGGAGTAACCGTTTTACAGGCTGCTGACCAGTTATACTATTTTGTGGGTTTTTTTGCACTGATTTTAACTGTTTTTACACATAATGTTTCCGTCTTCATTTCCTATGACCGAAAATATCTTCTGGACATCAGAACAGTGATCACTAACCTACCTTGATTTGGAGGAAGAAGTCTACTTCAATAACTCAACTCACGCAGAACATACTGCTGACCTGAGACCAGGCCCTAATCTAAGGCACCCGGAAGAGGAAAAGCAATATATAGAGGCCAACTTGGGGGCACCCTGGCGACGAGTAAGTAAAATGCCTCTACCCTCTGTTCTATTGGCGAATGTACAAACACTGGAAAACAAAGTACACGGGCTCTGTTTGAGACGATCTTATAAATGGGATCGTAATATCCTATGCTTCACTGAGTAGTGGCTGTACGAGGACATGGTTAATATAAATCTAGCTGTTTTTCTATGCATCGACAGGACAGAATGGCAGCGTCTCATCAACTGAAGGGCGGGAGTGTGAGTCTCTTTGTGAACAACAGCTGGTGCGCAATCTCTAATATTAAGGACGTCTCGAGGTTCTGCTAGCCTGAGTTCGAATGCCTCCTGATAAGCTGTAGACCATACTATTTACCAAGAGGTTTCATCTATATTTTTCGTAGCCGTCTGCTTACCACCACAAACCAATGCTGGCACTAAGACTGCACTCAACAAACTAAACTCAGCAAAAAATAAACATCATCTCACTGTCAACTGCGTTTAGTTTCATCAAACTTAACATGTGTAAATATTTGTATGAACATAACCAGATTCATCAACTGAGACATAAACTGAACAAGTTCCACAGACATGTGACTAACAGAAATGGAATAATGTGTCTCTGAACAAAGGAGGTGGGGGGGGATCAAAATCTAAAGTAACAGCCAGTATCTGGTGTAGCCACCAGCTGCATTAAGTGCTGCAGTGCATCTCCTCCTCATGGACTGCACCAGATTTGCCAGTTCTTGCTGTGAGATATGTTACCCCACTCTCCCACCAAGGCACCTGCAATTACTTGGGGGGAATGGCCCTAGCCCTCACCCTCCGATCCAACAGGTCCCAGGAGTGCTCCATGGGATTGAGATTCGAGCTCTTCGCTGGCCATTACAGAACACTGACATTCCCTTCTTGCAGGAAATCACGCACAGAACGAGCAGTATGGCTGGTGGCATTGTCATGCTGGAGGGTCCGGATGAGCCTGCAGGAAGGGTACCACATGAGGGAGGAGGATGTCTTCCCTGTAATGCACAGCGTTGAGATTGCCTGCAATGACAACAAGCTCAGTCCGATGATGCTGTGACACACCACCCCAGACAATGATGGACCCTCCACCTCCAAATCGATCCCGCTCTATAGTACAGGCCTCGGTGTAACACTCATTCTTCTATGATAAATAAGAATCCGACCATCACCCCTGGTGAGACAAAACCGCGACTCGTCAGTTTAGAGCACCTTTTGCCAGTCCTATCAGGTCCAGCGACGGTGGGTTTGTGCCCGTATGCGACATTGTTGCATATGGTGTCTGGTGAGGACCTGCCTTACAACAGGCCTATACAAGCCCTCATTCCAGCCTCTCTCAGCCTATTGCGGGCAGTCTGAGCCCCGATGGAGGGATTGTGCGTTCCTGGTATAACAGGTGTGATGTTCGGATGTACCAATCCTGTGCAGGTGTTGTTACATGTGGTCTGCCACTGCGAGGACGATCAGCTGTCTGTCCTGTCTCCCTGTAGCGCTGTCTCACAGTACAGACATTGCAATTTATTTCCCTGGCCACATCTGCAGTCGTCATGCCTCCTTGCAGCATGCCCAAGGCACGTTCACGCAGATGAGGCAGGGACCCTGGGCATCTTTATTTTGTTGTTTTTCAGTCAGTAGAAAGGCCTCTTTAGTGTCCTAACTTTTCATAACTGTGACCTAAATTGCCTATCGTCTGTAAGCTGTTAGTGTCTTAACGACCGTTCCACATGTGCATGTTAATTAATTGTTTATGGGCCATTGAACAAGCATGGGAAACAGTGTTTAAACCCTTTACAATGAAGATCTGTGAATTATCTTTGAAAGACAGGGCCCTGAAAAGGGGATTTTCTTTTTGGAGTGGGTCTGCTAGTACAGTATTTATACAGTGCCAGCAGGATACAAGATAGAGCTCATGAGACGGGAGGTAGAATTTTGACATTTGTAAAGAATGTGATTAAGTGTGAACAAATTGAATTCAAGAATAAAAATATTCTGGAAAGTATAATTATTACAAAAACTTTATCTCCACAAATGTCATTCAATATCATTGGTGTACTGTATACACTACCGTTCAAAAGTTTGGGGTCACTTATAAATGTCCTTTTTTTAAAGAAAAGCATATCTTTGTCCATTAAAATAACATCAAATTGATCAGAAATACAATTTAGACATTGTTAATGTTGTAAATTACTATTGTACCTGGAAACGGCAGATTTTTAATTGAATATCTACATAGGCATTGTGGCGTACAGCAGGTCAGCCACCAGGGGGAGACTCGTCGAGGCCTGGTGACAGACGGAGTATACATCACGAGACGATGGCTCCATCTGCTGGACATGCCAGGTTTCAAAGGGCTCTCCGGCCAGGACTAATTGGGGCTGATTGGGAGTTGGTGAGTAATCAAGGGCTGATTGCTCACCAGCTGTACCAGCTGTCCCATTAAAGTCCCATGAAGCTGCCAGAAGGGCAGCACACAGGAGAGGACTGGGGGAAGAAAGAACTCCCATATAGTTGGGGGCAGTGGCGGAGGTAACAGGAGTAAGTACAGTTTTTGATCCCCACAGGATACAGCAAGACCCGGAGCCCAGAAGACGGTATCCCGGAGAGGGTCTCATGAGGGAGACCTTTTCTTTTGAACTATTATTTTAATAAACACCTTTGAAACTGAGCTAATCCTACTCTGTCCGTGTCTGATCTGTGTAAACGTTTTGACCCAACCCCCTGGTCTGCCACAGTGACAGAGGCCCATTATCAGAAAGCATCACTCCTGTGTTCCAATGGCACGTTGTGTAAGATAATCCAAGTTCATCATTTTAAAAGGCTAATTGATCATTAGAAAACCGTTTTGAAATTATGTTAGCAATAAAACTGGATTTCTTTAGGCTAGTTGACTATCTGGAGAATCATCATTTGTGGCTCAATATTTACAGGCTAAAAATGGCCAGAAACAAAAGCCCGCCAGCTCTATTTTATCCGTGTCGCCTCACAAATCCTTAACGGGCAGCTTCGTTAAATAGTACCCGCAAAACACCAGTCTCAACATCAACAGTGAAGAGGCGACTCAGGGATACTGGCCTTCTAGGCAGAGTTCCTCTGTCCAGTGTCTGTGTAATTTTGCACATCTTTTAATATTTTTATTAGTCAGTCTGAGATATGGCTTTTTCTTTGCAACTCTGCCTAGAAGGCCAGAATCCCGGAGTCGCCTCTTTACTGTTGATGTTGAGACTGGTGTTTTGCGGGTACTATTTAATGAAGCTGCCAGTTGAGGACTTGTGAGGCGACACGGATAAAATAGAGCTGGTGGATTTTTCCATGAAAAGCAGAACAGAGATGCTACGTCTGTTAAGACAAGGGGTGGGGGGTGTGTCTATTTGTCAATAACAGCTGGTACGTGATGTCTAATATTAAAGAAGTCTCAAGGTATTGTTCGCCTGAGGTAGAGTACCTTATGGTAAGCTGTAGACCACACTATCAACCAAGAGTTCTCATCTATATTATTCATAGCCATCTATTTACCACCACAGACCAATGGTACAAAGACCATACTCAACCAACTCTATAAGGCCATAAGCAAACAAGAAATGCTCATCCAGAAGCAGCGGTCCTAGTGGCCGGGGACATTAATCCAGGCAACCTTATATCAATTTTACCAATTTTTTTCAGGATGTCACATGTGCAACCAGAGGAAAAAAACTCTACACCACCTTTACACCACACACAGAGATACAGAAGTGGTCAGATGATGCGGATGCTACGCTACAGGACGGTTTTGCTAGCACAGACTGGAATATATTCTGGGATTCATTTAATGGCATTGAGGAGTATACCACCTCAGTCACCGGCTTCATCAATAAGTGCATCGATGATGTTGTCCCCACAGTGACCATACGTACATATCCAAACCAGAAGCCATGGATTACAGGAAACATCCACATCGAGCTAAAGGCTAGAGCTGCCGCTTTCAAGGAGCGGGTCACTAATCCAGACCCTTATAAGAAATCCCGCTATGCCCTCAGACGAACCAACAAACAAGCAAAGCGTCAATACAGGATTAAGATTGAATCCTACTACACTGTCTCTCACAGTGTAGTCGGATGTGGCAGGGCTTGAAAACTATTACGGACTACAGAGGGAAACCCAGACGCGAGCTGCCCAACGACGCGAGCCTACCAGATGAGCTAAATTACTTTTATGCTCGCTTCGAGACAAACAACACTGAAACATGCACGAGAGCACCACCTGTTCTGGATGACTGTGTTATAACGCTCTCGGTAGCCGATGTGAGCAAGACCTCTTGAAACTCTGGGGGCGCTAATTTCATTTTTGGATGAAAAACGTTCCCGTTTTAAACAAGATATTCTGTCACAAAAAGATGCTCGACTATGCATATAATTGATAGCTTTGGAAAGAAAACACTCTGACGTTTCCAGAACTGCAAAGATATTGACTGTGAGTGCCCCAGAACAGGAGCTACAGGCAAAACCAAGATGAAAATGCAACCAGGAACTGAGCAGGATTTTTGAGGCTCTGTTTTCCATTGTCTCCTTATATGGCTGTGAATGCGACAGGAATGAGCCTGCCCTATCTATCGTGTCCCCAAGGTGTCTGCAGCATTGTGACGTATTTGTAGGCATATCATTGGAAGATTGACCATAAGAGACTACATTTGCCAGGTGTCCGCCCGGTGTCCTCCGTCGAAATTGGTGCGTCATTTTCAGCTGCTGGTATTTTTCCATGAGATTCTGAGACGAAAGCAGGCTTCCACGAACGGCATATCAATGAAGAGATATGTGAAAAAACACCTTGAGGATTGATTCTAAACAACGTTTGCCATGTTTCGGTCGATATTATGGAGTTAATTTGGAAAAAGTTTGACGTTTTGGTGACTGAATTTTCGGTTTGTTTCGGTAGCCAAATGTGATGTACAAAACGGAGCGATTTCTCCTACACAAAGATTCTTTCAGGAAAAACTGAACATTTGCTATGTAACTGAGAGTCTCCTCATTGAAAACATCCGAAGTTCTTCAAAGGTAAATGATTTTATTTATTTGGTTATCTGGTTTTTGTGAAAATGTTGCGTGCTAAATGCTACGCAAAATGCTAAGCTAGCTTGCAATACTCTTACACAAATGCTTGATTTGCTATGGTTCAAAAGCATATTTTGAAAATCTGAGATGACAGTGTTGTTAAGAAAAGAATAAGCTTGAGAGCAGGCATATTATTTTCATTTCATTTGCGATTTTCAGAAATCGTTAACGTTGCGTTATGCTAATGAGCCTGAGGCTGTATACACGATCCCGGATACGGGATGGGTAGTATCAAGAAGTTAAACTGGTCAACATTCACAAAGCCATGGGGTCAGACGGATTACCAGGACAAGTACTCAAAAAATGCTCGGACCAACTGGCAAGTGTCTTCACTGACATTTTCAACCTCTTCCTGACCGAGTTTGTAATACCTACATGTTTCAAGCAGACCACCATAGTCCCTGTGCCCAAGGAAGCGAAGGTAACCTGACTAAATTATTACCAACCCGTAGCACTCATGTCGGTAGTCATGAGGGGCTTTGAAAGGCTGGTCATGAGTCACATCAACAGCATCCTCCCGAATACCCAATTCGCATACCGTCCCAACAGATCCACATATGATGCAATCTCAATCACACTCCACACTGCCCTTTCCCACCTGGACAAAAGGAACACCTATGTGAGAAAGCTGTAGTCAATGAATAGCACAGCGTTCAACACCATATTGCCCTGGGACTAAACACCTCCCTTTGCAACTGGATCCTGGACTTACTGATGGGCCGCCACCAGGTTAGGTTCGGTTAGGCAACAACACGTTTGCCACGTTGATCCTCAACACAGGGGCCCCTCAGGGGTGTGTACTTAGTCCCCTCCTGTACTCCCTGTTCACCTATGGCTGTGTGGGCAAACACGACTCCAACACCATCATCAATGATGAGACAGTCTATAGGGAGGAGTTCAGAGAACTGGCAGTGTGGTGCAGGACAACAACTTATCCCTCAATGTGAGCAAGACGAAGGAGTTGATCGTGGACGACAGGAAACGGCAGGCCGAACAGGCCCCCATTAACATCAACAGGGCTTTAGTGGAGCGGGTCGAGAGTTTCAAGTTTCTTACTGTCCACATCACTAACAAACTATCATGGTCCAAACACAAAAAGACAGTCGTGAAGAGGTTACGACAAAACCTTTTCCCCCTCAGTAGGCTGAAAAGATTTGGCATGGGTTCCCAGATCCTCAAAAAGTTCTACAGCTGCACCATCGAGAGCATCCTGACCGGTTGCATCACCGCCTGGTATGGCAACTGCTCGGCATCTGACCACAAGGCGCTATAATAGGCGCTGTCAGAGGAAAGCCCATTAAATTGTCAGAGACTCCAGTCACCCAAGTCATAGATTGTTTTCTCTGCTACCGCACGGCAGAGCGGAGCGCCAACTCTAGCTTCTACCCCCAAGCCATAAGACTGTTGAACAATTAATCAAATGGCCACCGGACTATTTACGTTGACACCCCCCCCTCCCATTCCGCATTTGTTTTGTACACTGCTGCTACTCGCTTTAATATCTATGCATAGTCTCTTCACCCCAACCTACATGTACAAATGACCTCAACTAACCTGTACCTCCGCACACTGACTCGGTACTGGCACCCTGTATATAGCCTTGTTATTGTTATTTTATTGTGTTACTTTTTATTATTTTTTACTTTAGTTTAGCTGGGAAATATTTTCTTAACTCTTCTTGAACTGCACTGTTGGTTAAGGGCTTGTAAGTAAGAATTTCATGGTAAGGTCTACACTTGTATTCGGCGCATGTGATAAATAAAGTTTGATTTGATTTTATTGATTTTATTTGAAATTGTGATTTGTCCAAAGCACCGGAACTAATGTGGCTCATTTTCATGACAGATCTAAGGTACCATTTATGTTTACGCAGTCTGTCCACGAGAGATAAATGGTTTTGATCATGTTTTTAATTAAAACACAAAATGTATTTTAACATCACCAATAAAATACTGAACAAAAATATAAATGGAACATGCAACAATGTCAATGATTTTACTGAGTTAGAGTTCATATAAGGAAATCAGTCAATAGAATAAATTCATTTGGCCGTAATCTATGGATTTCACACGACAGGGCAGGGTCGCAACCATGGGTGGGCCTGAGAGGGCACAGTTGGGAGCCAGCTCATGAAACATGGGACCAACACTTTGCATGTTGCATTTATATTTTTGTTCACTATATATTTGATACATTTTTCCATAAACCAAAGTATCTTCCCTAAGGAATGGAAGTCAGCTGTACTTACTCTCATATTCAAGTCTGGAGATTATTTTATGGTCAATAATTATAGACCAATACGTATTTTCCCAAGACTGCGAAAAGGGTAGTTGCTGAGCAATTGACTGATCATTTGAATACTAGTTATTTCTCATTACACCCCATGCAATTTGGCTTCAGAGCTAACCGTTTTACTGAGTCAGCGAACAGCTATTTTTTTGAGTTCAATTGGTTCAATTGAAAGGGGGAGTGATAGGATGTTTTTAGATTTGCAAAAAGCAGTTGATACTGTAAAATCACAGAATTCTACTCTCTAAATTAGCAATGCTTTAAAATTGATGCATTCATATTTATCTGAATCCAGTGTGTTAGCATCAATCAGAAAGTGTCATTGTCTGGCAACTGTACAATGGGGGTTCCACAAAGGTCCGTCTAAGGGCCTTTACTCTTAAGCTTATCTTTAAACACTGCATTGATGAAATTGGAAACAGGTTATCATAGCGCAATACGCTTTACTAAGGGCGATAGGTTCAGTACACAACACTGCATTCTGTATCAGAAAGTAGGCTGGCCCTCTTCAGAGTTTCGTAGATTGATCAATTGCACTCTTTTTATTTATAAAACCCCCATAAACTTCCAAAAATCACATAAAATCACAGTGTCATTATCAAAAAAACATATTATTTGCTGTGTTATAGCCTAACTAGACAATAGGCTATGAAGGCAAAGTGTATTTCTCCATTGCATGTCACCTTTCCTGACATATTTGTTAAGGCAGAAAAAATAAATAATTACTAATATATATATATATATATATATATATATATATATATATATAATCTGAACAAAAATATAAACGCAGCATGTAAAGTCTTGGTCCCATGTTTCATGAGCAGAAATGTTCCATACACACAAGAAGCTTATTTATCTCAAATTGTGTCCAAATCTGTTGACATCCCTGTTAGTGATTATTTCTCCTTAGCCAAGATAATATATCAAGAAGCTGGTTAAACAGCATGATCATTACACAGGTGCAACTTGTGCTGGGGACAATAAAAGGCCACTTTAAAATGTGCAGTTTTGTCACAATGTTACAATTTTTAAGGGAGCGTGCAATTGGCATGTTGACTGCAGGAATGTCCAGCAGAGCTATTGTCAGAGAATTCAATGTTCATTTCTCTACCATAACTTCTTATGGCTGGGGGGCAGTATTGAGTAGCTTGGATGAATAAGTTGCCCAAACTAAACGGCCTGCTCCTCAGTCTCACTGGCTAATATATGCATAGTATTATTACTATTGGATAGAAAACACTCTAACGTTTCCAAAACTGTCATAATATTGTCTGTGAGTATAACAGAACTGATATTGCAGGTGAAACCCTGAGGAAAATCAAACCAGGAAGTGGCTTCTATTTTGAAAACTCTGTGTTCCATAGCCTGCCTTTGTTCCATTTAAAGGGATATCAACCAGATTCCTCTTCCTTTCACTTCCTCAAGGTGTCAACAGTCTTTAGACATAGTTTCAGGCTTTTATTTTGAAAAATGAGCAAGAACGATAACATTGCGTCATTGTATGGCCTGGTGCCAGCAGTGTTTATTATGCGTAACAGAGTTTGGGCAGCTATTGTCTCTCCCTCTCCTACTGATAAAGACAGTTGCGGTTGATATATTATCGATTATATATTTGAAAAACAACCCGAGGATTGATTATAAAAAAACGTTTGTCATGTTTCTGTGGACATTAAGGAAACTATTTGGAATTTGTCTTGCGTTGTTGTGACCGCTCTTTCCTGTGGATTTCTGAACATAACGCGCCAAACAAACTGAGGTATTTTGGATATAAAAATAATCTTTATGGAACAAAAGGAACGTTTATTGTGTAACTGTGAGTCTCGTGAGTGAAAACATCCGAAGATCATCAAACGATTCATTTGATTGCTTTTCTGATTTTCGTGACCAAGCTACTTGATGCTAGGTGTACATAATGTTTTGTCGAGCGATCGATAAACTTACACAAACGCTTGGATTGCTTTCGCTGTAAAGCATATTTTCAAAATCTGACATGACAGGTGGATTAACAAAAGTCTAAGCTGTGTTTTCTTATATTGCACTTGTGATTTCATGAATATAAATATTTTTAGTAATATTGTTTGAATGTGACACTATGCAATTCAGCGGTTGTTGATGACAATTATCCCTTTAACAGGATGGCAGCCATAAGAAGATAAGCCACATGTAACGTCTTTTTAGAGAATCTGTCAGTATGTCCAACTGGCCTCACAACTGTAGACCATGTGTAACCACACCAGCCCAGTACCTCCACATCCTTCTTCTTCACCTGCGGGATGGTCTGAGACCAGCCACCCAGACAGCTGATGAAACTGAGTTGTAATGGTTATTTAAGAAATGTAAGCCTGGGATCAAACCCGAGTCTGTAGTGATGCCACTGTGATGCAGTGCTTTTGAACGCTGAGCCACTTGGGAGGCCAAACTGAAAAGTATTTCTGTCTATAATAAAGCCCTTTTTGGGGGGATAAAACTCACTCTCATTGGCTGGGCCTGGCTCCCAAGTGGGTAGGCCTATGCCCTCCCTCCCAGGCCCACCCAAGGTTGCGCCCCTGCCGAGTCATGTGAAATCCATAGATTAGGGTCTATTGATTGTATTTCAATTGACAAGATTTCCTTATATGAACTGTAACTCAGTAAAATTGGTGAAATTGTTGCATGTTGTGTTTAATATTTTTGTTCAGTATAAGTACATGGGTGTGGTATTAGACTCTAAACTGACTAAGTTGGTCAATACTGTGACATTTAGATAATAAACTGTCTTAACACTAATGCTGCTAAGGTTTATATATATGCTATGATATTTTTCTCACATGTCTTATTGCATTACAAGAAAAACACAAGAAACCATTGCAATCTCTGTACAAGCGTGCATAAAAATAAATAAAAAAAACGAATACTTATTACCACTGTCTAATTCGAAAGAAACACAATTTGTTAAGTTTTGGATGTTTTTGTACACTTTCAAATGTAAAACTGCTTTTTAAACATGTACATGGACTTGCTCCACAACAAGTCTACTACTACGTTACTATCTATATGGTCGCACACTAGGGGAGCAATTAATGCAAACTGTAGAGTTCCAGTGTGTAGAACAGCTGTTGCCCAATCTGCATTTTTACAACTGGAGCCAACTTCATGAAAACTTCAAATGTGTGGCAAATGTCAGTGCTTTTACACAGTGGTGGAAAAGTACCCAATTGTCATACTTGAGTAAAATTATAGATACCTTAATAGAAAGTTATTCAAGTAAAAGTAAAATTCCCCCAGTAAAATACTACTTGAGTAAAAGTCTAGAATTATTTGGTTCTAAATATACCCTAAGTATCTAAAGTAAATGTAATTACTAAAATATAATTAAGTATCAAAAGTAAAAGTATAAATCATTTCATATTCCTTCTATTAAGCAAAGCCAGTGGCACCATTTTCATAAAAAAATGTAATTTATGGCTAGCCCGGGGCAGGATCCAACACTCAGACATAATTTACAAACTAGGCATGTGTTTAGTGAGTCCGCCAGATCAGAGGCAGTAGGGATGTCCAGGGATGTTCTCTTCATAAGTGTGTGAATTAGACCATTTCCTGTCCTGCTAAGCATTCAAAATGTACCTAGCACTTTTGGGTGTCAGGTAAAATGTATGGAGTAAAAAGTATATTATTTTCTTTAGGAACATAGTGAAGTATAAATAGTAAAGTAATGTACAGACACCCCCAAAAACGACTTTCCTACGCACGCCTTTCCTACGCACGCCTTTCCTGCGCACGCCTTTCCTGCGCACGCCTATCCTGCGCACGCCTTTCCTGCGCACGCCTTTCCTGCGCACGCCTTTCCTGCGCACGCCTTTCCTGCGCACGCCTTTCCTGCGCACGCCTATCCTGCGCACGCCTTTCCTGCGCACGCCTTTCCTGCGCACGCCTTTCCTGCGCACCTGCGCACGCCTTTCCTGCGCACTCCTATCCTTTCCTGCACGCCTTTCCACGCCTATCCTGCGCACGCCTTTCCTGCGCACGCATTTCCTGCGCACGCCTTTCCTGCGCACTCCTATCCTGCGCACGCCTTTCCTGCGCACGCCTTTCCTATGCACGCCTATCCTGCGCACGCCTTTCCTGCGCACGCCTTTCCTGCGCACGCGCACGCCTATCCTGCGCACGCCTTTCCTGCGCACGCCTTTCCTATGCACGCCTATCCTGCGCACGCCTTTCCTGCACACGCCTTTCCTATGCACGCCTTTCCTATGCACGCCTTTCCTGCGCACGCCTTTCCTGCGCACTCCTATCCTGCGCACGCCTTTCCTGCGCACGCCTTTCCTGCACGCCTATCCTGCGCACGCCTTTCCTGCGCACGCCTTTCCTGCGCACGCCTATCCTGCGCACGCCTTTCCTGCGCACGCCTTTCCTGCGCACGCCTTTCCTGCGCACGCCTTTCCTACGCACGCCTTTCCTGCGTTCTTCTCAAAAGTTCATATTTAGACTTACCTTCTGCAGGTGCGTAACGGGCATTGAAAACCCTCCCACTTACTGGCCAACAGATTTTCTCATGGAGTTTCAATTCAGGCTTTTCAGTAAATTTATCTTAAGCCATCCCTTTAAAAACGGTGTACCTTTAACTCCGATTTTGTCGACAGACTAGAATAAATAAAAAAACAGGTTCATAATATAGGGATCAACAAAAGAAAGCCAACTAAATATGTGCATATTCGTCTCCGATTGAACACTAACTGGTAGATAAAAAAATACTCTGATTTTGTAGAATTTTTGGGGTAAGGAAAGTATGTATTATTCATTTAAAAAACAGGTTTGGAGAGCCTACAGTGGTTTGATTCATCCTGAAAGTTGCCATAATCAAGTTCAATCCATTAAATAATGGAAGGTGTAAAAAAGTGTACAATAAAGGGTTGAACAATAGCCCTATAAATCTACCTTAACCCTCACTAATCATGGAACTGTCCAGTCGTCGTGAACCGTGCACTAAGGTCCATGTTAAACCTGCTACGTGTGGTTCCATAATGATTCAAATAGGCTACACGTCCCACTTTTTTGCACACTAAAGTGAGAGTTATAAATGAATGTGGGTATTACTGACGGTGGCTCCCAATAGTGGCTAATATTTAACATGATACAAAATGTAAAATATAACGGAGAAAAGAGCATAAACAGGTTCAGACCGACAGAATCCTATAGCTTGCGTCTCCATATTTCATCCACGCAAATGATGAGGGCACACAATTAATAATGGTACAGTTATTTATATACAACTTAACTGTAGAAAGGGGGCCTCAATACATGTCATGTTGATTTGATTTTCAGTTTTCTTCCATATGATTGGTTTCACATTCATCTCTAGGGATCCTTCTCAATCCCCTTCTCCAAATGAGTTACTCATTTACCTAGCTCTTATCAATGTATAAATTACAGTGCATGGAGAATGCTGTTTTTTCCATCAGAAAAAATAAATTAGATGCTTTTTCCACTTTTCCCGCATGTTCACATGACCTTATTCGGGTTTCCTCGCATGTAAAGGTAGTGGAATTAAGTCATGGTCTGAATACGACATATCTGTAGACACACCTCCGCCATACCTTAATTTCTTAGATCTCCACCCAGAACAAATAGCAGGTGAATAGCAGTCAATTCTCATGCATAAGTTCAAGGTCATAATACACATAGAGAAAAGTACAGAAGAAGGAAATTATGTTCCATTTATGCGCCTTTAACTCGGGTCGGAATTGCCCCCTATGGCCTATGCCTCTTCTCTTCTAATTCAATTCCACATAATGAATGAGTTCAGGGCCTCATTACTCCAAAATAGTACAAAATAATGTTAATTTGAACCAGAGCAGTTATTGTAATTGTGTCAATTGTGTTCATTTGTGTCTTTGGAAAGTCGCAAACCTCACAAGAGCCATCACACCTTAATGAGCCGTTTGAGCTCTACACACACATTGCCATGGAAATGTCCAAATCCCATACAGCATGTTTACAGGCTTGTGCTATGAGCACAATATAACTCCGATCCAATCTGTTTTACTGCTTTTCCGCTATTAAATAGGGACTGTGAAACCAGGGTGGAAAATAAAATAAATGAATGCCAGAAGGAAGTAATGTCTTACCTTCAGAGTGTACTTGTGCAAGTCCCAGGTAGCAAGTACAATATAAAACTGTACAGAGCAATAGGACTCTCCTGTGAGGAAGAAAGGAGAAGCTGGTTAGAAACACTCTACAGCAATTCATGTTACAGCTAGGTTGGCTCAGTAAACAACTCTACAGCAATTCATGTTACAGCTAGGTTGGCTCAGTAAACAACTCTACAGCAATTCATGTTACAGCTAGGTTGGCTCAGTAAACAACTCTACAGCAATTCATGTTACAGCTAGGTTGGCTCAGTAAACAACTCTACAGCAATTCATGTTACAGCTAGGTTGGCTCAGTAAACAACTCTACAGCAATTCATGTTACAGGTTGGCTCAGTAAACAACTCTACAGCAATTCAATTCATGTTACAGCTAGGTTGGCTCAGTAAACAACTCTACAGCAATTCAATTCATGTTACAGCTAGGTTGGCTCAGTAAACAACTCTACAGCAATTCAATTCATGTTACAGCTTGGTTGGCTCAGTAAACAACTCTACAGCAATTCATGTTACAGCTAGGTTGGCTCAGTAAACAACTCTACAGCAATTCATGTTACAGCTAGGTTGGCTCAGTAAACAACTCTACAGCAATTCATGTTACAGCTAGGTTGGCTCAGTAAACAACTCTACAGCAATTCATGTTACAGCTAGGTTGGCTCAGTAAACAACTCTACAGCAATTCAATTCATGTTACAGCTAGGTTGGCTCAGTAAACAACTTATAAATCTTAAGGCCCAAAATACATTTTTATTATGTTGAAAAATGGACCTTTCATGAGACACTATACTTCCCTTTATATCATTGTAGTTGATATTAATGGTAAGTTGAATTTGCAGATGGGATGTATGAGCATGACATGAGAAAGACTTATGAGTGTTACTGCATTATGGGGACGTCAGGTGAAATAAAAAGCTTAAATCTGGGTCAGAACATACCGCAAAACAACAACAACCCAATCACAGTCTGTCATTACTCTCTCCATCATAATCATAATTATCATCATCATAAAGAATTGCAATAAAGTTCTCTGCAGAACTATTTCACGTTAAAGGTAGCTTAGTCTCTGACACCCAGCAGAAGCAGCCTCCAGTGAACATGTTCCTCTCACCACACTACAGGGGCTGACCAGGATCGAGTTCACTAGGCCACGCAATGGAAAACCTTCAAATAATTTAGCAAATGAAAGCTACAATAAACATTTCATAATGGGTCCAGGTAGTCCCTCCCTGTTTCAGCCTGTTTTCTATTTCAGTTTGGTGTCCCAAGACGGGTGAGGTGAGTGAAAGACAGTTGGACTGGTAGCTCCAGAAGGTGAGGTCAGTTTCGGTGCACCAAAGCTGGGACCGAGAGACTGAAAAACAGCTTCTATCTCAAGGTCATCAGACTGTTAAACAGCCACCACTAACACAGAGAAGCTGCTGCCTACATACAAACTCAAAATCATTGGCCACCTTAATAAATGGATCACTAGTCACTTTAATAATGGCACTTTAATAATGTTCACATATCTTATATTACTCATCACATATGTATATACTGTATTTATACCATCTATTGCATCTTGCCTATGCCGCTCGGTCATCGCTCATCCATATGTACATATTCTTATTCCATCCCTTTAGACTTGTGTGTACAAGGTAGTTGTTGTGGAATTGTTAGATGACTTGTTAGATATTACTGCATGGTTGGAACTAGAAGCACAAGCATTTCGCTACACTTACATTAACATCTGATAACCACGTGTATGAGATCAATAAAATGTGATTTGATTTGGGTGAATAGGGGATCCTGTAACAGGAGGAAAGGAGCTGTCACTTTGGTTATTACCATCGGAAGACATTGAGAGACACTGGAGGAAATGTCTAAAGCAGCTGTGGTTGTGGTTAACCCCCACTTCCCCAGTCTGAACAAAGTCATTCTGCTTTAGCAAATAACAACCCGGAGAACCAGAGAATGCTCTGAAACCACGGTCTGATCTCACAGTAAGTAATGCAGCGGAGTGCGATTATCACCAACCCGACACCACTCTTAACAGCTGGTTGTGTGTGTGTGTGTGTGTGTGTGTGTGTGTGTGTGTGTGTGTGTGTGTGTGTGTGTGTGTGTGTGTGTGTGTGTGTGTGTGTGTGTGTGTGTGTGTGTGTGTGTGTGTGTGTGTGTGTGTGTCTCATGACAAGCAGCTGGTTGTGGTCTCAGATTGTCTCTTATCAGCTGGGCAGGGATCTGCTGGAAGTGAGTCTCATTCTGTCAGTCGGTTTACATGTAAGTGAACCAGACTTAATGTTGAGTCAACTAAGTTTGCTTGAAATTAACAGTATTTTTACAGTTGCACTGTTTTTACAGACTAAAGTCTACCTACTGGGCCGGCAAACATCTGTATCCTAAAGGTGGTTTGGTTAGAGGAGATACTGATGCTTGTATGACGGGCTCTGTGGCAGGTCTGGGTTATGTGGGTTTGCTGGACAATTGGATTCTATTCTTCTGGAAACAACACTGCTTTTTAATAGGCAAAAGTTGCAGCCTTGGTGGTTTAGTTCAGACGGGGCTGTGTAACAGGTCGTTGGAGCTCCGTGGTCTCCTGTAATGTGAAGCTGAACCTACAGGAGACAGCATACAGTGTAAATACGTCTGACGTCTGCATATATCCTGTCTTTGGCGGTTTCACACTGCAACACCAGGGCTGACTTTACAGCTGAGAGATTTGCAAGCAAGTTGAGTCTTCCAAATACAGGGCCAAAAGAACAAGAAAGCATAAAATACTAGTCAGCACAACCCTCAGTCAGAACTCACTTCATGGATCTACTGTTTCTGTTAGACCAGCTCTGCAAGAACCATTGGTTGTCTCCCAGTGACCAAAAGTATATAGTTGAGTAGGAATGCCTGCCCTCTCAAAGACCTCTCCATCCTGGTTGACAACTCCTCAGTGTTGCCCTCCCAGAGTGAAAAGAACCTTAGCGTGACCCTGGACAACACCCTGTCGTTTTCTGAAAACATCAAAGCAGTGACCCCCTCCTGCAGGTTCATTCTCTACAACATCGGTAGAGTACGACCATATCTCACACAGGAAGCGGCACAGGTTCTAATCCAGGCACTTGTCCTCTCCAGTCTGGACTACTGCAAATTGCTGTTGGTTGGGCTCCCCACTTGTTTAATCAAACCACTGCGACTTATCCAGAACACTGCAGCCCGCAAGGTTTTCAACCTTCCCAAGTTCTCTCATGAAACTCCACTGGCTTCCAGTCGAAGCTCGCATCCACTACAAGACCATAGTGCTTACCTACGGAACAGCAAGAGACACTGCCCCTCCCTACCTTCAGGCTATACACAAACCCTACACCCCAACCTGAGCACTCCATTCTGCCACCTCAGGTCTCATGGCCCTCCCACCCTGTCCCAATGGTGGATCCAGCTTCCAAAAACATCAGAAAATCTACCTCTTCAAACAGTATCTTAAATAATCCTTGTCGTCACCATCCCCCCAGCTCTGACTTTACTTATGGCTACGATATTGAGGAAAACATTTCTCTACTGAATATGCCTATGAAATGTGGTTGTCCTACCTAGCTATCTTAAGATGAATGTACTAACTTAAGATGAATGTAGTTGCTCTGGATAAGTGTGGCTGCTAAATGACTAAAATGTCAAATGTAAATTCTTTGGCATACTTGTTTTGATTTAGCCAATTTTTATCAGGTAAGTCATTGAGAACAAGTTCTCTTTTGCAATAACAACATGACAAACTCTCGACATCTTCCCTTATGTAAGAGATGCACAAATCCAATCAGTGGGGGCACAATCGGAAATGGTCTATTATTTATTTGCCCCCTTTGACATCCTTAAGTCATGCCAAAGCGCCCAACTGTTCAGATGTTGAAACCTCAATGATGCCTGGAGCTTCTGAGTGACCATTACAATCAATTTACCAGGCAGCTTGTCTGATTTAAAAATGCCATTATACTAAAGCTCTGTTTCTCATTTTGTAGTCCGTGTGTAGGGCTCCTTTTCCTCTACTTTTCTGCATGCCTTCGACCTTTGTGGTTCCACTGACCTCTGTCCCTATCCTCACACTCGCTGTCCTTTATTACCTTCACCATCTATCTCTGTCCTCTCTTTTTTCCCCAATTTGTATTTATCTCTTTCTATATGTATTTCTCTCTCTCTCCCCTCTCTCTGTGAGAGGGCTATCCATCTGGTCTCAACACATATACACATTTGATTGAACTTTGATAATATCCTGATTTTTTTGTTGTTGACAATATTGTTAACTTAAATAGGTTATGCTGTTTATTGTCATCAGTTGAACACCAGTGAAATTATGATGTATCATTTTGAAAACCTAGCTGTTTATTTTGAAGAGTAGATAGCCTAACAGTGACTGGCGGTGGACATCAATTTTGTCAGGACATGAATTGAGGCACTGGACATTCCTTGATCTACTTCCTTGCTCTTCCCTTCCTTCCCTCCTCCTTTTATTGATTAACAGACTTGTTCATTCATTGGGGGTAATAAGATTTTGGGATATTCCTTTCATATACGAAATGGTAGGCTATTTGATAGTGAAAGTAATCTGATAAAATATGAATAGTATGACCTATGAAAAAATGAAAGCGTATTTAGCCTCCTTTGTGAAAATGAAAAGTTGACCAACAAACAACATGAAAGAGACTGATATAACAACAAGTTGCTTGTTTGGAGACGGATAATGGACTGATGAAAACCAAAAACAGATGGAACTCAAAAGCTGACAAATCACTTCACAGAATCTCCCTCTTCGATAAGACTGAGAGATAGCTGTTCTCACAACTCACCCGCGGACTCCAGCTGGTTTAAGTGTGGAGTGCGGTCATTATCCGGGCCCATCGTTAGTACTTCATTATGCAGTGTGATTTCTTAAAACAGTTCATCCTTCACCAAAACGACCCGGTTTAATACCTTATCACTTGAACTCTTTACAGTGTTGCAAAACAAAACGACGAAAAGTCCCTGGAATGGTCAACACTTCAGAGGCTTCGGCTAAGTGAAAACGAATGTCACATGGCCTTCTAAATACAGACACTTTTAGACGAAAGACCTTCGTTTTCAGTCGCCGGGGGAATTTAATATGCTTAATTGTATGCGCACTTTGCGCTGAGAAAGTTACAGCTTTTGATGAGAGCGCCGTGCATTCCAAAAGATAACACAGCAAATGTATTTTAGGTCATTTCTCAAACGAATAAAAAACATTTATCAAACGAATAAAAAACCTACAGTAGGCATATAGTAGCATATGCATCTTCTCACTATCGCCCTCGACGGTATTCTCCTAAAACCATTGCTTGACTGCATATTCGAACTAAATTAGCCTATTGTAAAATCACATTCGAAAAGGTTACAAAGTAGATCCTGTTCCAACTGAATCAGTAACTTTCTCTGGAGCTTAATACAAACAGCTTCGGGATATTTCAGACTCTAGGCAACTGTAAACCTGCCACAAATGAACATCGGTTGTGACAGGCTGCGGGACCATTGTCAGCCGGCAGGTAGAACACATACCAAGAAGGTTAGGGCAGTAAACGGAAAAGTCGCTAGTTCGAACCTCCGAGCTGAGTAGGTGACAAATCAGTCGATCTGCCCAAGGCACTTAATCCTAAATGCTCTGGATAAGAGCGTCTGCCAAATGACCAGGTGAAGGTGGAGGAGACGGGTTAAATAAGTATTTTTAATCCTTGAGACATGGATTGTGTATGTGTGCCATTCATAGTGTGAATAGGCAAGACAAAATATTGAAATGCCTTTGTACGGGGTATGGTAGTAGGTGGGTTTAAGTGTGTCAAGAACTGCAATGTTCCTGGGGTTTTCACACTCAATAGTTTCCTGTGTGTATCAAGAATGGTCCACAACCCAAAGGACATTCAGCCAATTTGAGCCAGCATCCCCATGGAAAGCTTTCGACACCTTGTAGAGTCCATGCCCCGAAATAATTGAAGCTGTTCTGAGGACAAACGGGGGTGCAACTCAATATTAAGAAGGTGTTCTTAATGTTGTGTACACTCAGTGTATATAGGCTAGGATAACTGAACATCTGCATTCAAAATCACACCGTAACTATCAGTCAGGTCCACTTCAATTAGGCTGCATATGCAAGTGTGTGAGTGACTCCATCACTTTCATATCAACTTCTGATCCCATCACAAAAAAAACATCCAGTACAGAAATACTTACTTTGTGTCGAGATGAGAGGTTCTGCAATCTCTCCTTCGGATCCCTAGATTCATTTGTATTCATTTGTCCTGGCAGTCAAAAACCTGATCTGTTAATCACAGCGTGACTCCTTTGCAAGGGAACAGAACGCACCGGTTGTCCTCTAACACATTTGAGAAGCTTGCAATAAAGTTCCAAGGGAAAGCTCTTCTATTGATTTGCCTATCAAGACCAACATAAATGACTGAAGTCAGCCAGAGAGCAGTTTGACAGGAAACTTTCCAGGGTGACTTTCTTCCGATATTCCCCGTGGTTCATTCATTTATGCCGATCCGTAATGAGGGACGTTGAATCAGAAAGAAAATTTTAGTTCTTGAGGGGGTTACCGAGTCAGGAGCGGAGAACTCATCCTTTTCCTTTTTAAACAGCCTCTCTGTGGGTGACCGAACGTAAGGCACCGCAGCACAGGGTGTCGGGTTACAAACCTCGTCGGGGTTACAAACCCAGCGGTTGCGCTGGGCAACTACACGAAGCCTCCAGGGGGTGGCCACACGAACCCGCTTAATCGGGAAACTGTCCTGTTAAAATGACCATTGAAATAATCCACGGCCGTATGTGAGAAGATGCGTATATTTATTATCTACAATGTTATGAAAATAGGCTCAACGGGATCTTTATGCACTAGAACGTTTATTTAACTGGTTTAATTGAATTAATGTAGCATGTCTAGCAGATTATCATTGCTTATGATGAAGGCCTAGAGCATAGGTATTTCCTGCATTAGCCTGTGACTCTTAATGAACTTGTTTCACAAAACCTCCCCGCATTCTAGTTTTCACAGATGTTACAGCAAACTTGGCAGGTGTGTCTTACAAGCCACCCTTGTATAAACAGGAGCAAGAGCCTTTGAGATATCAGGTCTAATTTAAAGCTGCAATTTGTAAGTTTTTGAGTGACCCCACTAAATCCAAATATAAAACTCTGTCATTCTCATTGAAAGCAAGTCTAAGAAGCAGAATATCTGTTCTATGTGTGCTATTGATATGCTTCCTGGTCTTAAGTTTAATTTTTGTATCTTTTACTTTCAGTGATGTACATGAGTTTCAAACAGCTGAAAATACAACATTTTTGGTTATGGAAAATATATTTCACAGCGGTTTAGATGGTACAATATTTATCTACACTATACTTGCTTGTTTTGTTACATACATTTAAATTATGTGAACTATTAGCATTTTAGCAACCAGGAAATGGCGGAGAGATTTTTGCATAGTGCATCTTTAATGGTCAGTATCTTGGATAATGGGAATGGCATTAGGCCTACTTAACAAAGCAACAAAAAAAGGTGAATCAAATGGTGTTTAAACAAGCATGATTGAGCCATATTGTAGTAGATGAAAAGCCATACAGCAGCTGCAATATTTCCCAGCTAGCAATGAGGAATCGGCCCTCTTCTGGGGTGCCGGAACTGATTGAATCGGCCCGGAATCATGTGTCGGACTTGGCCCGGAATCAAAATGAATGATTGCCCAGAATCGGCCCAAGTACATCGGGGCATTTCCATCTACCGGCATTCAGCCGACTTTGCCGGCGTCTAACCAGAATCCCGCCAGAAGGAGGAGTCGCTAATGGGACAAGGACATCCCGGACCGGCCAAACCCTCCCCTAAATTGGACAATGCTGGGCCAATTGTGCATCGCCTCATGGGTCTCCCAGTCACAGCCGGCACGAGTCTCAAACCAGCGTCTAGAGCAACGCAGTTTGCACTGCTATGCAGTGTCTTAGAGCACTGCGCCACTCGGGAGGCTCCTGCCACAAAGTTTTTAATGCTTATCAATTGCCTTGCACAATCTATCAAAATACTAAAATATTACACAGGACTCTTAAAGAATTTAAGTTAAATGTTAATTGTATTTTTTGATCACAGAAACAATGAGAAAATATGAAAAATAAATAATGAAAGGTTAATTAAATAAAGTGTAATCATCTACTAGAGAGAAGTCCCAATCGGCCCGAGCCCCAAACATTTGGGCCAGATAACTCACACCGGAATCGGCCAGAGCTCAATTCCCGCATCCTAGCCATAAGTAATACTGCCAAAAGTAGCCCAGACTTGGGCCACATGACGTCGGCCGAGTCTGACTCTCAGCCGAGTGCCCCTACTTTCAGCCAGAATCGGTCCCGATCCACTGTGCTAGCTGGGTTGAGATATTTGAGGAAAAAAGGTACACACTCATATCCAAATAACCCTTCTATAACGTAGAAACACTGAGGTGTCTGCTCTGAGAACTTTTCACCCTTTGGCTTTGTTCACACATATGAATCAGGTAACCATCCTCTTACATAGGTGTTCCTGTTGAACAATGTAAAAAGAAGTTACACGATTTCACCTCTGACAACTTTTTGGAAATTATCTTTAATTTCGCCAAGATTTATATTTCTCACTATCTCATAATTAATTTTAATTACTCAGGAATATTGTGTAACCATCCTCTCACGTGTGGTGTCAAAGTCAACATTTATTTAACTGTTTACCTTCAACATGTTTGTATTTATGAGGGATCCCCGTTGGCTGATGCCAAGGCAGCATTAAGGGACTTACAGCACACGTAAAAAAAGATAAAACAGTACATCATATAACATTATTACACAACTACATATCTACTATACAAAATGTATAATACAACAATATTACAATGTGCACTACCGTTCAAAATGTTTAGGGTCACATAGAAATTTCTTGTTTTTGAAAGAAAAGCACATTTTCTTGTCTATTAAAATAACATCAAATTGATCAGAAATCCAGTGTAGACATTGTTAATGTTGTAAATTACAATTGTAGCTGGAAACGCCATATTTTTTTATGGAATATCTGCATAGGCGTACAGAAGCCCATTATCGTAAGCATCACTCCTGTGTTCCAATGGCAAGTTGTGTTAGCTAATCCAAGTTTATAATTTTAAAAGGCTAATTGATCATAAAATAAACTTTTGCAGTTATGTTAGCACAGCTGAAAACTGTTGGTCTGATTAGAGGAGCAATAAAACTGGCCTTCTTTAGACTAGTTGAGTATCTGGAGCATCAGCATTTGTGGGTTTGATTAAAGGCTCAAAATGGCCAGAAACAAAGACCTTTCTTCTGAAACTAGTCAGTATATTCTTGTTCTGAGAAATTAAGGCTATTCAATGCAGAAAATGAAAAGAAACTGAAGATCACTTCAACGCTGTGTACTACTCCCGTCACAGAACAGAGCAAACTGGCTCTAACCAGAATAGAAAGAGGAGTGGGAGGCAACTAAGCAAGAGGACAAGTACATGAGTGTCTAGTTTGAGAAACAGACAAGTCCTCAACTGGCAGCTTCATGAAATAGTACCCACAAAACACCAGGTTCAACGCCAACAGTGAAGAGACAACTCTGGGGTGCTGGCCTTCTAGGTAGAGTTGCAGAGAAAAAAGCCACATCTTAGACTGGCCAATAAAAATAACATATTAAGATGGGCAAAAGAACACAGACACAGGACAGAGGAAGATTGGAAAGAGGTGTTATGGACAGACAAATATAAGTTTGAGGTGTTCTGATCACAAAGAAGAACATTCGTGAGATGCAGAAAAGATGCTAGAGGAGTGATTGATGCCACCTGTCAAGCATGGTGGAGGCAATGTGATGGTCTGGGGGTGCTTTGGTGGTGGTAAAGTGGGAGATTTCTAAAGGGTAAAAGGAATCTTGAAAGAAGGCTATCACTCCATTTAGCAACGCCATGCCAGACCCTGTGGACAGCCCTTAATTGGAGCCAATTTCTTCCTACAACAGGACAATTACCAAAAGCACAACTCCAAACTATGCAATAATTATTTAGGGAAGAAGCAGTCAGCTGGTATTCTGTCTATAATGGAGTGGCCAGCACAGTCACCGGATCTCAACCCTATTGAGCTGTTATTGGAGCAGCTTGACCGTATGGTACATAAGATGTACCCATCAAGCCAATCCAACTTGTGGGATGTGCTTCAGGAAGCATGGGGTGAAATCTCTTCAGATTACCTCAACAAATTGAATGCCAAAGTTCTGCAAGGCCGTAATTGCTGCACATGGAGGATTCTTTGACGAAAGCAAAGTTTGAAGGACACAATTATTATTTCAATTGAAAATCATTATTAATAACCTTGTCAATGCCTTTACTATATTTCCTATTCATTTTGCAACTCATTTCATGTATGTTTTCATGGAAAACAAGGACATTTCTAAGTGACCCCAAACTTTCGAACAGTAGTATACGTGTGTGTGCCAGCATGTGTGTGCATATGCATGTGGCTGTACTTGTGTGTGTGTCTCTTCCCAGTCCCCACTTCTCCATAAGGTCTATTTTTTTCTGTACACTGCTTGCATCAGTTACCTGATGTGAAATAGAGTGCTATGTAGTCGTGGCTCTTTGTATTACTGGGCACCTCCCATGGTCTGTTCTGCACTTGTGAAGAGACCTCTAGTGGCATATCTTGTGGGGTATGCATGGGTGTCCAAGCTGTGTGCTAGTAGTTTAAACAGATAGCTCGGTGCATTTAGCTTGTCAACACTTCGGACAAAAACAAGTAGTGATGAAGTCAATCTCTCCTCCACTTTGAGCCAGGAGAAATTTACATGCATATTATTAATGTTAGCTCTCCATGTACATTTAAGGGCCAGCCATGTTTCCCTGTTCTGAGCCTATTGTAAGTTTGCTCTCTGTAAAATTCCCTCTTTGTGGCACCGACCACACTACTCATTACAGGTTTTAGTTGAGATTTAGGGTTTAGTGAATGATTTGTCCCAAATTCAATGCTTTTATTTATTTTTATTTAGGACTAACTTATTCCTTGCCACCCATTCTGAAACTAACTGCAGCTCTTTGTTAAGTGTTGCAGTCATTTCAGTTGTGGTGGTAGCTGACGTGTGTAGTGTTAAGTCAAAGCCAGTGGCATGTCATTCGTAAAGATTGATAAAAGTAATGGGCCTAGACAGCTGCACTGGGAATTCCTGATTCTACCTGGACTTTGTTGGAGAGGCTTCCATTAAAGAACACCCTCTCTGTTCTGTTAGACAGGTAAGTCTTTATCCACAATATAGCAGGGGGTGTAAAGCCATAACACATACGTTTTTCCAGCAACAGACTATGATCAATAATGTCAAAAGCTGCACTGAAGTCTAACAAAACAGACCCCACAATCTTTTTATCATCAATTTCTCTCAGCCAATCATCAGTCATTTGTGTAAGTGCCGTGCTTGTTGAATGTCCTACCCTATAAGCATGCTGAAAGTCAGTTGTCAATTTGTTTACTGTAAAATAGCATTGTATCTGGTCAAACACAATTTTTTTCTAAGGGTTGGTAACATGCTGATTTGTTGGCTATTTGAGTCAGTAAAGGGAGCTTTACTATTCTTTGGTAGCGGAATGACTTTCGCTTCCCTCCAGGCCTGAGGACACATACTTTGTAGTAGGCCTAGATTGTAGATATGGCAAATAGGAATGGCAATATCGTCCTCTATTATCCTCTGTAATTTCCATCCAAATTTTCAGACCTCAGTGGCCTGTCATTGTTGATAGACAACAATCATTTTTTATAATAATATCATCAAAGGTATTATCTAAGTGAGTTTCAGAGATAGTCAGATTATGAATGTCATCTATTACTTGCAAGTAATTGATTTCTACATATGTTAATGTTGGCTATTTTTAGCACTAGACTAACTTACCATGCTAAAAATTGTTAGCTGATATGGCTAATTGAGTGACTGTAGGTGACTGACATAACAAGCGGAAAATTGCTTACAGTTTGTACAACACGATTTCAAACTATTCTACTATTCTAACTCTTAACAGTAAGTTGAGACCCAGACTGAGTTCCCAAAATTAAGTTGTTTTTGCAATTGTAAAGCAAGTTTTCTGAAGTTCCACACATTTTGCCATTGGGCAGAGAGAAAACGTAGCAATTTCTAACACATTTCATGCAATTCTTCTGATTTTGCCATGGGGCACAGATACATTTTTTTAGTTTCAAAGATAATCTCCTGCAACTCTACAAATTTTGCCATGTCTTATGCCATGTCTGAGTGAGATTGTGTATTCTACTATTCTAACTCTCAACAGAAAGTTAAGACATCGACTGAAGGTTTGGGTCCCGCTAGCGCCCTGGTGCCCGAAGCGACCGTTTATGCCTGGAGCCAGACCCTGGTCTGAAACCTGACACTTCAAGTCAGCTCCACAGAGACAGCGGAAGTGGAGAGCAGACAGATGGGGCTTTCTGGCATTATAAGGTGAAGCAATCTATGGTGTTCACAGAGTGCTTTGAACACACCATTTCAGTCGGAACCGGTCCAGATCCGCTCAAAGTCCCCAACATCTGAGTTTAAGTGATCTCAAATTAAATTATATTTTATTTTTAACCTGTCTAAAAAAAATGGGTCATTTTACTCAAAAACATGTATTCATCATTAGTCCACTTCTGACTTTTGCCCCACAAAATTCCTCATGTAAACATCAAAGTTGATGCATTTAGCACTTTCCGGAGTGTTCTACATAGTTGTGCGCTAGTGAGTGAGGGGCTTTGGACTAGTGAAAATGTAGTTTGGCTAATTCAGATTCAGCCACTTCCAACCACAGAGATAAATCAAGTTTCAACACAAAGCACCCTCCATTTTTCTGTTCTGAGCACTGTGATAACCTACCACTGAGTTCCAGCCCTGATCTCCCCTACTTCAGCTGGTTCAGACTAACAGGTAGTTCAGATGTTCCAACAGTGTGTCAGTCACCATCTCCCCGAGGACACAGTCACTCTACAGGTACCCTAGGGGTGGGTGCTAATGGACGCCCCACTCATTACCACCCTCTTTACGCTCCTCTTTAAAAACTTTGTCCCCTGTGATTCAGTGCTGGGTGCCACCAACCCTCCCATACATTTCCAATCAGATATGTTCTACCTTCCTTTCCAAATTACAACCCGGCTTGCGCTCGCTGCCACCCTAAAGCTGCTTAATTACGGTCATTGGCACTTGTCTGAAGGCCTCCTTTATCCCTCATGCTCCAGAAATAGCCCCTGTCGCAGCACAGAGGCAGCCCAGATCAAACGCTTCCCAATGGGAAGGGGTCATTACTGCAGCGCAGGGCGGACACACCCCTCTGGGTGCCTCACCACGCCCTGCCCCAAATTGCAGACCTGGCCCGCGCCAAGACACAAGGCTGTTCTTTGATGCACCGAAACACAATGCAGTCTGTTTAGATGTCAGGGTTTACAGTGTGGTATACTGTACATGCAATAAATGTACATAACAGCACAGTATTGCCAGAAATTTGTGATACGTTATAATGTGCATGTGACCAATACACTGGATTAAAATGGACATTATAGTTTGTGATTTGATAGAATGGTGTATTGGTTCATGTGTTTATTTCATCTTGTAGGATACACAATCACAGCTAAAATCTAAATTGCATTATAGACCTACAAAATAAAAATGAAGATATAAATATATATGCAAGCCTGCAAGAAATAGAAATAGTCCTAGCAATAGAAACAAAACAGGGTAACCTGTTGAACACCATGGCAATGAAATTGGAAAAAGCCATACCTTTCATGTTTTTTAGACATCAACACCAAACTTGGTACTGTACATATCTTCAGGAACATGTTATCAATCATTAGCATGAGTTTCAAGCTGATCCAACAAAGTGGCATGTATGTATAGGCATTTACAGCCCAAAGTCTGTCCTAAACACCACAAAGAGTCTGTATTCGACTCTGAGGAGGGATACAACTTCATGAACAAGATAGCACTCAACATCCGAGCAAAGCTGATGGCTGAGCTGAACAAAAAACCTGGGGCCTGATTTATCAATCATGCATGGGATCATTTCCACGCAAAGTGTGAGATTTAGCAAAACCCACAGTTACATCCAATTTCCATACACAATAAGAGATTCTGTACCATCAAGGGGTTCGGAAATACAATCAGAGAAATAGATTACCCCCACATCGCCATAAAAGCACAATCCCAAAACGAGTTCAACAATGTGAACAGAAAATACTTCCACTCACTTTAATGTACAGGTGAAATGTTATAGCAAAAATGCTGAGGAATGTGGTGGCAAGGTGGCCAGGTGAAACACACGACTCATTCCTTCTGCAGAACAGCAATGTTGTTCATTGCCTACAGGAGGGAGCTCTTGATGATTGATGGCTTACTGGTGAGTGTTGCCTGATCATTTGAAGTATATTTGCCTTTGCTAAAGCAACTTGAATTGTGCTAGTGGGTCTCTCTCTCTTTTATAGGAGACAACCTTGACAAATCTACCCATTTGTGTCACGTTCTGACCATCGTTCGTGTGTGTTTTCCTTGTTTTAGTGTTGGTCAGGACGTGAGCTGGGTGGGCATTCTATGTTGTGTGTCTGGTTTGTCTACTTCTATGTTTGGCTTGATATGGTTCTCAATCAGAGGCAGGTGTTAGTCATTGTCTCTGATTGGGAACCATATTTAGGTAGCCTGTTTTGTGTTGGCTTTTGTGGGTGATTGTTCCTGTCTTTGTGGCACCAGATAGGACTGGTTTGGTTTTATCACATTTCTTGATTTGTAGATTTTTGTACTTTCATCTTTATTAAAGATGTACAAAACTAACCACGCTGCATTTTGGTCCGCCTCTCTTTCCCCAGAAGAAAACCATTACAGTTTGGAAAATAATCATTCAAATCAAATAAGAATCTTGTATGGCAGAAATGTATTTATACAAAAATCGAATATGTAACTAATATTGTTTTAATGTTTTGATGTAAACAGTATGTCAGTACTGTATTTGTATATGTGTTAACTTATGTGCCTAATGGAGGAAACACAATTGAATACAATATTGTGGTGATTTTCCTACAAGACATGGTATGACATATATGAGACAAAAAAATATGAATTATTATGTGTCTTCTATGAGTATTATAAGAAAAGTGTATGTTCTGACAATGTAACAACTACAAGATAAATGTTTTCCTAATAGGTTTGATATTGTTTTTATAAGTCATTATATAAAACCCCATGACAATTACTGTAAGAAACATATAATAATGTTTATATATATATATGTTTATACAGTAATAATAATAATATATATCTATATAGTTGAAGTCGGAAGTTTACATACACTTAGGTTGGAGTCTTTAAAACTCGTTCTTTAACTGATCCACAAATTTCTTGTTAACCAACTATAGTTTTGGCAAGTCGGTAAGGACATCTACTTTGTGAGTGACACAAGTAATTTTTCCAACAATTGTTTACAGACAGACTATTTCACTGTATCACAATTCCAGTGGGTCAGAAGTTTACATACACTCAGTTGACTGTGCCTTTAAACAGCTTGGAAAATTCCTAAAAATGGTGTCATGACTTTAGAAGATTCTGAAAGGCTAATTGACATTATCTGAGTCAATTGAAGGTGTACCTGTGGATGTATTTCATGGCCGACCTTCAAACTCAGCGCCTCTTTGCTTGACATGATGGGAAAATCAAAAGAAAATCAGCCAAGACCTCAGAAACAGGTACAAAAGTATCTATATTCACAGTAAAACAAGTCCTATATCAACATAACCTGAAAGGTCGCTCAGCAAGGAAGAAGACACTGCTCCAAAACCTCCATAAAAAAGCCAGACTACGGTTTGCAACTGCACATGGGGACAAAGATCGTACTTTTTGGAGAAATGTCCTCTGGTCCGATGAAACAAATATAGAACTGTTTGGCCATAATGCCCATCGTTATGTTTGGAGGAAAAAGGGGGAGGTTTGCAAGGTGAAGAACACCATCCCAACCGTGAAGCACGGTGGTGGCAGCATCATGTTTTAGGGATGATTTGTTGCAGGAAGGACTGGTGCACTTCACAAGATAGATGGCTGCATGAGAAAGGAAAATTATGTGGATATATTGAAGCAACATCTCAAGACATAAAGACATCAGTTAAGTTAAAGCTTGGTTGCAAATGGGTCTTACAAATGGACAATGACCCCAAGCATACTTCCAAAGTTGTGGCAAATGGCTTGAGGACAACAAAGTAAAGGTATTGGAGTAGCCATCACAAAGCCCTGACCTCAATCCTATAGAACATTTCTGGGCAGAACTGAAAAAGCGAGTTCTGTGTGAGCAAGGAGGCCTACAAACCTGACTCAGTTTTACCAGCTCTGTCAGGAGGACTGGGCCAAAATTCACCCAACTTACTGTGGGAACCAACCATCTTGCGGAACTAACCACAGTTCTTCTGTGGATTTAGGCAGCCTCAGGTGCTTCTCTCTCTTCACATAATCCCAGACAGACTCGATGATGTTGAGATCAGGGCTCTGTGGGGGCCATACCATCACTCCCAGGACTCTTTGTCATTATTTACACGGAAGGTACTTCTTAATGACTTTCACTGTATGTTTGGGGTCGTTGTCATGCTACAGAATACATTTGGGGTAAATCAGATGCCTCCCTGATGGTATTGCATTATGGATAAGTATCTGTCTGTACTTCTCAGCATTGAGGAGACCATTAATTCTGACCAAATTCCCAACTCCATTTGCAGAAATACAGCCCCAAACTTGCAAGGAACCTCCACCCTGCTTCACTGTTGCCTGCAGACAGTCATTTGCTTTCCACTCTCCAGCCCTTTGGCGAATAAACTGCCTTCTGATACAGCTAAATATTTCCAATTTTTGACTCATCAGTCCAGAGCACCTGCTGCCATTTTTCTGCACCCTAGTTCCTGTGTTTTCGTGCATAGTTGAGTCGCTTGGCCTTGTTTCCACGTTGGAGGTATGGCTTTTTGGCCGAAAGTCTTCCATGAAGGCCACTTATGACCAGACTTCTCCGGACAGGAGATGTTTTTTGCCAATTCTGAGCTGATGGACACCGCTGGACGTCTTCCGATTGCAAAGGGAAGTAAGCATGATGTGTCTTTCATCTGCTGCAGTAAGTTTCCTTGGCCGACCACTGCGTCTATAGTCCTCAACATTGCCCGTTAATTAGTGCTTCTTCAAAAGAGCTTGGACAGCACATCTGGAAGCCCCTGTCTGTCTTGAAATGTCTTCCTGGGAGAGACCTTGCTGATGCAGTATAACTACCTTGTGTCTTGTTGCTGTGCTCAGTCTTGCCATTGTGTATGAATTTTGCAACTTCACCTTGTTAGTTGAGTTTGGCTGTTCCTCACCCAGTTTTATTCCTCCGACACAGCTGATTATGTTTCTGTTAATGATTGTGTTTCAACCTACATATTGAATTGATGATCATTAGAACCGGTTTGGTATAATTGTTTAATGATACACCTGACTATATGCCGACAAAATCTCTGACTTTGTACAAGTGCACTGTTTGGAAGGCAAAGGGTGGTCACACCAAATATGGATTTGATTTAGATTTCCCTTCTGTTCACTCACTTTATATTTAGTTAATTGATAAACATGTCTATTTTTGAAGCATTCTTACTTTACAGCATTTTTTCACACCTCCCTAAAACGTTTCCACAGTACTGTATATTTTAGATTTTAGATTCTTCAAAGTAGCCACCCTTTGACTCGATGACAGCTTTGCAAACTCTTGCAATTCTCTCAACCAGCTTCATGGGGAATGTTTTTCCAACAGTGTTGTAGGAGTTTCCACATATGTTGAACACTTGTAGGCTGCTTTTTCTTCAATCTGCAGTCCAACTTATCCCAAACCATATCATTTGAGTGATTGTGGAGGCCAGGTCATCTGATGCAGCACTCCATCACTCTACTTCTTGGTCATATAGCCTTTAAAGCCTGGAGGTGTGTTTTGGGTTATTGTCCTGTTGAAAAACAAATGATAGTACCACTAAGCACAAACCAGATGTTATTGCCGTATTGCTGCAGAATGCTGTGGTAGCCATGCTGGCAAAGTGTGCCTTGAATTCTAAATAAATCACTGATATTGTCACTAGGAAGGCACCCCTACACCATCACACCTCCTCCTCCATGCTTCACGGTGGGAACCACACATGCGGAAATCATCTGTTCACCTACTCTGCATCTCACAAAGACACGGCAGTTGGAACCAAAAATCTAAAATTTGGACCAAAGGACAGATTTCCATCAGTCTAATGTCCATTGCTCGTGTTTCTAAGCCAACCAAGTCTCTTCTTTTTATTGGTGTCCTTTAGTAGCAGTTTCTTTGTATCAATTCAACCATGAATGCCTGATTTGCACAGTCTCCTCTGAACAGTTGATGTTGAGATGTGTCTGTTACTTGAACTCTGGGAAGCATTTATTTGATGTGCAATTTCTGAGGCTGGTAACTCTAATGAACTTATCCTCTACAGCAGAGGTAACTCTGTGTCTTCCTATTCTGTGGTGGTCCTCATGAGAAACAGTTTCGTCATAGCGCTTGGTGGTTTTTGCGACTGCGCACTTAATTTTTAACTTTATAAGTTCTTGAAATTTTCCAGATTGACGGACCTTCATGTCTTAGAGTAATGATGGACTGCTGTTTCTTTGTCTTGGTCTTTTACCAAACAGGGCTATCTTCTGTATACCAACCCTACCTTGTCACAACTGATTGGCTCAAACACAATAAGAAGGAAAGGAATTCCACAAATTAACTTTCACCAAGGCACACTTGTTAATTGAAATGCATTCCAGGTGACTACCTCATAAAGCTGGCTGAGAAAATGGCAAGAGTGTACAAAGCTATCATCAAGGCAAAGTATGGCTATTTTGAAGAATCTCAAATATATTTTGATTTGTTTAACACTTTTTTGGTTGCATCATGATTCCATATGTGTAATTTTAGTTACACATAGTTTTGATGTCTTCACTATTATTCTACAATGTAGAAAATAAGAAAAATATAGAAAAACCGTGGAATGAGTAGGTGTGTCCAAACCGTTGACTGGTGTATATACACTGCTCAAAAAAATTAAGGGAACACTAAAATAACACATCCTAGATATGAATGAATGAACTTTTCTTATTAAATACTTTTTTCTTTACATAGTTGAATATGCTGACAACAAAATCACACAAAAATGATCAATGGAAATCAAATTTATCAACCCATGGAGGTCTGGATGTGGAGTCACACTCAAAATTAAAGTGGAAAACCACACTACAGGCTGATCCAACTTTGAAGTAATGTCCTTAAAACAAGTCAAAATGAGGCTCAGTAGTGTGTGTTGCCTCCACGTGCCTGTATGACCTCCCTACAATGCCTGGGCATGCTCCTGATGATATGGCGGATGGTCTCCTGAGGGATCTCCTACCAGACCTGGACTAAAGCATCCGCCAACTCCTAGATAGTCTGTGGTGCAACGTGGCGTTGGTGGATTTAGCGAGACATGATGTCCCAGATGTGCTCAATTGGATTCAGGTCTGGGGAACGGGTGGGCCAGTTCATAGCATCAATGCCTTCCTCTTGCAGGAACTGCTGACACATTCCAGCCTCATGAGGTCTAGCATTGTCTTGCATTAAGGGCCAACCGCACCAGCATATGGTCTCACAAGGGGTCTGAGGATCTCATCTCAGTACCTAATGGCAGTCAGGCTACCTCTGGCGAGCACATGGAGGGCTGTGCGGCCCCCCCAAAGAAATGCCACCCCACAACATGACTGACCCACCGCCAAACCGGTCATGCTGGAGGATGTTACAGGCAGCAGAACGTTCTCCATGGCATCTCCAGACTGTCACGTCTGTTACATGTGCTCAGTGTGAACCTGCTTTCATCTGTGAAGAGCACAGGGCGCCAGTGGCGAATTTGCCAATCTTGGTGTTCTCTGGCAAATGCCAAATGTCCTGCACGGTGTTGGGCTGTAAGCACAACCCCCACCTGTGGACGTCGGGCCCTCATACCACCCTCATGGAGTCTGTTTCTGACCGTTTGAACAGATACATGCACATTTGTGGCCTGCTGGAGGTTATTTTGCAGGGCTCTGGCAGTGCTCCTCCTGCTCCCCCTTGCACAAAGGCGGAGGTAGCGGTCCTGCTGCTGGGTTGTTGCCCTCCTACGGCCTCCTGCACGTCTCCTGATGTACTGGCCTGTCTCCTGGTAGCGCCTCCATGCTCTGGACACGACGCTGACAGACACAGCAAACCTTCTTGCCACAGCTCGCATTGATGTGCCATCCTGGATGAGCTGCACTACCTGGACTCCGTCTAGACTCCGTCTCATGCTACCACTAGAGTGAAAGCACCGCCAGCATTCAAAAGTGACCAAAACATCAGCCAGGAAGCATAGGAACTGAAAACTGGTCTCTGGTCAATACCCGCAGAACCACTCCTTTATTGGGGGTGTCTTGCTAATTGCCTATAATTTCCACCTGTTGTCTTTTTCATTTACACAATAGAAAGCATTTTTTTAGTATCCGTTTGAGATGTTCGTTTTTTTCTTCCAATTTACGCTTTCGCCACAAATACAAGAATAGTAAACAACAAGGGTATGTGTGAACAGAATATGAACTTTTAAAAGTGAGACTTTCACTAACCGTTATTTTAATTACATTTTTTGTATTTTTTTTATCAACACCCAATTTCGTGGTATCCAATTGGTAGTTAACAGTCTTGCCCCATTGCTGCAACTCCCGTACGGACTCGAGAGAGAGAGGAGAAGGTCAAAAGCCGTGCGTCCTCCGAAACACAACCCAGCCAAGCCACACTGCTTCTTGACACAATGCCCGCTTAACCCAGAAGCCAGCCGCACCAATGTGTCGGAGGAAACGCTTGTACACCTGGTGACAGTGTCAGCATGCCCTGCACGCCACAGGAGTCGCCAGTGCACAATGGGACAAGAACATCCCTGCCGGCCAAACCATCCCCTAACCCGGATGAAGTTGGGCCAATTGTGTGCCGCATCATGGGTCTCCCGGTCGCGGCCAGCTGCGACAGAGCCTGGACTCAAACCAGGATCGCTAGGGGTACAGCTAGCACTGCGATGCAGTGCCTTAGACCATTGTGCCACTCGGGAGACCCAACAGTTATTTTAACATTCTAAGTTCTATAGAGGCAAACAGCAGACAGCATACTTTTGGGTGTCCTGGGTTGCTTAACTTAGCTTAACTTTCTGTGGTGTATTGGAACAGAACAGTAGTTTTGAATTATGAAACATAGAATATGAGAAGTATATAAAACAATTTAAGTTGAACAATTTACATGATCTTTCCATAATGTTCATTCTGTTGTCTATTCAAAAAGGTCCATTCAGCTTACATTGTACTTGGAATACAGCTCAGAGATTTTTGCATAGATTGCTGAGCCGATGTTAACTGGAAGGTTGTTCGGCCACTTCTGGAGAGCAGCCCCTATGATATAAAAGGAGAAAAGGAAATTAAGTAAACACTTACAATAAAGGATGAAGGTAAGTAAAGGCTGTGTTCCTGTTTGCATTTTGCTTACTGTAAATGGCGGCCAGCTTTGTTTTCTCTAGCGGCTGACGGTGAGGTCTATTGCCCTTTGACATCTCCCGGTAGTTGCTCACCAGCAAGACCTGCACGGGATGGACTGCCATGATCAATGTCCTTACAAAGGATGAGGCAGAGTTGGCATTTACAGCATAGGCCCAAGAAAGCTTCTCAACAAACACCCTGGATAGATTTCAATGTATGGAATGGAAACAGGGATCATTTTTGGGGGCGTATATTCCATCAAACAAAATATGCAAATAGAATGAACATTAATTGTTTGAATATCTGACAATAGATGAATGCGAATTAAAATAGATTAATTAAAGCCCATTACCTGATCTGTATCAGTCACAGGAACTGGAGAGGGGGGAAACATCAGTTTCCTCATGTCTATAACACATTGATTTGATTGAAGATAAGTAATGAAATAACTTAATTCAGAGATACTGTATGCTACAGCAGATGTGAAAACCTTATAGTTTCTGTAAAAATAAGACAAAACAGCCAACCTGGGTCAGCTCATTTACCGACACTGACAAACATGCCTCACACAAGCATTACTAAAATAATGAAATATGGGTGGAAATTGATGTTCAAAATTAAACGACTGACTGGTTTGTCGCATCACTCAGACATCAAGCGGGTCCACACAAAATACAAATGTGAGGAATAAGGTTTTCGGGGTGGCGTTACCGAGGAGTTAAACATTATCAGTAGCCATGGTATCCGTTAGCTTTCAATACTGAATAAGTGCGACTGCTTATGGCAAAAATCCTAGATAAGTGGCACAGACACAGATTTTTGCCTCGGTTTATCCCAGCGGATAAGAGTCAAGACCATTGCTCGGCATGACCTTGAAGAACCATATACTTCCATCTGTCATTCTGCTATTTCAGTTCAAAAGTTATCCTGTTTAAGTTTGGAGATCTCCTTCTCCAATTCATCCCCTCTGTTCATGAGCTTAACGCTGTCTGATGACCGATACTGTTTTAGGAGCTCTTCAACGGATGTCTTCTTCGTCACCTTTGACTTCTGGGTATCATATGAATGACAATATGAGTGAAAGAGAAATGCTGACAATCACTGTTACACAAGAGGGACAATTTTGTACCATTAATAATACCTAAATCAGTAAATGAGCCTTACCTTTGACTGCAAGGGAGTTGGGTTATCTATGTCAGATGAGTCAGTCTGATTCCTACATTTTTGGGTGGAACAGATGCCGTCTTTCTCTGCTTGGGAGCCTGAGGATGGACAAAGTTATCACTGACGAGTGATTTAATCTTGCTTGTTGTGTGGGATCAGTTGTCTGAAACAAATATAAAGTAAAAGAAGATATTTATATTTATTGACTACTTCCGGCGCCGACAGAGATGGCCGCCTCGCTTCGCGTTCCTAGGAAACTATGCAGTTTTTAGTTTTTTTTACGTGTTATTTCTTACATTAGTACCCCAGGTCATCTTAGGTTTCATTACATACAGTCGAGAAGAACTACTGAATATAAGATCAGCGTCAACTCACCATCAGTACGACCAAGAATATGACTGTATGTATGAAGCGGATCCTGTGTTCTGCCTTTCAACCAGAACAACGGAATGGATCCCAGCCGGCGACCGAAAAAAAACGACTTCGTAAAAGAGGGAAACGAGGCGGTCTTCTGGTCAGACTACGGAGACGGGCACATAGTGCCCCACTTCCTAGCATTCTTCTCGCCAATGTCCAGTCTCTTGACAACAAGGTTGATGAAATCCGAGCAAGGGTAGCATTCCAGAGGGACATCAGAGACTGTAACGTTCTTTGCTTCACGGAAACATGGCTCACTGGAGAGACGCTCTCGGATGCGGTGCAGCCAGCGGGTTTCTCCACACATCGCGCCGACAGAAACAAACACCTTTCTGGTAAGAAGAGTGGTGGGGGCGTATGCCTTATGGCTAACGAGACGTGGTGTGATCACAGAAACATACAGGAACTCAAATCCTTCTGTTCCCCTGATTTAGAATTCCTCACAATCAAATGTAGACCACATTATCTACCAAGAGAATTCTCTTCGATTATAATCACAGCCGTATATATTCCCCCCCAAGCAGACACATCGATGGCTCTGAACAAACTTTATTTGACTCTTTGCAAACTGGAATCCACACATCCTGAGGCTGCATTCATTGTTGCTGGGGATTTTAACAAGGCTAATCTGAAAACAAGACTCCCTAAAATGTATCAGCATATCGATTGCGCCACCAGGGCTGGCAAAACCTTGAATCACTGTTATTCTAACTTCCGCGACGCATATAAGGCCCTGCCCCGCCCCCCTTTCGGAAAAGCTGACCACGACTCCATTTTGCTGATCCCTGCCTACAGACAAAAACTAAAACAAGAAGCTCCCACGCTGAGGTCTGTCCAACGCTGGTCCGACCAAGCCTATTCCACACTCCAAGACTGCTTCCATCACGTGGACTGGGACATGTTTCGTATTGCGTCAGGCAACAACATTGACGAATACGCTGATTCGGTGTGCGAGTTCATTAGAACGTGCGCTGAAGATGTCGTTCCCATAGCAACGATTAAAACATTCCCTAACCAGAAACCGTGGATTGATGGCAGCATTCGCGTGAAACTGAAAGCGCAAACCACTGCTTTTAATCAGAGCAAGGTGACTGGTAACATGACTGAATACAAACAGTGCAGCTATTCCCTCCGTAAGGCTATCAAACAAGCTAAGCGTCAGTATAGAGACAAAGTAGAATCTCAATTCAACGGCTCAGACACAAGAGGTATGTGGCAGGGTCGACAGTCAATCACGGACTACAAGAAGAAATCCAGCCCAGTCATGGACCAGGATGTCTTGCTCCCAGGCAGACTAAATAACTTTTTGCCCGCTTTGAGGACAATACAGTGCCACTGACACGGCCTGCAACGGAAACATGCGGTTTCTCCTTCACTGCAGCCGACGGTGTGAGTAAAACATTTAAACGTGTTAACCCTCGCAAGGCTGCAGGCCCAGACGGCATCCCCAGCCGCGCCCTCAGAGCATGCGCAGACCAGCTGGCTGGTGTGTTTACGGACATATTCAATCAATCCCTATACCAGTCTGCTGTTCCCACATGCTTCAAGAGGGCCACCATTGTTTCTGTTCCCATGAAAGCTAAGGTAACTGAGCTAAACGACTACCGCCCCGTAGCACTCACTTCCATCATCATGAAGTGCTTTGAGAGACTAGTCAAGGACCATATCACCTCCACCCTACCTGACACCCTAGACCCACTCCAATTTGCTTACTGCCCAAATAGGTCCACAGACGACGCAATCTGAACCACACTGCACACTGCCCTAACCCATCTGGACAAGAAGAATACCTATGTGAGAATGCTGTTCATCGACTACAGCTCGGCATTCAACACCATAGTACCCTCCAAGCTCGTCATCAAGCTCGAGACCCTGGGTCTTGACCCCGCCCTGTGCAACTGGGTACTGGACTTCCTGACGGGTCGCCCCCAGGTGGTGAGGGTAGGCAACAACATCTCCACCCCGCTGATCCTCAACACTGGGGCCCCACAAGGGTGCGTTCTGAGCCCTCTCCTGTACTCCCTGTTCACCCACGACTGCGCGGCAACGCACGCCTCCAACTCAATCATCAAGTTTGCGGACGACACAACAGTGGTAGGCTTGATTACCAACAACGACGAGACGGCCTATAGGGAGGAGGTGAGGGCCCTCGGAGTGTGGTGTCAGGACAATAACCTCACACTCAACGTCAACAAAACTAAGGAGATGATTGTGGACTCCACATCGATGGAACAGTAGTGGAGAGGGTAGTAAGTTTTAAGTTCCTCGGCATACACATCACAGACAAACTAAATTGGTCCGCTCACACAGACAGCATCGTGAAGAAGGCGCAGCAGCGCCTCTTCAACCTCAGGAGGCTGAAGAAATTCGGCTTGTCACCAAAAACACTCACAAACTTCTACAGATGCACAATCGAGAGCATCCTGGCGGGCTGTATCACCGCCTGGTACGGCAACTGCTCCGCCCACAACCGTAAGGCTCTCCAGAGGGTAGTGAGGTCTGCACAACGTATCACCGGGGGCAAACTACCTGCCCTCCAGGACACCTACACCACCCGATGTTACAGGAAGGCCATAAAGATCATTAAGGACAACACCCACCCGAGCCACTGCCTGTTCACCCCGCTATCATCCAGAAGGCGAGGTCAGTACAGGTGCATGAAAGCTGGGACCGAGAGACTGAAAAACAGCTTCTATCTCAAGGCCATCAGACTGTTAAACAGCAACCACTAACATTGACTGGCTGCTGCCAACACACTGACTCAACTCCAGCCACTTCAATAATGGGAATTGATAGGAAAGGATGTAAAATATATCACTAGCCACTTTAAACAATGCTACCTAATATAATGTTTACATACCCTACATTATTCATCTCATATGTATACGTATATACTGTACTCTATCATCTACTGCATCCTTATGTAATACATGTATCACTAGCCACTTTAACTATGCCACTTTGTTTACATACTCATCTCATATGTATATACTGTACTCGATGCCATCTACTGTATCTTGCCTATGCTGCTCTGCACCATCACTCATTCATATCTTTATGTACATATTATTTATCTCCTTACACTGTGTATAAGATATTAGTTTTGGAATTGTTAGTTAGATTACTTGTTGGTTATTACTGCATTGTCGGAACTGGAAGCACAAGCATTTCGCTACACTCGCATTAACATCTGCTAACCATGTGTATGTGACAAATAAAATTTGATTTGATTTGATTTTGAGTTAAGCCAGGCATAACTGTAGCATGGAGGATTGACTATGAGGGAAAGGGGGATACCTAGTCAGTTGTACAACTCAATGCATTCAACTGAAATCTGTCTTCCACATTTAACTCAACCCCTCTGAATCAAAGACGTTTCATGGGGTTTCCTAAATCAACACCCAGGGAGCAGTTATTGCTGGGGGTTAACTGCATTGCTCAGGAGCAAAATTATAGATTGTTACCTTGCTGGCTCAGGGATTTGAACCAGCAACCTTTTGGCTGCTGGCCCAATGCTACTACCCACCAGACTACCTGCCACCTGCTCTGTGGACAACAGTTTCAAAATAATAAATAAATAAAAAATGATTAAAAAAATAATAAAATGTGGGTAATGGTGGTGGGTCACATCATGTTATTGCCTAACCTGTTACCATTTGAATATTAAATCATTGTTAACTTGAAAAAGTTCAATCTTCTACCTGACACTCTTTTCTCCTGATGTTCATGTGTGGACTTTTTCTTTTGTCTCATTGATTTAGCCTACTATAAGTGAAGATGGTATGCACAAAGCATTTTGGGCCAACCCAAATTTGCCCTGGGTGCTGATGTAGGGCATTTGTTTTTTTATTTTAAAGAAAGGATTTTGGGAGGGGAGGCTGATCCTAGATCAGTGTCTAATGCAGGGATGGACAACTCCAGTCCTCAGGGGCCTGATTGGTGACACACATTTGCCCCAGCCCCTGCTAAGACACCTAACTCCAATAATCAACAAATCATGTCCTTGTGTTGAAATAATAAATAAAATCTAATCAAATTTATTTATATAGCCCTTCGTACATCAGCTGATATCTCAAAGTGCTGTACAGAAACCCAGCCTAAAACCCCAAACAGCAAGCAATGCAGGTGTAGAAGCACGGTGGTTAGGAAAAACTCCCTAGAAAGGCCAAAACCTAGGAAGAAACCTAGAGAGGAACCAGGTTATGTGGGGTGGCCAGTCCTCTTCTGGCTGTGCCGGGTAGAGATTATAACAGAACATGGCCAAGATGTTCAAATGTTCATAAATGACCAGCATGGTCGAATAATAATAAGGCAGAACAGTTGAAACTGGAGCAGCAGCATGGCCAGGTGGACTGGGGACAGCAAGGAGTCATCATGTCAGGTAGTCCTGGGGCATGGTCCTATGGTTCAGGTCCTCCGAGAGAGAGAAAGAAAGAGAATTAGAGAGAGCATATGTGGGGTGGCCAGTCCTCTTCCGGCTGTGCCGGGTGGAGATTATAACAGAACATGGCCAAGATGTTCAAATGTTCATAAATGACCAGCATGGTCGAATAATAATAAGGTAGAACAGTTGAAACTGGAACAGCAGCACGAGGGAAAAGAGGGAAAATGTTTCAATACTTACTCCAATTAGGAGAGGGGTGGTAGGGTTAGGGGAAATAATAAAGAGGGAAAATATGTTTCATTACTTACTCCAATTAGGAGAGGGGTGGTAAAGGTTAGAGGAAATAATAAAGAGTGAAAATATGTTTCATTAGTTTACTCCAATTAGGGGAGGGGTGGTAGGGTTAGGGGAAATAATAAAGAGGGAAAATATTTTTCATTAGTTTACTCCAATTAGGGGAGGGGTGGTAGGGTTAGGGGAAATAATAAAGAGGGAAAATATGTTTCATTAGTTTACTCCAATTACGGGAGGTTGGGTGGGTTAGGGGAAATAATAAAGAGGGAAAATATGTTTCATTAGTTTACTCCAATTACGGGAGGTTGGGTGGGTTAGGGGAAATAATAAAGAGGGAAAATATGTTTCATTAGTTTACTCCAATTAGGGGAGGTGTGGTAGGGTTCGGGGAAATAATAAAGAGGGAAGATATGTTTCATTCATTTAATCCAATTAGGGGAGGGTTGGAAAGGGAAATAATAAAGAGGGAAGATATGTTTCATTCATTTAATCCAATTAGGGGAGGT